>NC_073692.1:219610022-220210022 GCF_029784155.1 Uranotaenia lowii | reverse complement strand
TGTGACGTTATTTAGGTACAAGCAATGTTTTTATGAAAGTTCGTAAGCTCTCTCCACTTTGGAAGATGGGGAAGGTGGAGAATCCATACGAAGAAAACATACATTTTGGTATAATTAAAAAACTCATGAAACTTACAAAAACACAGTAAAAATTTTAGATATTGAAAAACAAATTTGAAAATCATGTTTCACTAAAAAAGATGAAATCATCTTTGATTTAAAATTATACCTCAATTTTTTTTTTAACTTTTACAAACTTAAACCCTTGAGTCGAGTGTCAAAATTACAAATTAAAACATATTGGAAGGCGGTTAAAGGAAAATGCAAGGAAGAGCAGATTCAGCAAACACTTTTGAAGCTATATTTTAATACTGATTTGATATACGTTCCATATACACTATAAAACAATCGAATAAAAGTTGAAAAAAACAGCCTTTACCTACCAAAGTTGAGGCAATATACATACATAAATTTGATTTCTTTCTTTAGCGACAAAACTACACCATTTGAGGGTTACCCGACATCTTATTCGCAAGATTTGCTCTCATAGCCTTCAAATCGTTACCATCGACAATCACAGATTATCCGGTATTCATACCAATTTTTGAGAATATTTTTGACCAAGAATCGGTATACACCGATATCCGTGTTTTTTTTTAGCAAAACACAACGATTTAATGCCGGTTTTTAAGATTTTGACTTAGAATATAAAACTAGGTTTTTAGTCTGAGTAAGACTTCTGAAGACAATGGATTTTCTGTTTAATAGATGTCGAATAAATGATAATTGGTGGTGTAAAGGAACCCACGAATAGAGTCTTTAGAAATTGAGAAACAATTTTGAATAAAAAATGAAAAACTTTTATCTTCTATAGTATAATCCATAACACAAGGCAATTTCTTATGCGTATGTTTCTTAAACTCTTTTGGCGTTCTGAATTCAAATCTTTCTCAGATTTTGTCTCATATCTAATGTTTTATGATTGATCACACCAGAATAAAATCGATCTTTGAAAACCGATAAACAAGAAACAAACATAAAAACTCAAAAATGATTTTCAATCTTTTTATCATTCTTCATTCAATCAAGGATTCAAATCTTGCCTAGTTTCAGAGATACAACGCTTTTTTAAAAAAAGGTCTACAGTTAAAAAAAAAAATTAAAAAAATAGTTATGCCTCTAAAAATATCAAAGATTCAGTTTGAATTTTGTAGAATTGGGAAAAATGTACAAAAAAAAACTTCTGGGGACACATTGTACCGCTCTTAAGTGATTTTTATCCGTTCGCGTATCAAAAAATCTCAAACTTGTCAATAATTTTGATAATTCAAATCACACAAAACCAACGGAACAAAGAGAAACATATTATTTTACACATGTTTTTTATGATTTTGAAAATCAATTTTTTTTTGTTGGAAAAAGTGGTTATTTTGACAACTTTTACAAAATAATCTGTTAAAATATATGGATGATTTTTTTTAATACGTTTTGAAGCCAAATAACTCTGCTTCATTTTGCAGAAAAAAGAATTTATTTATATTCAATGTGGTTGTTTCGAAAAGCGAACAAAAACAGTCGCAAATGAGTGAATTCGCGTCACAAAAAAGGGAACTTTTAAAATTTTACTAGAAAAATTTGACATTTTCTGACACAAAAATGAGATTTTTTTATAAAAATTATTAGAAGATTCTAAAACACAAAATTTTATAGAAATCGGTTGAAATCTAGATGAGTTACAACAGCGCGAATGAGTGAATTCATGTCACAAAGTTATTTTTTCAGAAAAAATTTATATAGAAAATATGCTCTGAAAGCTATTTTGACCCTGCAGATGGTCGGATTTTTACAAATCGAACATAATTCAGTGGATTTTTAAATGAGTTTGTTATTTTCAAATAAAAGTACAATATGATTAAAAAAAATTAAAATTATTTTTTTGGTGACTGATTTGAAACCGTATTTCATTCCGCAGTATTTGGGTGCTCCACAGTGAAACGTGCTAACGGTCGGAATTCTCTCAAATTCTCACGTCTCACTGTTACACCCACGAGCTATATTTGCAAAATCCAGAGAGCCGAACTGGAATGAAAACAAACGGCAAATAAATTAATTTCTAATCCAACCACGAAACAGCGCGTACGCGAATTTGTAACCCGTCCGAAATACCCAGTTCAGGGAGAAAAAAAGTGATTCCCCCACGGTGGGAAATGCTAGTGGAGTGATAGTGATCCCCTCCTTAGGTTCAAAAGCTAGAACTTCACAGTCCGCTAGCTAGTGTGTTATCGAACAAAGACTATGAGAAAGAGTAGTTATGTTAACGTAATTTTGCTATACAAGTACCAATAGATAAAAACTGACATGTGATCGCTCTGAACAAGTATTAATTAAAATAAGGAAAAAGTTAGGTGAAGATACTGAAAATTTATGATTGTAATAGTCGCAACAACAAAATATTGATTTTAAAATTGTACAAGAAATTTGATGGTTCTAAAGAATGGTTCAGTATAACTGAATTCAGTGACGTGAATTCAGTGACGTGAATTCAGTCAACCGCCCAGTTTTTTTTAACTGAGTGAATTCACGTCACAACTTCAAATAAGCATAACTTCGATCGTTGTTGTTCAATTGAAAAGTCACGCACATCAAATTGTGGGTTATTGTTTTTTCTACAGCTCTTTCGAAGACACCGATATACTATTTCTACAGAAAGAAGAGGAAATCAAAGTTGTATGTACTGAAGTCAAAAATGGTGAATTTTAGCGTCACAAAAGTAATAGATCACAACAAAACAACTTAAATTTTTAAATGACCAAATTATATTCATTTGAAGGAAATTCAATTTGCGACCCTTTGCTACAATTCTTTTCATTTTCAAGTAAATTGGCTGAAATCTAGAATGATAACAGTGCAGAAAAGTCCGGAAAAGCGATTTCACGTCACGGTGGAATGTGTCTAGGGTGATTTGCCAATAGACTGGCCCAAATTTGTATGGGATGATTTTTACAACATTTTTTTCAACGCGGCACCCCCTAGATTGGTGCATTTAAGTGAAAAAAAGATTTTCTGAAAGTTTCAGGTCATTTGGAAGAAGCACGAGCTGGCGCAAAGGACTTGAAATTTGTATGGAGATTTTCGGCAAAATGTATGAAAAATCTACATTCTTTAACTCTTTATGTTCTAAAATATGTTACCAGTATGCTATAAAGCTCAGAATTTCAGTAATTGTAGTTCAAACAATGACAAACAAGTTTGTAGAAGATTATGACGCGATACGAGTTGATTGTGATGAGTTATTTGCAATTGAATGCGAAATTTTTTTCGCGTTTCATCGATATATCGAGAACGGTGTATAGGTGGATTATTTATTAGTAGGTTCTAACTTGATCCCATTGTCACACAATGAGATTAACAGATAGAAAGTTGGTGTGCTTGGCAAAGTTGCTGCTTATTTTATAACAAATATCTGCAAAAGTTAAAAGAAAGGTCACAAACTTTCTATTTGTTATTCTCATTGTGTGACGATGCGATGCGAGTTAGTGCGATTATTAACCCATACTCCATTCACGATATATCAAAGAAATGCGAAAAAAAATATCACACATAAAATTGCGGATAACTCGTCACAGTCAACTCGTCAACATCACAATCTTCTACAAACTTGTTTGTCATTGTTTGAACTACAATTACTGAAATTCTGAGCTTTATAGCATACTGGTAACATATTTTAGAACACCAAGAGTGAAAGTATGTCGATTTTTCATACATTTTGCCGAAAATCTCCATACAAATTTCAAGTCCTTTGCGCCAGCTCGTGCTTCTTCCAAATGACCTGAAACTTTCAGGAAGTCATTTTTTCACCTAAATGCACAAATTTAGAAGGTGCTGCGTGGAATAAAAGGATTTTTTTTGTTGTGGGCCAGTCTATTTGGCAATCGTTGTCCCCTAACCTATCGTTGCACAGAATGACTTAAATTGTCAATATTTCTGTCTTTTTTCAATTTTTCCTCAAAAATAATACTGATACATGTAATTCGGAATGTTTTCTGATGAAATGATGCTTTTGAGATATTTTCTGCTGGTAAATTTGTATCTTATAATAGTTTTAATTTTTCTAGTTTTTTTTTCGCGCGGTTTTTGTGCTAATTGTTAGGAAAAACCTTAACATTCCTTCAACGGTAAATAAGGCTTTACGTCAGAACAAAAGATTTTTCGTATCGGTTTTCGAAACGTTTGTTGGACAATTTTAACACCATGATTTTGAAAAAAAAATTATAATCCATACTTAACAAGAAAAAATTGCGGATCGTGCAATAATTGATCGGCTCAATCTCTTCCTGCCCCATGGTTGTTCATAAGTCCACTGCAAATTTTTTTGTAATTTCAAATTTTTAAATTTGTATAACTCCAATTACTTTGTTTGGTTGTTTTACTGCCAAAAATAGCAATAAAAATTTTGGAAGCGATTGATCGAGTCCTGAGTTATAACAACGTGTTTTGAATTAGTAAGGCGGCTTGTACGGAAAAATCCAAATTTTCATTCAAAAACCATCGGAGATGAACTGAAAGTTCAAAAAACATAATTTTGGATTTTTAAAATATCTCTTGGTTCTTGCAATACATTTAATGTTAACAAAAACTAAACCTGACTTGTACCCCAAAAATGATATTCGTTGTCATACATAAATTCGAAATAAACATTTTTTTTTCTTTTTTTTTAATTTAAGTGTTCTGACAGCTAATTTGAAAGCTGGTTAACCGTAGGATGAAAATAAGATGATTTAAAACTTTCGCAAAACCTGCAATTTTACAACACTTTGCAATGGATTTCGATATTTTATTTTGAAATGGTTATACTTTGCTTTTTCTCATGTTGGCAAAAATTAAGATTAAGAATAGGCAAAATCTATAATTATAGAAAAATTTTATTTCATAATCTTTGAATTTCTTTGATATGGAAAAATTTCTTCTTCTGTTCAAATTGTCATACAAAATTGAACACGATCATTGACTACATGCAACTAAAAAAAACTCGAATTGTCTATTTATAAGAGATGTTTTTTTTAATTAAGTGGATATTTGCGTTTAACTTGTAGCTTTAGTAATTTCTGTGCTCTAATCAATTATTCTCCACTCAAAAATTTTATATTTTTTGCACTCAATGTTGATTTTCAATAATAAATTCAATAATTCAAAACACTTCATATTTAAATAAGTTTATTTTTTTCTACCCTAAAATTTAAGTTTTAAAACTATTAAACTCATTGAAAAACATATGTATGTATGCAAGTCGGTAAACCTACATTGTCTGAAAAGTGTCAAAGTCACCTCAAATGCTGTGGCTTTGAAAGACTACTTTTTATCAGATTTATTTTGAAATCCTTTACCCGATCATTTACTGAACATTTTCAGCGAAGAATCGAAAAATTGTTTGAAAAAATCTGTTTCTCAAATTTCGAGACGACAAATCTTAAAAATTGTATTTCATGTCAACAGCGAACCCCTTGATTTTGGTAATATTGCCAAAATATTGTTCAGTAGGAAAACTACGAACCTTAATCACAAAAATATGAAGTCGAAGGTTTGAAGACCCGTAGATTACTGATGTGCAATTTTCTCTGAAATTCGAATCTGCCGGCGAGTTGGACTGGAGACATCAAAGAGAAGCTTTATTTGGCCTTTGTGCGTGGTTGAATCATTAACAAGTTATAAATTGATATTTTTTATGTAAAAATCGATCGACTTCCAAGTGAGTCATAAAGCAATTGTTTTATAAAATAACATCTTCTTCATAGGTTAAATGGGGGCAAAACAGATCACGTGCTATAATTTTTTTACCTGTAAATAGGCACTTAAAAATTAAGCACCAAATACCTATCAGTGGGGAGAGGGGTTGGGGGGGTTGGGGGTGTGATTTCAAAGACATAACCTTTTTGTATGTTGGTAAAACATATAAAAAAGGTCAACACTGGGAAAATTAGGTCAAATAACATTCCACTCTAATGGGTTCGGTTAAATTCAGAGGTAGTTTTGAGTTTCTGCTATATGCTATTCCAGACACTCAAACCGGCGGCTTTGTATGTTTTTTTAAGTTTTGGCTCCGAATTTTCCAATTGTGCATTAGACGGTTTATATGAAAAACCTCCCCCCTCAAAAGGGACATCTCCAAATTAGATTGCATTTGAACTAGAAGTTCTCATAATAAGCTTCCGCAACAAATATCAGCCTTTTTGACCACATGGTGGCTTAAGAAGATTTTTGAAATGTGCAACCATTGTAAAAAAAGGGCAACATTATGCCCGACCTAAAATTTGCCTGTGCAACCATTGGGCACAGACAAGCTGATTTAAATGATTTTTTAAATTTTTATGTCACTTTTTTCAAACAGTTGAACTTTATGATCTTGTTGACCAATCGTGTATGAGTGCATCGACAAAAAAAATCGATTGATTTTGGTTGAAATGACTGAAATACAGCATAAAAACCAAAATCATGTGCTTAGCTGTGCAACAATTGGCAAATCACCCTATTACTTTTTTTACAAAAGTCAAACTCAGTCACGGTCTTCGGGAAAGTTGATCATTGAATTTAATTTTTTTTTGTTTCACAGTCTTTGTGCACAAATAAATTTAGTAAGTTTTCAACTGTTTTTCAAAGTTTTCTCGAACACAAGAAGATAAGAACAACATTATAACATATTTGGAATCAATTCCCCCAAAAAAAGTCAAATGAGCTATTAAATTCTTTGCTCCTCGGAAAATATGAATTTCGTTGCGTATCTCATTTATTTTTTTTTTATATTCATATTCAGGAAAAATGCTCCAACGGCACTATTATAATACTACTATTCAGATACCAGATTTAATCTTAATCCTTGTCTCGAATAAATTTTACTCAATACCTCCTTTAAAAAAAGACTCATTGCGTAACAACCCGTTACGATCAAGAATCCAGATATCGAGGCGAGATTATTTTCGATGAATGGTGGATTATGCAACATTTTCGCAGGATCCGCAGCTAACGAATCTCCTCTATTACTGTCTATCACAACCTTCAGACAGTGGTGGGTTATAATGAGCAAATTCAATACCACCGGAATCCGTGCGAGTAGGTATATGTCAGTGTGTCTCTTTCACGTTCATCTTTGATGTACCTTGCAGGCATCCATGCATGCAAATATGTTGGCATCTCCTTATCTTGTGAACTATTGTTCGAAAATAATAGAAGAGAAAGCCCCTCCTTCTTTCTTTCTCAGTCATCCGATTCACATCCTGAAACTAGGTAACCCGTAATCGCGTCTTTGTTACGTACGGAGTACAAGAACTTCGCCGAACAACGGTTCGAGTTCCGATGATGGTGCTTCGGTCTTCTCCTGCTGCTTCAGATGGATTCGACAACCCTACAAAGTAGCTACTCTACTTACTCTCGGTGCTGCTGCTGATGAAGAATGGAATCCTTGGGGCTTCCTTCGGGAGATATAAATATTAAATTACACTATGAATAATGATAATCGCACAGCATCCGGCATCGGCTATGTGAGGGTTTGGAGGCAAATAGTAAGAGCAGAAGGAGGCACTCCGGGTAAGGGTTGAAATTTGTGTCTAAAAGAAGCCAAACTATTACAAAGCACTTTGCTAATTCTTGTCCCAAATCCGCAGGCAATGTTCGGGCGCATCTTTTGCCATCTCTCGTTAGGTTTATGGTTTGGGCGAGAAGGCAGATTAACAATTTCTACCCTCCTTCCGGAAAAACTTACGTACACATTCTCCGGATTTCGGTTTCTGATTGCTGCGCTAATATTTGTCCTGACAGAACGAGGAAAATGAGAAAAAAATCGTTAAGCCTGGTGTGTAATTTTAACAAGCTAATTTACTTTCCAAGGATGGGGAAGATTTTTTTCTGCCGGAATAATTATTTATCCTTTCCGGTAACTTCCCATGGCTCCCGATTTATTTGGGTAGAACTTTTTGTCTGAATAGTTTTGAGAAAGTAGACAAATTGAAAGTTTTTTTTTCTTGGAACTTCCTAGCTGTCCCTAGCAGAGTTTGAACTTCTCAACATCCGACCCGCAAACCCCCTTCCGGCTAAACGTAAACTGATTTTAGGAGGTTTTTAGTAGCAAAAAGTCCATCGGATGCACGGATCAGGAACCAAGGACCAGGAAGCTTGGGGTTTTTGGAGAGAGTCTTCATGAATAGCGAAGTAGCTTGTCTGCTCTTCGTTAAACTACCAATTATCGCCCTTCCGGAACCACACGGTACAGATACAAACTTACAAACACAGACACCCACCCAATGTTACAGGACCCGGTAATCCGGGAGAGAAGCCCAAAGTCCCGGATTGAATTCTCCACAATAATGTCGTCGTCACCGAAGGCAAGCGGAAAGCTGGAGATGCTGGGCGGAAACCATGAATTATTAATTACCAATTTACATAAATTAAGAGCAGGGCTTAATTTGAAATATAATTGCTTCTCGAGAAAATTTCACAACTACTTGAGGCCCCGGAACTTGAGCGAGTTGAGCTGTTACAACAGGTTGTCCTCGGGAAGTCCACACGCTCTCCATGGATGGCGGAAGCTGGCGGAAAAATGATTGATTGTCCAGACGTCGGATAAGTTTTTGCTCTTCCGCGAGATGCAACGGATGGCCGGTCAATAAATGATGATGCGAATAATTGCAGCAAATTGCTGTCTCGTTTAACGAAATTCTGCAAATTACTACACTGAAATGGCAATAGTTGAGGGTATAAATTTAACATTTACGTATGTTATTTGTTGTTTAAAATGTACGTACAATTCCATATTGAAATTTGAGCCGTGATTTCCAAAATTGAATATCTTCTTACAAGGAATAAAAATTTGACTCTTTGAACCTAACTTTATCATCTTAATGGAAAATTCCTTAACACCAGAAGGTAAAAAAAAGAGGAACGCAAGACAGCAGAATTTCAAATTTCTTTATTACTCTCGTCTCCCATCAGTATATTTATAATAACTCCAAAAAAGGCTATGCAAAAAGCACTTTCATGAAAATTTCACATTTGAAAAAACTTTTAATATGCATTTCTAGACAAATTTGATGTGTTCACTGTGTTTTGAATCAAAGCAGTCTCTTTAGAAAACGAATATCATACATAAAATCGCGTGTTTCTTAAAATCTTAACCAGAACGAGTTTCGGAGTTATTCTGGTAGTAGGGGAGAGGCGGGCTAAAGGGTGATACGGTCAAAATTTGGTCAATATCAACTTGACGTAGTTCTTTCAATTTTGCATTTAAAAAGCTTGAACATCCCTCATTTTGAAGGTGTGTGTGTGTGTGTAGAATGTTGCACTTCTTTTGATTTTGGAATTCACTCTTCAGTTGTCAAAATGCCGTCCAAGGAAGAAGAGCAGCGTATCAAAATTTTGCTCGCGCATCGCGAAAATCCGAGCTACTCGCACGCAAAGCTGGCAAAATCGCTAAAAATTGCCAAATCAACCGTTACTCATGTAATTAAAGTATTTGGGGAACGTTTGAAACCCTAACCTTTCTCTCCGAGATGCCGCAAATAAGCTGGGTCTACAACCGTGCATTGAGCCGAAAAACGAGACGGACTATCGACTTACAAGAAGGTAGTGACTCCAAATCGCGTTGATAAACAAAATACGATCCCGGAGGCTGTACACGACGATGCTGACGAAGTTTGACTGCGTGGTAATGGACGACCAAACCTACGTCAAAGCCGACTACAAGCAGCTTCCGGGACAGGAGTTTTATGCGGCAAAAGGAAGGGGAAAGGTAGCAGATATTTTCAAGCACATGAAACTGTCAAAGTTCGCGAAGAAACATCTGGTTTGGCAAGCCATCTGTACCTGTGGCTTGAAAAACAGAATTTTCATAGCTTCCGGGACTGTCAACCAAGAAATTTACGTGAAAGAGTGTTTGAATAAACGTAAAAAGGCCGTGGAATGGTACGCCGCCAACAACGTGCAGGTGGTTCCCAAGGACAAGAACCCTCGCAACACGCCAGAGCTCCGCCAAATTGAGAAATACTGGGCTATTGTCAAGCGGAACCTAAAGAAGACCAAAAAAAACTTCTATGGACGAGCAGCAGTTCTTGGCAAACTGGCTTTCTGCGGCGAAGAAGGTGGACAAGGTGATTGTACAAAATCTGATGGCAGGGGTTAAGCGTAAGGCCCGGCAATTCGGATTTGGAAAAGCGGAAGCCTAACTGAATATTTTTCCTGAATTTTATACATACTTATTAAACTTGAAAAAGAAATTTAATTTGATTTTTTATATAAACGATTTCACCGATTTACACGCGTTTTCCCTTGACCAAATTTTGACCGTATCACCGTTTAAGTCATTTTCAATAACCATCGTATACAAGTTGGTATTGAGTGATTTTCTATCATTCCTACTAAGACAAGCTTTGTCCAAAAATAGTTGAGTCGGATAGCAGTTTAGTCAATTCGTAAATATGTCTTCAAAAAGTTGGGAATAAGCTAATTCGACATTTACGATTTGAGTTAACTTACTTACTTACTTACTTAATGATCCCGCGCCGATCCTGCGGTGCATAGGGCCGTGGTAAAAGACCTCCACTGTTGACGATCCGGAGCCAGCGTCTTCACTTGGTCCCAGTCAAGATTCTCGTCGACAGTTCGGATTTCAGCGGCTAGGCTTCGCCGCCACGAGTTTCTGGGCCTGCCTCTTCTTCGATGACCTTCTGGATTCCAATCTAGCGCCTCTCTGCAAATCTCGTTTTCATCTCTTCGCAGCGTGTGCCCAATCCATCTCCACTTACGTTCCCGAATCTCGATTTCTAGCGCCTTTTGATGACACCGGCGATGTAGTTCCTCATTCGAGATCCAGTTGCCAGGCCACCAAGCGCGGATAATATTCCAGGCAGCGGTTTACAAATACTTGCAGTTTTCGCGTCGTTACCGCATACGTGCACCAAGTTTCGCACCCGTACAGCAATACGGATTTGAAGCTTGAGTTGAAGATGCGGATTTTCGTTCGTAGAGAGATCTGGCGTGACCGCCAGATGTTTCGGAGACTCGCAAACGCAAATCGGGCCTTTCTGATCCGGGTTTCGATGTCTTTACTGGTACCACCATCAGGCGTTATCTGGCTACCAAGATACTGGAAGCACTCCACTTTCTCAACTTGTTGCCCAGCTACCATGAGACTGGAGGTCGTTCAGTTGCTCCATTGTTGAAGGATTCCACGGCAATCCTCGGTTCGGTGCACAGTCGATCGATCCAGTCAGAATCTCATCCATTACGATTAGAAAAAGTAGCGGTGATAGAATACATCCTTGTCTCACTCCAGCAGTTACCGGGATTGGTTCGGACAAGACACCGTCGTGCAAGACCTTGCACGAAAATGCCTCATATTGTGCTTCGATGAGATGGACTAGTTTCTCTGGGACCCCTCGTCGCCTTAGAGCCGCCCAGATGTTTTCATGGTTAAGTCGGTCGAATGCTTTTTCGAAATCAACGAACACCACCAGAAGAGAGTCCTGGAATTCGTTGATTTGTTCCAGTATGATTCGTAGCGTTGTGATGTGGTCCACACATGATCGTCCGGATCGAAATCCAGCTTGTTGCCGTCGGAGTGTAGCGTCGATTTTCTCCTGGATCCTGTTCAGGATCACTTTGCAGAGTACTTTGAGGGTTGTACAGATCAACGTTATGCCTCGCCAGTTACCGCACTCTGTCAGGTCTCCTTTCTTCGGGACCTTAACGAGGATACCCTGCATCCAGTCGGCCGGGAATGTTGCGGTATCCCAGATGTCAGTGAAAAGACGGTGCAACATTTGTGCTGATAGGGCAGGGTCGGCTTTCAGCATTTCAGCAGGGATGCAATCGATCCCAGGTGCTTTGTTGGATTTCATGTTTTTGATTGCCGCTTCTTTTTCAGCCAGCGAGGGCGCTTCCGAGTTGACGCCATTTATGCGACTCACTGTTGGCGCTTCGAGCTGCGGGTTCTGTTGGCCATTGCTATTCGTGACTCTGAAGAGTTGTTCGAAGTGCGCAGTCCATCGTTTGAGCTGATCTGTTCTATCGGTCAATAACTGACCTGCTCGGTCTTTCAGCGGCATTCTTGCATTAGTCCTTGCACCACTGAGGCGGCGAGAAATGTCATATAGTAATCGGATATCTCCATTGGCGGCGGCTCTTTCTCCCTCTTCGGCTAGGGAGTTTGTGCAGGCTCTCTTCTCTCGTCTACAAGCTCATTTAACTGCCTTTTTCAGCTCCGCATATCGCAAGCGGGCGGCTGCTTTGGCTGACCCGGTTCATGCCTGCTCAATTCCGACTTTAGCCTTTCTCCGATCATCGACTTGAGTGAACTGGTTTACGATAAATCGGCGGTCTGCGAACTCGGAGGACTGGAGTTCAAATCTCAGAAAACCGAAGTTATATCGTGTCTCCTGACTGTTTGGGTAAGTGATCTCGATGTACTCTTTTTGGTGTTGCGGGATCCGGTAACCCTATTTTAGAGTTGGTTTAGATTTCTTCGCGGTCGAAAAAACAACTTTGCGGTCCTTAATGGCCGAACAACAATGCTGCATAAATTAAGGGCAAATTTTTTAACAATACTTATACAATTTAAACTACAAAGAATATGAAATTTTGCCTTCTTTCAATTCGCTAAGCCTTCGCACTATTACCCCTTATATTTTTTCCAAACCTTACGTTTTGATAAGGTTTATAGCCTTTTGTCCTAGACTGGCTTACTCTTGGAAAATGTCCCTATTTTAAACATCAAAAATTTACCGCAAAATACAACAAAAACTACACCAAAACTTTACATTTTCTAAGGAAAAAAGTTGAACTCTCACATAAATCAACATGCTGCTCTGAACGCTTTGATTTCATCAAGGAGTGTGTTTGTTTGTTAGCCTTCGAAAAATAGATATTCAAAGATTTTGAAATTAAATTTTTACTTTCATTTGAATTTTTCAAAAACAAACCAAGATTTTTCCAATTTGAAGCTGAACTTATAGGTTTTAACACGTAGAAAAAAGTGTTGGGATATTAAAACTTTAGACTTAGTTATTGATGATTGTGTGGACAAATTTCATGTTGATCAAATTTACCCCGGTGATCAATGTTACGGTACTAACTTTTCAGTCATCTTTTTCCATCGGAATGGGAAATGAGGTTTTTCGTCCTACTAACATAAAAATTGTTCCAAATGAATTATTCATTTTGTATGATCCCATGATTAGTCCTTTCCCAGAACGAAAATGATAGGTACTTGTCAGTCAAGACAAACTCGATGGAAAATGTGCCAATTCAATGTGCTGTATCTAATATGCAACACATTGTGAAATGTGCCATTGCCGTAACTCTTTATGAATCATATGTATATAAATTTAGCATTACTTATTGCTTGCTTCTATTGCTTCTCGGATGCCAGCTTTCATTGCGATGCATCAACATATCGATACCGAACGTGTTTCGCTTCGAATGAACCGGATCAATCTCAAATCCGGCTGTGCGATGTGCAGGAATTCTGTGAAATCTTTACTCATTCAAGAGGGACAACTCTCGGGAAATGGAGTCTGACAGAAACTGCACGATGGCTCCCAGTTCATTCGAATGAGGGTACCTATAAGATTCTTCCCAGTCAGAAACCGAGATAAATCATCGCTCGTCGCGACACAAACGATGGATGGATTGCATCAAATCCTTCGCTCCCCCTTAGATTGGCTTCGATTTCCACCAGCATTATATTGCATTTGGTATTCAATTGCTCGCGATTTATAACACATGGAAAATCGAATTGACAGACTTGACTTTGAGCACCTACTCTTAGCTAGATTCTCGATGGCAAATCCTTTTTCGATTGGCTTTCAACCTCATCATCATCATCATTGCATTTGGTGGAATGTTTTCTGAGTCCCTTGGCAATCGAATTTTCATACATTTTTGCTTCGGAAATTGAGCTGAATTCCACACCGGCATCGGCCGCGGGTGGTTTGGAGCTAAAAATAACAGAGCTTTTATTGTGCTCCCGGGAGCACTAATAATAATTTTGACCCCTCCAAGTGGACCGCAAAAACCGCTCTAATGTAGCTGAAAATATTTGCAACACGATGAGCCAATGGACCCGGCAACCGAATCGGTATCCCAGGAACCATTAAAACGACCCCGGGCCACAACACGATTCCCATCCGAGGGGAATTGCAGACATCAAAACATGTCCTTTGTCGGAAATAAAATGTCCAGGTATGTATCCTCGCATAACGTTACACAACAACAGAACAGAACACAGCCGAGGGGCCAAACATCAACAAAACCATCGCCTGTCCTATCCCCCAAACCATCAACTTTGAGGTAACAATAACATCAACATCAACATGATCAGCGTCATCATCATCAAAGTAGGCTTCCGCGAGGATATGTGAATTCAATCAATTTCGAAATCCGATAATATGCCGCCATATTTCCCAGTGGAGATTAGCACCCTCCCCCTTTTCTCGCTCACTTTCCTACCCCAAAGGTAATATTTCACGTGACCATCGGACATTCCGCTCAGTGGCAATGGAATTGTCAAAAAACGTGACAGTGACCAACCTGGTCTTGTCTGGGAGTCGTTTCCGTCAACCTTCCCTATCTCGGGGCTAGTTTTTGGACTGTTGATGGTCCGGCTGCCGCTGGACTTTTATGATTTGGAGCCCGCATCCTTGTCTGTCTCGAAACCGATTGGGATTTATCATTTCCTGTGTGGAAGCCAACAGTGCCTTTCATTCATTCCTAAACTGACTCGTTTCGATGGCCATTCCGTCGGAAGGGATCTTCTCTTGATGGGGAAAATTTTATGCGGCTATTAAGAGCCATTATTGCTACAGATCCGAATCCTAGATCAAGGTATTTTAGGCACACTAATTGCAGTGCTACCACCAATCCGGGATTTGGTGGAATGTGTGGATTACGTATGATTTTTTCGATCGCTATGCGAATAGTCGTGGACTAATCGGTTCAATTGTCAAAAAAAAAAAAAGTTGAAGGCTGAATCATTAAAATAAGAAGTGTATCGAAAAGTCATTTGTAACTTTTATAACTATTTTACTCAAAAGTGGGTGATTTTTTTTCTGTGTGCATGCATGCAAAAGTTTGTTTACATGCTTAAAAATGGTGCGCAATCAATTTGTTGGGATTAGATTTTTGATGTTCATTATGTTTCGTTTTTATCTTGAAACTTGGAAGAAAATTCTGCAACTTGGTGCACTGAAAAGGGAGTTACCTACAACCAAATCGCAAAACGGTTCAAAGTGAACACGAGCGTAAAAAATACCATTGAAAATATGACAACGAGTCGTTCTTGAAGGATCTGCCTAGATCCGGAAGAAAACCTAGATCCAGTCAGCACCATTCGGATGCTAAAGTAGTCTGGCTAACAAGTTCAAAATCGGCATTGAGATTATTCAAAGAATCAAGGCCCGCAACTCCTTGAAGATGTACAAGATGCGAAAGTTACCTAAGAAATCAGTACAGCAACAATCTCCAGCCAAAACATGGGCACGGAAACATTACGGAAGGATTCTGGACAACAGTAACAGGTAAATACATCTAAATGGACGAAGAAACCCTCGTCTAACATGATTCAAGAATGCTTCCCAGGCCATAATTCTACAGGAAATCAACGGACGAGGAGGTGGATAATGCCGACTGCACGATTGCGATAGAAAAATTTGGACAGAAGTTTCTAGTATGACAAGCTATTTGTACCTGTGGTCTGCGGTCAAGTATTTTATTCATACTAGGTACAATAAATGCTCAAGTTTACAAAGATCCATGCTTGAAAAAAATATTGCTGTCCCTCTATAAAAAGCCCAAGTATCCTCCTCTCTTCTGGCTGTATTTGGCATCTGCATATTACGCCAAGCCTGTACTACAGTGGCTTTCAGACAATAACATCCAATTCGTCGAGAAAAACATCAATCCACCGAATTGTCCACATCTCCAGTCCTACCTTTTTCTGTAGATATTTGAGAAACTTCAATTTGAATTGAACATTCAAAATTTGAAGCAATTTGGGCATAACATGTCTGATTTGGATTTTTACAATACTTTGTAATACAAATGTAAGTTTTTTAATTTTTTTTTCAAACGATTATAGTCATTTTATCACTTTTATGGCATTTGCGATTTTGTATCGTTTCAGTTGGCAGGAATTTGTTGAAAAATTTATCCGGTACAACTGTGTTGAATGCTTACTCTTGGGTTCCAACTTTAAATGCCAGTGCAATGTCAAAATCCCATTAATTATTTATTTGGTCCGACTATTTCAAAGTGCAAGTTCCAATATAAACTTATTTTTATTCTATGCTTTTTGAATTGTAGATTAGGGTGGTAGCCAAATGGGTCATATCGAATTTCGAGAACTGAGTTATATGTACATTTTGTAGATTTGCCCAAAAACCGACTTCAGCTTGATTCCAGCTCAATCGAACCTGAGACCTCAAAATTTTCCTAAAGGGGAGAGGAAAGAAAAACGGATAAATCGAAATTTTAATTTGGATGCCTAATGACTAAAAAATGAATAAAATTTCGATATTTGGTGCTATCTCCAAAACTTTTTTTTATAAAAAATATACATCCTGAGACTTCTTGGACTTAAAAATCACATAAGGGGGGGACGATATGAAAAAGATTTTTTTTTTTTGATTTGATGTCAAATGATTTAAAAATGCAAGAAACGTCGAGATCTACCGTTTTCTCGATACAATTTTTTTTCCCCAAAAATCGACTTTCTGGAACTTTTCCAAAATGCCCCAGAAAATCCATTTCTGCAAAAAAAAAAAAAATTAGATCACACCAGATTTTGATGCTTTATGGATTTTCAAACAATTTGGCATCAAAATCAAAATTTTGGATTATCCTATTTTCTATGGTCCTTATTAGGTGATTTATGAGAGTCAGAAATCGGAGCTTTGAGCGCTTTGAGTCACTCCTGAATAAAGTCCGATCAAACTGAAATTTTGCACGGGTATGTTTTGAGGCCAATCCACAAAATGTATATGGACGTTTTAAAAATTCGATAATGAAATTTTTGTCCAATACACTCTTCACAACCCTAAAGTTCATATGTGAGGACAGAAGCGTTTATGCATATTTCGTGCCTGGACTGCAAGGACTTTGAGCGGTAGATCAACATCTTCGCGGTCAAAAGCGAAAAGTTCATAATATATAATCTTGCACTGCTAAAGCTTAGTTCATTTAGAAATGGAACAGTTATGAAGGCGCGTATCTTTGATACCTGTCGTTTGATCGTAGAATTTTCTAAGGAGGAAATGAAGGTAATCTGATAATTTTAATAAATAATATAGGTAATATAAACTTTTAAAATTATATTTATCATTTTTTTCAAGAAATATTGATATTTTATTCTTGGAATAACCCGGCACACACCTTTTCAGTTATGTTATTGATAGGATTTTATCACTTATCGGTATTTTAGGTGACTGCTTCCTTCTTCCTCAATTTACACTACTTTTTTTACCAATACTTCCTGTTTGATTCTTCCTGGGGACAATTTGTTGGATTTTGCTGTTTCAAATTCAACAAGATTAAATTGTTTTTAAGCCACTAAAGCATGTTTTCACTGGAATTTCAGCCTTAAAAATTTGACAAAACATAGTGGAATTATTATTAGATAAATTTAAAAGTAATATCGATTAGTAAAGATCGTAGCTTACGAAGTTATCAAAAAAGACAACTCTTTTGAGTTTTTTAAAAATATCGTAAACTAATAATGTTTTCGTATCGAAAATTTAGTTTTTTTGTATTTTGATTTTTCACAAGTTTTGTCGTCCTTAAAACTCATCCGTCGCATTGGCTTGGCACTGGCTTAACAACTTCAAACTCTGGAACTTGCAAAAATTTGTTGTTTGAAGTTTTTTTTTTGGTTTTTCGCTTATTCATTATTTAAAACTCTGGTATAAGTTTTGACTTCCCTGATGATCTTTAACCGTAGTTTTTGATCATGTGCTGCTCCTGCAACACTTGGTTTGAACTTTGTGGACTTTCTTGACAGTGTTTGCATACTTTTTCACCACTCGGGAAGAGGAATTATTAGTATAAACAACGATTTTATCATTTTTGGATTGCATTATGATGGATTTTGAAAGAAACTGTGCATAATTATTTTTGTTTTCTTCTCCTGCATCTTGGATATTTCGGAAATGCGTTTGTTTTAAATTTTGAAAAAAAAAAATATACAGCATTGTCCTCTCGACAGGTCAAAATTTAGCATATCCAATCACTTGAAACTTCGTTTACAGCAAGCGAAAGTGTCCTATGTCTAGATGAACTAAGCTTTAAATTTTACAGATGTTTAACCACAGAGAACAGACGTACAAGCTCAAACAAAAAATCTTCAGAAAAGTGTTAAAAGTTTCAAATTCTATCATCGAAAAAATACGTTAAAAATTGACTTGAAACAGTGCTATCTATTGCGCAGTTCAAAAGTTACAAATCAACTTTAAAGTGCCCAGTTTTCAGAAAGGCGAAAACGTTTTCGAACTTTCGAATAATCACACTAATGCCTCGGTAAAATGGACTTCTTCAGTTGATTCCTAGATTATTATTGCAATAAGAGTAACGTTTAACAAGAAAAAAATAACTTTCTTTACTTTGCGCTTCTGCGGCGGTCAAATCAACTTACAGCATTGGAACAGATGTTCGTACTTTTTAACAGTATTCGAAATCAGAGGACTAATTTGTCTAATAGGAACATTCTTGATGATCTGTCTCATCCGGCAGTTCTGATTCTAGGCATATCATAGCCAGTACTCTCACGTATTAGTTTTGCATAATATTGTTCGAAATTTAACTATTTCTAGCAAGTTTGAAGGAGCTTGCTAGTGAGTTTTAAGATATTTTTTTATAATGCAATATAACGAATGTGTTACAAAACTTCAACAGCAACTAGCTCATACGGCCTGCTCAAAACTGACTGAAACTTTATTGTTTTTTTCTCCATTTTGTTATGACAGTTCTTTTTGGTGTGTTTGGAGACATCTGGTGGTCTAGCCAAAAAACAAAAATAAGATCAAAAAGGTCGTTGGATTGTTACATAAGTTTCGAGGGTTACCTTGTACGTATGTGATTTCACTAAGAGAATGATAAGCCTCCTTCTTTTTTTCGATGACGACATTTTGTGATGCATTTGGTACACTCATAAAACTCTTCAACAATGCCAATGGGAGCTTACTATATGCCAAAAATGAGATAAAACTTGCACTGCCAGCATTTTGGCACAAACACTCGAGCTCTCGAGTAAATGACGGCCAATCAAGAATTAAACTATACCGGCTTACCAACACAAGCACAGCGCTCGATCGATTCATTCAAATTTATATTTGCCTTCACCCGAGCAGCAAGGGAAGTGCAGTGGTTGTTTGTATCCTCCTTTGTCTTCTGATGGGATACGCATGAATGCCTAATTTATTTTTTCTTGTAAGCATATGCAATTTGGTTGCGCGAAAAGGACTTATCCAACGGTTGCACGCCTTGTTAACGCCAATTATTTGCGATTATCTGCATGCCATGATTGGTGTCGTTTCTGATCGGTTAGTGTAGTTTGGTGAAACGGTGACAGAGTTGGCTGTCATTGTCTGCTGCCTTTGGAAGGGTATGGGTAAAAACCTGAAGAGTCTATCGAGGAAACATAAAGAGGCCGAAGGAACCACAGCTGATGATAGGGTCCCAAGCTGATCGACTAGGGCGAAAACCAGGAAGTCAGAAGGACCTATTTATGATATTAACTTTAAGTTGCAGATTGATTCAGTAGAAGCTGGATACCTCAGTGCTTAAAGGTTAATAACCTTAGCGAGGTAGCGCAAAAGGAATAACTCCAATGAAGGAGTCTTCCAATGTGCGATCATGCCACTATTAGGCTTAAAGGCGGTCTGCACAACAGCAGAGCACCAGAAGCAATTGGGAGGAAGCTCCGAAGCTGTTTCTCAGGATGCATTATGAAGGCCGAAACAACATTCGCGAATACGTTTATCATATGCAGTGAATATTTTTGGGGGTTGAACTGTTCCTCTGGAAGGCGAGACCGTTAATCGGAAGACGAAAAGCACGCAGCCATCACAACTAGTTCCACTACTCACCACCAGAGTTCGTAAGCTACCTGAGCGAGGCGAAGAGGCGAAACAACCAGATTAGACGAGGCAAGAAAAGGCGCGAGGCGAGAGCAAAATGGCGGGTTCTACCTGATGTCCAAATATTTCGGCTCCTGGTTTTGTAACGAATTTTTATTTTATTGTTCCGACTCGCTCAGGTAGCTTATGGTCTCTGGACGTGAGTAGTAGAAATGGTAAAGATGGCTGCGTGCCTCTCGCCTTCTGGTTAATGATCTCGCCTTCCTGAGGAATTGTTCAACCTCCAGAAACACTCACTGCATTTGATAAACTACCTACGAACAAAATAGCTGAGACCTCTTTCGAAAGACTAACAAAGCTTACAACTAAGACCTTTAATTACCGCAAACAACATGGATAGACAGAAGTAGTAGGAAGAGGAATGCTTCTGGCAGTCCAAGATCCTCTGGAAGGATTAAGCAAAGGATGTTAAAGAGTAGTTCATATAATTTAGAAAAAGCGGCCACCGACCGTGGCCTAGAGGATAGCGTTCAAGTCTTCTAAGCCAGCGTTCATGAGATCGAATCTCGGTCACGACATACATAGTACCCTTTTTGTGAGCTGGTGGTTTTAGCATTTTTAAGATGCTAGCCATCATATCTTTGAAAGATGAGATCTCTCCAAAAAAAACGTGAAGTTTCACTGAGATCCTATATATGTATGTGTGTTCGTAAGTCATTTATGTAAAACATATTAAATGATATTGGCTTCGTGCCAGAAGATCTTAACCAGAGGTGCAAAAAGATTTGTTTATGTAGCATGCAGCGCGCAACGCCGATTCTAAGGCCGATGACATAGTGAGTGCGATGCGATGCGAATCAGCGGAAAATTTACGGACGCAGCCTACGCGAACTCGAGCGGCGGAACAAATTGACATCTGCTTCGCCGCGTTGAGTATGTCAGGTTTAAGCGATTCACATACATTTTCATCAAATGTGGTTCACCGCATTGAATCGCATTCACCGCATCGCATCGCATCGTATTCACTATGTCATCGGCCTAACCGGGGGACTGAGATAAAGGGAGAATATACGTCAAAGATCACACAAATTGTGCAGCCAATTGCAATGATTGAAACTGTTCTGATTCTTTCTTTGTTACAAACAGAATTTCTAACGTGTCTTTAAGTAGGTAAAAGTCAGCCGTACAATAAAATCCTTTGACTGCACGTTCCGGAAAAAGTAAACGATTCGAACAGATTACAGATTTTTGGAAATTCATACAGATTTTAAAAACATTTACAAACCTTTACAGATTATGCTCGCAATCCAAAACAATATCAATTCAAAATTGTACAAGATGAAATATTACGATAAAAGTGATAAAGGTTTTGTTTTCCTATTTGTGTAAAGTATTGCAGCGCTTATGTTTTTGCAACACTAGAATCGGTATGAAATTTCCATTTTGAAGAATATAATTTTTTTTGCCAAAATCTGGCGTTTATATACTTAAAATCTAGTTCTAGAAATTGCAATATAATAAAAAGTTCGAACAACTGCTATCTTTGGAAATTTGTCAAAAATTCTGTGTTTGTATTTTGAAAATCTGAAGTTGCGAAAATATTCCAAAACAAGTCAACTTTTCAATCCAATCAAGGTCTGATAAGGAAGTTTTTTCCAGGGCTTTCAGGGTGCGTCGATAGAAAAAGTAATTGTGGTCGATTTTTTAAATAGGATTTGATTAGATGTTCCGAAATTTCAAACGCGTTTTTCTCGTTTCGAGCTAACTGCTAGTTTCGCCCTTATGAAATGTTACGATAGATATGTCCATCCCTTCATGCTTCTCAACACACCAATAATGAGGCATATGATTTTGTAGGGGAGAAGGAGATTTTAAGCCGATTCCAGAAATACTCCACAAAACGGTTGCCTGTATCCTTCAACTAACCCTCTTACCCTTAACTGAATGGTAAACCCCTCTTCTCAAACTCACGAAAATGACCGTCTTTGAGGGGGCTAATATCACAACAATAGGAAAACAACTAACCAACAACAACAACAGCATCATCATCACGTATGCAAATTATAACGACGTAGAAGAGCGAATGGTGAGCGACATTTGTGGCTTTTGGCTTCCGTGTCATCACCCCCTTAGGCGGGTGACCCAATCGGAAATGGCCATTTGCCGTGATGTGCACTTTCCGTATGAATGATTGAATAATTAATTGGTTTTACCCGGATCGCGCCGGGTGTCACTTTCTCAGCTCAAGACTATTGCTTGAAGTCAGTCCCTCCGTGATATTAACTCTTAACTAGGCAGGACTTGCATACACATGGTTTGTAAAGTAAGAAGCTAATAACCGCTCAGTCGGCGGCGGTGTCATCATTGATAAAATTCAATAAACTCTAAGCGGGCGGCATTCATAGGTTGGAAATTCTTGGAGCCGAACGAAGGTGGCCTGCTGTGGTTAAAATTTGCTGCGCCTTCCACCTTCTTCTCCATTTCCCAGGGAAGCTAAAATCCAGAAACCTCCAAAATCTGCTCCAGCCATCGAAAGTCAGCGCCTATTGTGATCCTATATAATTAAAATCAAATTAAAATCCTTACGTGTTTCTTGCTGTCCTGATACATATGGCCGATGTTTTCGATCACCTTCTCGTCGCTCAGATTCTCGAACGGCTGCTCCCGGGCGAAGGTGAGAATTTCCCAGAGCGTCACGGCGAACGCCCACACGTCAGACTTTGATGTAAATTTACCCTGCAAAGAGAAAGAGAGATAAGAGAGGTGGACAGCGTAAGAAGGTGAGAAGGGTTTCGGGTTTTTGAAGTGCGCGTTACGTCCGCCGTCCATTCAGGCATCACTGACTGGCGTCGTGGGTGTGTTTGTGTGTCTATGTGGTGAAAATTCAATTAATTAGTACAAACGCACTCCCGCACGTAATCTGTGTCGTGCTGTGGCGAATCGGGTTTGCCCGATTCGCTGAGGGTACACACGGAGGGAAAAGCCTATTTTTTATGGTTGATTGTTACCTACCCTAGGGTTCTGATGATAGATTTTTTTTTCGATAATTGTAAACCATCCAATTCTGAGCTTTGAGTAAAAACTAACGCAAAAACACCTGAGTCTTAAGTAGCGGGAATAAATGGATTGTTATCGACACGTTTTACATAGAGACACATAACTGAGTACGGATTGTTTTTGTCTATATGGGCTTTATTTGTGTCATCTGTAGATTTCGATGAAGGTTGAAGAAACAGTTTTTTTTTGTACTTTTAAAATTTTCCCTCCGTGCGCCTTCTAAAGCTAGCTGCAATTGAAAAGGAAGGAGTCTGGTGGAGACAGGTGCCTGGTCCGTAGCAACACCAGCCAGCATGCTTTCGACACATACACACAAACACTCTCACAAACATACATGAGGTGAGGTTTCATCCCAGAGCTTCCCGCCTTCCCCGAGAATCTGATGTGATGGGATACGATGTGTTGTTGGTCACTTACCATCAGGACGCTTTCCCATGCCATCCATCGGATTGGCATCGGTTGTGATTGTCGGCCGGCCCCCTCCAGGTGGCAGTAGTCAGCGGGATATGCAATACGGTTTATCACAGTTCCTAGTGTACAGATTTTTATCTCCAGCTGTGGCCCAACTAAACAACTCCTGTGAAAAGAGACAAAGAAAGACAAAGGGTCAGGTGGGATGAAAAGAGACACGAATGGAATTCAATTATGGAATTTTTGATTTATGTTGTGCTATTCGGGTACGTTCGTTCGTGTGTATTGCAAGATTTAACTTTAAACTTACTTCGGACGAGGGCTTAAATACGAAAACAAAGCTAGAAGATGATACCGACTTTGTCTAGGAGAGAACAATTGTATAGTATTCATCGTTTATTAAAAATTTAATAAGAAATGTCAAAGCTGTAACACATTGAAAGGTAAAACCCATCAGAGCAGGAATGAAAGTTCACCACCCTGTCAGTCTCTCCAACTGCGAAGAAAATCTTCCGAAAGATTGAACAAGAATAGGTATCCATCTTCCCAAACCAGACAGATCCCGGGGAATGGCCACTACTCACTGGTGAAAGCCATTGTCGGAATCGAAACCGAAAGCTAATGGATTTGGCTCCGGTAAACTTTATTCTATTATTTATTCAAATGATTTGCAAATGCACTTTTACACATGCATTTCTCAGCATCTCAGCAACCCAGTTGGAAACTGTTTTCAGTATTCATTCATTTCAAAGTTTTTTTTTATTCGTTCGTTTCTCTAACCACATCACCTCAGCCAGGGCCGTAGGAAGAACTGCCTCATGGGGGGGGGTTTTAATGACAAAATTTTTCCTATAACATTTTTTTTTTTGAAAAATACATTCATAAAGAATACTAAAAAAAGTGATTCTAAGGGTATCTGATTATTCGAGTTTTTTTTTTTTAATTATAAATTCTTCATTTAAAATCATTGCTTTCGAATATAGGTCTTGTTTTCAGTTTTTTTAAACTTCAAAAAATAAATGAGGGATCTTGAATGCTCCATTTGAACGAAAAATTTGTTTGGGGTTCAAATCAGATGTTCTCTCAACAATTTTAATAATGTTAAACAACAAACCAGTAAAATATATTTCCAGCAGATTTTTCCTGAACCTGAAGATTAAGTTATTTTATCAACAATAAATTAAAATTAATAATTTATTTCATTTTGAAAATCCTGTAAAAACAAAAATAAAAATTGAAATTCAGATTTTTCATAGAACGCAATTTCGAAAATGAATGCAGATCGTATTTTATAATAGTGGTTCTCACCTTTTTGTGTTTTTTTTTGGGGTATTTTGAATTTCAATTCCGAATTTGAATTTTACATTTTGAAATTGAATAACAAATTTGGATTTCTTGTTTGAAATCGATTTCTGAATCTAAATTCCTAATAAAAATTCCCAATAATCAATAACAGAACAGACAGAATTCATCACTCGAAATTTTGTATTTGAATTTGGAATTTTTGATTCTCTATATGATTTTTTTCTACTATTATTTATGTGTAATTCAACTAGTGAATCGGAATGGAATGATGAAACTGTGGTATTTTAATTCTGGATGACCATTATGGAACTTTTTAAAGTTTCAATTCTGCATAAGAGTAAGGGGTTAAAATTTCAAATCTAAGTTCTAAAAATGGTTTCTTATTTTAAATATTTATTTTTAATATTCCGGAATGGCGAGTTTTGAGCATAGAAAATGAATATTTTTTTAGTTTTAAATGCAAAACCAAGACTCGTATCAGGATTTTGTTCCAATGATGAACCAAACTGAAAATCAAGTACATATATTAAACTGAATACAGATTCCACAAACCACTCATAGACAACAAATTTAGATTTAAAAAAATTGGAATCAGAATATTTGGAATGATTCAAATCTAAGGAAACTAAACATTTTTGCAAACATATCCGAGCAAGGCAAATCCGGGAAATTTTATTTAAAAACCTTTGCCAAATCCGGGCATTCAATTTAAAAAATTTCAACTCAAAATCTGGTCAATATCAAGGCAAATTGAGGAATTCTTCAATTAAAATCAAGAAGAAAAAAATCCTCGTAAAGTTGATTTTTTTTCATCGAAAACATCAGCCAGTTAATTCGGATAAACTTCTAAAACAAATAGTTTTGGACACAAATTACATAAATTTAATCAGGCAATTTAATTTTTCTTTGATTTTGCAAATAAAGAAAAAACATACGGGTTAAATCCAGGCAATCAGGCAACCCTAGTGAGTCTAATCTTATTGAAAATTCGATATTCGAGACTAAGCACTCTACCCAAAATGCATGAAATTTTGTGAATTACTGTTGATAGCGTTATTCGAATAAAGTCTTCAAATATCTATCAATAAGTGAGAAAATTTTGGAAAATCTGTAGTAGAATTGTGAATCTGTGATAAGATTTTGAGGTTTTGGCCGTAGTTCTGAGTTGAGATTGTTACTCTAGATTCACTTTAGTAGTTCATCAAAATTTGATTAGCAATTTTAAATTTTGAGTTAAGAGAAAAACATTGTGCTTCACATGTTTTGGATCCTCATGGGGGGTGTTTAACCCCCAAAACCCCCCCCGTTCCTACGGCCATGACCTCAGCCATGGCCAACTTGATGGGATGACCGATTTCGCTCGGTCTGCCCTAACAAAGACGGACATTGTGGGGCTCGGGCTGATGACGATCAAACTTTAGCCCGATCTTTAGCCGAACGCCGAGGGATGCGACGAGGGTGATTATTTTTTCGCCTCGAAGAATCACGCTCGGATGCTTCTTTTGCTATTCGCCGTCGTCCTCGTCCATCCGAACAGGGCGATGACAGTCCACCAACTCGTCGGGGGAAATAAATCACAATCATAATGAATCCGCCTGTTATATTCTTTGCATCGGGAGTCGAGAGTTGCAAAGTGCAGAAAGACGTTTTTGAAGGAAGTTTTTTGTGTTTTCCCGTTCGCCTTACTACGGTTTTGCACCTCCCTCAAACCTTTTTTTGAACTTTTCTGTCGTGGAGAATTATTTGTGCAACTTTGGCTCCGCTGATGGTTTAGGGGAACTGGGGGTATAATGCCCAGTGTGGGCAAAACGCCCCACTGCGATATCTAGCTAGATATACACTTATTTTAAGAATTAGGTACGCTATTCCCTTCTAATTAACAGGAGAACCTTTTGTACAAAAAATTAGCATCAAATATGCAATAAATCCCTGCAAAAATCTAAAAATACTTTTCAAGCCATATTCCTTGCAATTTGTGCCTTGACTTTCGTAAGGAATTACGGCATCTATCGCCAAAAAAAATTACCTGACATCTGTTACAATGATGAACATTGGTCTTGAAAATCATCACAAAACGAAAAATTTCCTTATTCAATTATTTTTCCTGTTATTTTGAACAATTTTTAATAAACATGTCTAGGTAGGGCAAAACGCGCCATGTCCGTTTATCTTTCAGCATGTTTCATATTTGTTTAAATTTATATGCAGTTTCATAACAACAATTTTAAAGATATTTATAAGTTGTTTTGGAAAATATAACTTGAATATAAACGAAAATATTTAAAATTCCTAAATTTAATATAGATTTAATTAACTATTCACAAGAATTTCAGTATATCTGGCAGCACTGCGCGTAGCAATACATTTTTCCATCTGTGAAGTAGAATAGAAGTGTTTTTACCTGGGAAACACTTTCGGAGGCACTTGGATCAATAAACACTTACTAAACGTTAAACGGCGCGATTGGGTACACACATATGCGCATTATGCCCCTACTGAATTTGAAATCCACTTTTAAACCTACTCTTTAAACTTCATTAAATTTGTGGCCTTTTTTGACCTTCCAGTTATTCTATCTATCAGATTTAGACAAAAAATAAACCAAACTTCCAAACACAATCGAAAATTATAGTTAATCTTTTCAAATGTACTCTAAAACAAGGCTTTCTTCTTAACGTGGGCATTATGCCCCCTCTTCCCCTAATGGTTGTTTGCACCTCGTTCCCTAAAGTCATCCGCCAGTCAGGGTTTGGTTTGGGTCGTTTATCCCGTCCCAGAGTGATGGTCGAGAGAAGATTCAAACCCGAAGAACATATCTTGCGCGTCCTAATAGAGCTGTTTTCAGAGAAAAAGCGGCTCGAAGGACCTGGTGATAATGAATATTTATATTCATTTTCTATTTTTATTTAATACTAGCTGACCCGGTGTGCTTTGCTACACCTTCCAAAAATAAAGGTAATTTGTAAAAATTTATTCAAATTTAGATTTTTGTAAGCATTATTTTAAATCAAACCTCATCATTGTTCAGATCCAACAACTTTGAAATGAGAGCAGCAGCTGGAGTTCCGAATTGCAATTCAAAGATGGTATATATTATTTATTTACTCTGTTTTTAAAGCTTCATAATGACTTAAATAATGTCAAAATTTATGAATTTTCCACCTTTTTTACGCAAAGTGGGAAGTTTTGAACTTTCATAAAAACATTTGTCATATCTATTTTCGAGTTATGCCAAATATCCGTACGCTAAAAAAGCCCTCTTTTAAAATGTGGTTCCTTCTTTGAAAAGCTCTTTATCTTAAACTTACATGGGGCTCCCCCATCTTTTCCAATATTGTCCGCCACTGCTTGAAGAAGGTAGGCTGATTTACCCAGCTCGAGTTACATAAATTTCTAATTGAAAGAAAAAGATTCGCATATTGGAATTAATTGCATATTGTACTTTATGGAGAAAGAATTTTGAAAATCGATCAAAAGCGTGAATCGAGACAGTTTTTTAGTATATTCCTAAAATTCTGTATTATGAGCGCTTCCAGCTACTGATTAGCTTCAGATGGTGTATTTTTTGGAGTTGAAAAAATAAGCTATAAAAATTTGAAAAAAAACGATGAAAAAGATTTTGAATAACCATTTCAAACAGCTTTTTTCACCATTCTCGCCCTTCGAAGCAGTTTGAATATTTATCCTTTTTGCGCCAAAATTATGTTAAAAAATGTTCCGCCATATGCCAAACATTACAGCTTGAAGCGTTCCCAAACAGCACTTGTTATGGTATGAAAATCATCGATTTTACACAGTGCAAATTCCTTTTTTTAAATAAATTTATTAAAGCAAAAAATATAAGTATTTAAAAAAATATCAGTTGCATCACTAAATAAATTTCGAGCGTTTTTTATTTTCTCTTTGAAAGTCAAATATTCAAAAATGTTGGCAAAAACAAATTTCCAAGTTAACATTTGTCACGTATGTTGGGGCAAGTAGAAATGCAAAGCTTATTTTCAGATGCGTCAGAGTAATGGCTTTAAATGGATTTAATACGTATTTCTGTTTGTTTGTTTTATCAAGTTTCATTGATATATCAGATATCTGCAGTATTCCTGCGTATAAATTTAAGTTTGTTACTCCACTTTTAACGAATGCTGTTCAAAGTTCAAAGCAAATGACCTTCATTTACAATGATATTTAAGAATTTTAAATATCCGCTTAGGTTTCATCATTCGGAATACCCCTTCTGGTCTTTCCAACATATTGAATAATTTTGAAGATGAATTTCTTGAAACTTCGACGTTTGCCCTTGCCCAACCGTGTAAGTTGACAGGAGTTTTTGACCTTTGAGGGTATACTAAAAATTACTCATAAAAATTTTGCTTCCAGTTGTATATCAGTTCTAAAGTCTCACTTTTCAAAAAAGAAGCGGATCAAAAGTCTCTTTTATGCAGCCATGTAACACAACAATACTTTTCATGTTAAGTATGTACTTGAATTGATTTGTAAGCAAAAAGGACGATGTTTTTTCTGAGTTATTTAAAATAAAAGAAAAAGAAAACATTTATTTTTTAATTTTTTGTAACAGAGAAAAGTTGAACGTTTGAACATGCTCTAGTGTTCCTTGAATGAAAATTCTTTCGGAAAATGAATTCCCTCACTTTTGGTCAATAAAAATCAGTTTATTCCACTGATACCTTTCACTTATGCACACGTCAATCCTATCTTATCTAATTTTAAGAAAATGCTCTTGATCAGTTCATGTGTTGGATCGGATTTTTTTATCTTCTTTGAATTTAAATGACGCTTGATAAAACTTCAGTTAAATATATTTTTACATGTTCAACAAAATGTTTCCGATCTACCTCTGTTGAAAACATCTTATTTATATTTCTGTTATTAATATGATTCAAATGGGTTAAAAAATTGTTTGTAAATTCTTTACATTCTGTATTTTTTTCAATCGTCCGCAAAGTGTCATACCCTTATTTCATTAGCATCAGAACTAAATTTATATTTTTTAGATAACAAATGCTACCTACATACATTAACACGAATTGAATTTGGAAGTATTTTTGCAAATCTTTCAATTGGTTTTGATTCGATTGATAAAATACCAATCCGTGTCACATCTAGGCGTCATTTATTTCCACGTGCTGTGTACAATTAAGCAAGAAAAAACACATCTAGGTTGCATATTGCACTCACGTGCATAAGAAATATAGGTACTTGGTTGAAAAACAGGCGCCTGATAGCTAAATTTTTCCAGCGATCAATGAACAGTAGGTATGTTTTGGTTACTATTTACTTGCGACGACGTTTGCTTGACCATAGAGACGAAAAACAAACCCCTCAAAGAAAAGAAAATCTCTAAAAATGGATGCCATGACTTTTCAATTTCAGATTTTGGCAAAAAAAAAAAATGTATATGTTTTATTCGATCGGCAAAATGTCAATCTGGGTCACATCTAGGCGTCATTCATAACCATGTGCTGTACAAATAAGCTAGGTATCAAGTAGAAAAAAATCACATCAAGGCTTCATATCGCCACCACGTGCATTGAAAATATGCTGGATTGAGAAATACGCGCCTAAATATTCCCACTGATCAGTATGCTATGCCATGGCTACAATCCTCTCGCGACGCCTCGACCATGGAGACGAAAAACAAACCACCCCAAGGAAAAAAAAAATCTCGAGAAAATGGATGCCATGACTTTAATTTGATACGAAAAAATACAAATTTTGTATGGGAGCCCCCGTCCCTTAAGTCGGAGCGGTTTGTAACTATTATAGAAACCATCTCCGGCCCCAAAAACCCTCAGATTCCAAGTTTCACGACGATCGGTTCAGTAGTTTTCGAGTCTATAGGGAACAGACAGACAGACAAACATTCATTTTTATATATAAGATAAATTTCATACGATCATCATAACATTTATGGTATCTCAAATGGAGAAATTATAGATAAGAAAAAACATTTATATTTTTCAGGAACACGTAAAAATAAGGTTTAAATTGTTTTCAATGTTTAAAATTTTAACACACCCTATTAGAAGTTTGTTTGATTTAAGTTGCACAGATGGAATCGCGAAGAAGAAAGTACCTTAAGGAAAAGAGGATGAAAAAACCCCTCTAGGAACAAAACAGATTGCATAATGGGGTGTATATCTACTTTCAACGAGATGTGCGAATAATGAAGTCCATTCATCACCTGTGAGATGCAGGCAGCACTGTTATTTGGAAATATTTCCCTCCTCTCTAGACTCACTACGCTTCTGTTGGTGGCTCAGTTCGATGGATAAAAGGGCGACGATGGTACCACGCTCTGGCTGGCAAATCTTACCCAGTATGATTTGTAATAATCATAATGGCAGAATTCTTTTCACGAAATGAGCAATGTTGAAAGCCTCTTCTTATGAATGGAGGAGGAATCCTTTTAATGTGAGATTTCTCCCTTGTGACAATAATCAATCTGACGAAACGATAGTGTGAGAGAACACCATTGATTTTCTTGAAGTCACAAGTTTTTTTTTGTCTTACAAACCTTTTTTTTTAATTTTTATTCAGCATTGTGAACTAGATATCGAGATGATGAGGTAACTTTTTAGTTGAATGATATTTTGTGTTTTAATGTGATTTTCTAACGTTCCTACATGGCATAGAAAAACGTTAAGAGGCGCGCATTGCAATTGTTTATTCTTCAGTTTTCAATTTTAGACATTAATTTTTAGGATGAGTTTATTATTTTACTTGAATTAAAAAAAAATATTTGCAAATCTTTCGAAAAACTGACAACTCACTCCGATTTTTCTTTTTTTTTTCTTTGCAACCTTTACAAAATATATACTGGCGAAAACTAGAAAATTTCTGGGAATGCATCGATGTATAATTCAGTTTTCGAAAATTTGTAGCATCTTTTTTGAATTTCTTAACAATAAAAAAATGCACAAGCAGCTCACCTCTGGAGGGTGTCAGTCGGTTACTTGAGAGAAAACAGCCCTATAACTTTTTAGATAATCCGTAGAAAATCCGCAGGACATGTTAAAAATTCGTGAATATTGAGCATCGATCCGTAGTTCCGTAGAAGTGCTCAAAACTCGTTGATCTATGGAGAAATGCGTAGATCTGGCTGTAGTGAATAAGGCAATTATTAGAAATAAACAATTAAATTGAGCGTAGCTTTACCGATCAATGCTATAAAAAATAAATGAGAGTTTTATTAAGTGTTTTCGAGCAAACGCTTCAATGAGGTGGCATATAGAGTTGTTTTTGACATTTCTTACGCACACTTGCTTAGCGTGTACAGATGAGACGGGACAATTAACCTCCAAAACTCTCGGTACAAAAAAAGGACAGCCGGTCGACAAACATGGTCGTTTTTGAGGTTGATTGTCCCAAAACTAAAAAGTGTTGGTGAAACAACCAGCATAATATCACCAACACTATCAGCGGCAAATAGGACTATTGACGAAGATATGAAATCTCTGATGAACAAAAGAGATAGGAATAAATCATTTGGATGGATGAAAGAGTAGCAAATATAAGGAATTCATTCTATCTGTGATTGTTGGTGAAGATAGACGCGCATAAGTTAACGGTTCCAAACGCGAGAAATTTCGTCACATGCAGTGGAACGGATTTCGGATACGACACTGGCCACGCTGCTTCCATCACAGTTCTAATACGGATCAATATAGGCTGTTCCAGAAATTATAGGCACACCTGATGTTAACGGTCATTTTGAATCGAATATTTTTTGTCGAATTCTAATGGCTGCGTCCTCCTGTTTACACATTTCTGTACGTGATAACCTCAACAAAAAAAAGTTAAAGAGGTTGTTTTTTACACGACCGTTATCGTAGAATTACGAATGTATGTCATGTTGTAACATTCATTCTGACCATCAATCAAACTACATCAAATACCCTCGCTAGTTTCAACTTAACACAGTAGAATAGAAGAAAATGAAAGAAACAAAATACAACTTAGCAAAACAACCAGAATAGCCATCGTGTTCCACAAACTGGAAGGTTTTAAAACGCTAAAGAATGCGGCGCGCAAGTTCCATTCATTCTGTTGGCATCCTCCTTGCAGTGCGCTGCGTTATCTGCTCTTGGGACTGCATTATCACAGCAAAAAAGAGACTGGGAAGAAAAGGGACCGCTCTAACCAGCTTCAACTTAATTTCAAGTAAAAACAAAGCCTCCATCAGCCATCCGAGAGTCCTTTAACGCACGCCCTCTGAGCCGGAGACTTGCATGTCCGCATTAAACAAAAATCGCCGCTTACTGTGACCATACATGAAAGTGCCCAACAAACGAATGGAGTTCGCGCGCCACAGTGGCTGGCTTTTTATAACTTTCCAACTTGTGGAACATGATGAATTGTTTGCTCGTTTGCAGAGGTTTTTGGTTGCAGTCGCTAAGGTTTTCCTTGTTTCCCTCAAACGAGCAAAAATTCCATCATGTTCCACAAGTTGTAAAGTTATAAAGCGCCAGACACTGCGGCGCGCGAACCTCATTCGTTTGTTGAGCACTCTCTCGTATGGTTCTTTTCTTCCCCAGTCTCTTTTAATTTTTTTGGCTGTGATAATGTAGTTCCACGGGCAGATAAAGCTGCGCAATGCAGTGACCACACAGAACGATGCCAACAGAACGAATGAAACTCACGCGCCGCATTCTCTGACTTTTTAAAACCTTTCAGTTTGTGGAACACGAAAGGTTGTTTCGCAGTTTTGTTGCTTTCATTTCCTCTGTTCTGATGTAATATTTTCATTTTTGGTATTTGGTTCATTTTGACCACAATCGACAATGACTAAACAAAATGACAAAACGGCCTTCAGGAAACAAAAATACACAAATGACGGCAGAAGGGGACGAAAAAATAACTGATGCATCCAAAAAATACGCCGGAGTCACGAGAGGTTTTCCAGTACGGCATTGCCGAGCAATGAAAAATTTAAAATATTTCAAAAGCGATTCTGGCCTTTCTTAAGTAGCTAGCAGTCCCCGTAGATGTGGAAAATTGCTGAAGCTTGGGCCATGTTGCTGATGTGGTTTTGTGAGGTTTTTTTAACAGCTGGCTTTGTTAGATGCTTCGGTTGCTTGGCCTTTCCCGGATGAGCGGTGGCCAGAGTCGGGAGTCGGGACAGTAGCCACGAACAGCTCTTCTTAAAAATTTGAACACGACTGGAGCTAGGACACAGTTTGGCAGTTATATTTATAACTTTCCAAGCACCAATCCGTATTTGCGCTTCATTGGTATTGGTGTACCAACACACAGCCAATACAAAACGGTATTCGGAAAGGATGTCTGTGAATTGGAAAGTTTTCGTGACGCGAAGTTCGTTCGCGAATTTCAATTTGCACCCCTATAGTGTTGCCGTAAGACGTAATTCTACGTCAAAAAACATTTAGATTGTGATCACAGCTGTCGGAGCGGTACGCACAGCTATTTTGAATATGGTGAACATTGTACATTTGAAGATGAACCGAGGAGTGGTCGAAAATTTGATCCTCGAAGTCATGGTATCGACGAAAACGTAAGGGATGCCTACAAACAGAAACCATTGGCTTCTGTTCGGTTACGGAGTCCGGACTTCGATGTCTAACGTGATGCGTGCTAAAGAGCGACTTGGGCTCAAGACGTACCAACCCAAGTAACAATTTTAGCTTTATTATGGTCAGCAATATATCGTTTGGACTATCGCATTAATCTTCATAAAAAGCTAAAGCGCATTCTTTAACATAACCTGGACTCTAATAAAGCCAAAATCAGGCTATTTGGCCCTACCCTAGAAACGTCATCAAGACATATAATTGTTGGTCATCAATATTGGTCACCAAAGCTTTTAAAAAGCTATTATAAAACATGTTAGAAATTTTTGTTTTTTTTCGGTTCTGTCAGTTCTCGGAGTTTTTTTTTATTTTTTCCAGCAACCATAATGGTTGATGAATGATGATTGCATTATTCAGATATGATCTGGTAAAATTAATAGCTAAAAAAAACCAATGTTTTAACCATATATTGAGCTTCTTTTCTACTGCCAGTCAAGATTTTAGGTAAAATGTATATGAAATAGTATCTTAAAATAAATGCGCCTCGTTAAATCTGATGGTCAATCATGGTGGAATTGATGGAAAAAGGCCTGAAAAAATATTTTCCAATGCTTGCATTGTGAATCCATCAACATGGCGTCATTTTGTGCCCTTCGATTTTGCAACCAACATGGCGTGAGTCAATTCATAGTTTTATTATGGTTTAATGATGACCCCAAAAAAAGCTACGATTTGACGTTTCTCTCGCAAGCCAACCAATTACACGCTAAGGTTGAGTTCCTCATTTCTGAGTTGTTAATCATTAGTACAGTAAATGAGGACAGACTTTTTGAATGAAAAGGGATTGGTTTTGAATGACCCGTGGAATAAATTATGAGTTGAAGTCAAATTTCGTTGTCTGACGCCATCTTGAAATCCAAGATCCAAGAACTTTAAAATGGTGTAAATGACTTGAAATCGCATAAAACCCCAACAAAATGGGTATCGGGTGGAAGGGCTAAACGAGTAGAAGTTGAATTTAGTTATCAGACGCCATCTTGAAATCCAAGATGGCGGCATCCGCTCAACTTTCAATGCTTAATACTGACAAAAAGTCGCATTAAACCACCACTATACGGGTATTGGGTGAAAGGGCTAAACTAGAAGTCGATTTTTTTCTTTCCGACGCCATCTTGAAATCCAAAATGGCAGCTTCCACTGAATTTAAAATATTGTTAATCAATGAAAATCGTTTGAACACAACTTTTTTCACGTAATACTACATTAAAACTACTATTTTAAGACAATTTAGATAATTTTAAATCACTTTTATTATTTTTTCATTATGTTTCTTATGCATTTAGCACTTTTCTTATTTTGTTTATAGTTTTTGATTTTTTTGCCATTTATGTAATTCTATTATTCCTATCATGCTATTATGTTTAAATTGTATTGGTCTTATTCTAGCGAAAACTATAAGGTTATGTTGTTTCTGTTTACCGTCTGATTTAGGCACATGTGCCAAATTCGATGTTGCCAAAATCGAATGTTGCCAAAAACGAATGGGGTCTGTATTGTGGTGGTTTTTGTGGGATTTTCAGTCACTTACAGATTTCCAGAGAAACGCGAAAAGAGATATTTGACTTCTATCATTTAGCCTTAGCACCCAATACAATATATTTGGGAGTTTCATGCTATTTTCATTCATTTACAGTATTTTTTAGTTCAGCTGAAGCCACCATCTTGGATTTCAAGATAGCGACAGAATGCAAAAATAAACTTTTTATAGCTTATCCCAATTGACAAACACCCATATTTGGAGGTTTCATGCGATATTCAATGATTTAGAGCATTTTTAAAGTTTATAGAAAGCTGCCATCTTGGATCTACTCGTTAAGCCCTTCCACCCACTACCACCTGGGTTTCATGTCATTTTAAGTCATTTACTACATTTTAAAGTTTAGCGGAAGCCACCATCTTGGATTTCAAGATGGCGTCAGATAGCGAAATTCAACTTCTACCGGTTGATTTCTTTCAACTTATACCCCTATAATATAGGTTTTATGCGATTTTCAGTCATTTACAGTATTTTCAAGTTGAGTGGTAGCCGCCATCTTGGATTTAAGATGGCGACGGGCAACGAAATTTGACTTCTACTCGTTTATTACTTTCACCTAATAATCATATTGTGAAGGTTTCACGATATTTTCAGTAATTTACAGCTTTGAAAATAAAAGCGGAAGCCGCCATCTTGAATTAATGATGGCGTCAAGCAACAATTTTTTTCCTACTATTTGGGCCCTTTCACTCAATACTCATATTGTAAAGATATTCATACCACTTTCGGTGATTTCAAGTTTTCAAAGATGTTTTTTTTAAATTTTAACTCAAAACCAACACGCATAACTTACCAAAAATGTGTAAAAATTGGAGTTCCAATTCAAATATGCTCTATCTAATCTGAGCGTGTCCTGTTTTGACATCTTGATCGAGAACTGTCACTAAGTTTTATGGCGGTTTAATAATCATGCACTGAGTGCTATTATAGAACATGCAAAAGAAAGCTTGGAGCAAACTTCTAGGTTTGTGTTTTATTATAGTCTAAAAAAAGCATTCACAACTCTTTCAAAATAACTAAAACAGCATGTTTAATAAAAGTTTTATTAGCGTTTTCAAAACCATCTAAAAACATATGGTCGAAAAAAAATTATAAGCATTCTGCATGACCATAATAAAACCGCCATAAAACGAGCTGCACAAAAAAATGCCATAATTAAACCATAATAAAACTTCCTAATGCTAGTTGGCATAATCTGTGTTACTTGGGAAAAGCAGAAAAAAACCCTAAAAAGAATCCAAATCAGCCGCTTCTGTCAAACCAAGAGCCCGGAAACTGTATGATTCAAAATTTTGCAAAAGTTCTGTGTGCATTATCATGGACGATGAAACGTATGTGAAATTGGACTTTAAAACCCTTCCTGGACCACAATACTTCACTGTACGCAAGGACAAGGATATACCCGAAATATGTAGCCCGTACGTCATATCGGGAACAATGAACACCCAGAACTATATCAAGGAATGCCTGTAGAAGCGTTTAGTGAAGATGATCAAGCAGCATGATAGACATGTCATATTTTGCCCCGATTTGGCATCATCTCTTACGCCATAGACACACCAGGGTGGTAAAAAAGCCAAAACGCCTGTTTTGTGTCAAAAAATATGAATCCGCCAAATTTCCCAGAGGCACGGCCATTTGAGACTTTTTTGGGCTTTGACCAAAGCAAAGCTACGAAAATACATGAAACCAGTTGATGACATCGGAAAATTTAAAAAAGATTGGCCAAAAGTGCTGAAAATTGTGGGTAATTCAACTGTGCAGAAGCTTATAAGTCAGGTTCGAGGGAAAGTGCGAAAGCTGGCTTATGATTAAAGATTTTCATCAAATAAGAGTGCAGTGTTGGGTTGGACACAAATATTGTGCAGTGTGCCAAATAAAATAAATAAAATATAATAAAACTATACATAATTTTTTTTTTGAACGTGTGTTTATAATTTCTGGAACAGTCTATAACTTTGAGCTTTAGCAAATTACGAATTATTTTTATCATATGAGTGACTCATTGAGTTGAGTGGTTGATTGCAAAGTTGGTTCAGCTGACTTTAAGCAAAAAAATCGTCAAATTTCATTCCATCCCAAGTAACAATTTAAGTTTTGTTTCAACCTTAACAGTTCGCTCAAGACTATTTCCTAAAGCTACTTTATAAGCCAAAGCGCATTCTACGCTTTGGAACAACTACTTAAATGCTAACATATGGACTAGTTGGCCCTGTTTTGTTAACATCTTTAAAGCTAATTCTATAAGGAATAATAAAACATCCAACAGAATAGTTTTATTCGACCTAGCTTTAAGAAATCTTTCAGAGCCCTCTTAAGACTATCCACAGCTCTTTTAAAGCTACGTTATGGAATCTGATAAAAATTTTACTGTGGGAGCTTTCTGTTCCGTGTTTTTTTTTTCTCGTATTATCACTTACTCTCCCAAGCATTTGGTGATTGGTGAAGATTCCATTTAAAATATTTTAGAAATATTCTCATTTTCATTTTCAATACACCTTAGCATGAAACTTCCTGCAACCTCAGATTGCTGATGTAATATATACGAAATAGCATCAAAAATAAGCGCGCCTCAAATAAAATCAAGTTTGATCACATTTTAAGCGTTTTTCAAAATAAAAATTAATAATTTAAGGAAAACATAAATTTGCTCAAATGATGCAGTTTTTGTTTTGCATTGAAATTCATAACCTATACAACAAACAGTAGGGGGAAGTGTTCCTAAATGCGCATGTTGGGTAATATGCGCATACAGCCGATTGACGATATGGCTAGAGATTCATCATATCTAATCAGTGCAGTTTGAGGGTAATACGCTTTTAACACATGGCATGAATAAATTAAATTGTTATATAAAGCCAAAAAAATTTAAAAATTCAAACAAGATTTTCGTCAGTTTTGTTATAATATATTGAACTTTAATTATTGTGCATGCAGATTCTGTGAACAACAATTTTAGTGGTTTTTTTTATTATTCATCTGAAAATAGGAAATTCAACAAATTGAAGCTTTTGGCAAAGTTTTAAATGAAAAGATATTGGAATAAGAGACAGGTTCTGAATGCCCATATCAAGGCAGGTTAAATGCCTATATCAAGAAAAATAGATTAGTCTTATAAATTTTTTACTTTCTATCATTTAAACATTAAAACTACGCTCAAATCACGATCTTACAGCGAAAAAAGAAGAACTTCCTACTGATCCGATAAAAATACAATATGAACAAAATATTACCCTGAAATATGGCCATATGGCATACTTAACTATGTTTCATGCAAAAGAACTAGTGATGTAAAAAATTTCACCAAAATTTCAGCCTTGACGTATGCTTAACATCCGTTTCTACCATTTTCGATTAAATAATTTCAAAATATTGCAATTGTAAATGAAATATAGCTTAAAACATAAATATGCGCATTTAGCCCGCCGGTTTCGGAAATCGGCTATTTTGACTTCTTTTATTATAAAATTATTTTCACAAAAACTGTAAGAGATTTTAACAGAAAAATTGCTCTTACGTATAGAAAACAGATGTCCGCTCATGTGCATATAGTTTTCAGACTCCTATCTATTGGAATATGGGAGAAAATGAGGGCTTTCCTTAATATGCGCATATAGCCCGCCTCTCCCCTACCGCCAACATAGTCCAATCTGTTGAAAATGGCTAGTTTTTAGTATTATAGTATTATTTCCAGCAAGATGGCATCAGTAATTTCGATTCAATTTCACAATCAACATGGCGTTCAGTAAGTTAATATTAAAAATCTTAAAGCAGTTGTAAAACAGTTTAAAAATGGTGTTATGCCGGTTAGAAAAAAAGATGTAAGAAAACAATTTCAATAAATAGTTTTAAAATGGTTTCAAAAGACCTTGAATCACAGCTTCGTCGGACGTTTCTCTAAATGGAATACACGGTCATGATGGATTTATCCATTTTTGAGAAACAGAAGTTTTTCGTAATAAATGAGATGGTCAATTATCTTTAAATAACAAGTAGGTATTGTCATCAAGTAATAACAGAGTGTTTTGGAATAGATCATCACGTTTTAGCACAATTTTCCTTGTACCCACTTATCGTGTGGTTAATCGAGACATGTAGAAAGCAGTGTCTAGAATTTTTCAGAATCGTTGAAAATAGTGTAAAACAGAAGAAAATTAACTTTCCAAGTTGCTCTCAAAAGTATTCAAATTTCAACACACGCTGGAAAACTATTAAAAAAAATTTAAATTGTTCTGACTATTTTTGCCCCTGGAGTTTGGCACCATAGTAACATATCTTCGAATATAGGTGTGAGTGATATAAAAGTGATTAAATGGTGGAAGCTCAAATGAAAGTATTTCTTAATTGCTGTAGGGGAGAGTGGGGATACTTGATCCCCTTTTCTAATTTTCACCATATCTTTTTGGAAAAATTTATTAACTCGCTGTCTTTGACATTTTCTGACAGCTTGTAACTTTAAGTTTCTATGCTCCAAAAATTAGAACGATAATTGTACCCGTTGATAAACTAGAAGCATTTTCGTGGGAGTAAAAAAAATGCGATTTTTCTGAAGTTGGGGAAGACTTGATCCCCTATTGAAGGAGACTTGATCTTTTATTCAGGAAGCCCTAATCCTTGTAAAAAAAATCAAACAAAACCCCAAGATAGAATGTTAATTGACTATTTTGGTCATGTTTGTTCTAATTTCACAATTTATATCAGACATAAGAAGAAAATTCTATAACTTTGTCTCAACGCTAATAACATTGCATACTTAAAGGCGCTATTTTATATAATTAAGAGAAATTTAATTATTTTTGCTCTTTTCTTCAGACAATTGTTCGATAAATATTAGTTTTTGGATGAATATTAGTAATTTCGTAATCAGCAATCATAACGATCAATTCAGAAGAAGAATATGCCGTTTGGAAGGGGGATCAATTGTAACCAACTCTAGGGGATCATTTGTACCCATAATCAACATTTTAGAAAACTTTTTCTGAAAAAAGTTGAGAGTTTTCCATTGCTTTGAAAATATGGCATTATGAAGTTCATTTGACGCTCGAACGATTGATACATTGGATCAAATATTTTTTTCATAATTTTCCCAAGTAAGGAACATTTTAAAGTGATGAAAAAAGATCTTCAAGTTACATTTTGTGAAATTTTTCAAACAAAGTTCAAATACTCAAACAATTATTTTGTTAAAAAATTTTAAACTACAAACATTGTTATTTTGCTCATTTTGGCACATTTTTCTAGAACATCTGATCTTTGTAAGACATTCCAGTTTCGAGATATAGCTAAGGAATCAAGTATCCCCAGGGATCAAGTATCCTCATTCTCCCCTACAGCTTTTAAGCACAAGAGTTTCTCACTAAATATGCAACTGTCCCTATTCATTTCACATGCGGGGTGAATAAAAATAATGTTTAAAAATCGATAGTAAATTTTTTTTTCAATTTTTTTTGGTTGGGGTTTGTTCAGGTCAACAGAACACACCATCTAAAACAAATCGGGTGTCCAAAAAGCAGCATTTAACAGAAATAGTCCAAAAATTGTTTCGATTCATCCAATTTTACGGTTAATATTATTGTATAGAATGATCGTATAAAACCAAAAAGAAAAAAAAAATAACAGCATTTACCTAACAAAGTGGAGTCGATAACATACATATTTTGAACTTCTGGCTTAAGCTATATATTCTACACCTTTTTCATATCAGGGGCGGTCCTAGAGCTGGCTCTTGGGGGGTAGGGGGGGGGGGGGGTTGGTGATTTTCCAAATTTTCAAAAATCAGTTAATAACGTAAAAATATGGCGAAAAAAGGTTCATTTGGAGAGAGCGCGTAGAGGGAGGGGAGAAGTATGCAGTTTCAAATGAGACTTAAATATTTGCTGCACACCAAACCCGTGCGAAGGACACGTCCCCATGGGTGGGGGGTTATAAATTTTGTTTGAAATAATAACAATACCAAAAAAGAGGACAATAAATAAGCAAATTGATTTCTAAAACCATCTTCAAACCCATAATCATCACACAAACTCGAAAAAAAAATACTAATATGAATCAAAATAAATCAGAATAAAAATTTCAAATCAATTATATTTCTGGTTAGTCATTAATAAATTATTCGAAATGTTGGTTCTTAATCTGTATTTTAAAAAAATCAAGTAGGTATTTTCAAAACATCAGAAACGGAATGCGAATTGAAATTTGGAATAAACCCAGAATTTGAGCCAGAAGAAAAATAGATCAAATATAACACCAGATTTGATAAGAAATTAAACTTGACTTCTAAAAAAAAACAAATCAGGTCAGAATAATTGATAATAATGATATAATTATTAACTATATTATTTTAATTGTTTAGTTTTTTGATACATGAGGAAAGCATTGATGACATGTGATTAAAATGCTTCTAATAAAATTCTAATATCTCAGTTTCATTATCCATACATTTATTCTAATGTTCTATTTGCCAAGAATGTTCATAATGTTGAAATGTTCTTAGTAATGTTCTTTTGATTTTCATCGATAAGGTCGATAAATTAAATTAACAAACAAAGTCACGGTGATTAAACTCATCATAAACTAAAATATAGTATGAAGATAAAAAAGATTTGTTTTTAACATTAGAAAAATATTTTTTTTTTCTAATAAAAACGACTTAACAAAATAATTCAAGAGATAGCAATTTGATGTCTTTGTTTTAAAGATTGATTTAGTAGATTTTGGTGCGCTGAACTCGAACCTCCAACTAGATTTTGTTTATCACCTCTCGTTTTGGTGATATGGAGTTTATAAATTTTTAAAATATCAGGGAAGTCAATCATTTATAACTGATGAACTTACAAGCAAGGTTGCCGAAAAAAATTCTGTTTTTTGGCAAAGAAAAATTCTGAGTTTCTGTGATTTTACCTTAAAATTCTGTGATGGTTTTCTGTGACGCTATTTCTTTAAGTTTCATTGAATTTTCATGAAAAATTGGTTCTTTTCAACATTTTACTTGAGCAAAATCGATCAACCTTAATAATCTTATCATTTTTTTCTAATCTAAACTAAGAAATCTAAAATTTTATTGACTTCAAAAATTAAAATTTTATTGACTTCAAAAATTAAAATTTTGGAAAAACGTATACAATTGAAAAAATCTGTGAAATCTGTGAATATTCCCGAAATTCTGTGTTCTGTGACACAGATTCTGTGATGAAAATTTGCTCAAAATTCTGTGAAATTACAGATTTTTCTGTGATTTCGGCAACCTTGCTTACAAGTTAACATTAGAAAAAACTGATTCTGAAAAATTAACAGTTTTAAATAATTCGGAAAGACAAGTATTTCTTACATTACTAAAGAAAGTTTTAAAAAACAAAAATTTTGTTCCATTTAAAAAATTAGATTAAGTCTGAAAAACGATTTGGTTTCTGCTTTGAGAAATATCTGAAATTCAATGTCGTCATTACTTCTTTAAACATTCGTTAAAAGTCTATTATTTTACAGAATTATTTTACAGAACAGTAAACAAACAGAAAACTTCAACAGCACCAACAAAAATCAAAATTAGCTCTTAATTTCTTTCCTTCTTAAAAAAAATGTTAATTCTGTGGCCTTGTAAATTTATTAATACCCTTTTGAATATGGAATTGAACATTCAGATAAATAATAGAGGCTGAAATTGGGTTCTTGAAAAAAAAATTCATATCAGCATAAAACTGGTTATGATTCAAAAATTTTTTTTAACTAAATGATTAATCATCAGAGTAATGGATGAACTTGATAAGATTCCCTTCTTTAAAAAAAACAATATTACACGACCATGATGCACACTGCTTCTCCTCTTCCCTTCAAATTTCAGTCAACTAAATAAGAATTTGCAATTAGAAAAATCTAACAAACTTTTTCTACAAACATTCTTTGATATCCATTTAAACAACTAATACATCCTTTTGTAACACAATCTGCGAATCTTAATATTCACTGCAAATAATTGTTGATAAAAAAGATCATTTTCGTCATTTGTATATTGAGCAGTTTAAAAATTATCAATTTAAGAACTCTTAAAAAAATCTTCCAACATAAATGTAATTTTACAAATGAAAAAATACAAACATTTTTAAAGAATAAAATGTGAAAAAAACCTCAAGTTATCTACAATATTTTTCTAAAGTATCTATATATCACCGCAAAACTCTCACCAAAATTTAGGTGATTTTCGTTTAGCAACAATACCTTTGGAAATCCAAACATTAATTTGAGAAAGTGTTAATAATTGCTTTGAATTTGAAACTGAATATTTTATTTATTTTCTGAAGTACATTGCTGAATCGTGATTCGAATGATCGAATAAATATAAACTCTTGTTTCGATTCCTCAATTTCATAATATAAATTTATTTCTAAATCAAAATCATTCAAATCAAATTCTTAGGTATGCAACTTTCGGTGCTTTATTTTTATATGTTTACTCTTAAATTTCAAGCTTTCATAGATTTTAACATTGAAGGCCGACTTCAAACAGATCCCCGGCAACCTGTTTTTCACGGCCAAGGATAAGTTTAGCGTTCCAGAACATGTCCGCACTCATAAGATGTCCAAATTTGCGAAGAAATTCCTGATTTGGCAAGCCATCTGAACGTGCAGGATGTGGAGTGCACGTTTCATGACCCAGGGCACGATGAACGAACAGGTGTACATGAAAGAGTGCCTCCAGAAACGGCTGCTTCCTCTCCTAAAGGCCAACAACGTCCCAACAATCTTCTGGCCGGATTTAACCTCATGCCACTACTCTAAGGACATGCTGAAGTGATATGCGGACAATAAGGTCAATTTAGTACCGAAAATGTTCAACCCTCCCAACACTCCGGAGCTCCGCCCCATCGAGAAGTACTGGGCGATTATGGGTTTACATGCAAAAAAACGGTTGATTCACAGGTTGTGCAGAATCTTATAGCCGGGGTTAAGGTTAAGGAGCGGACATTTGCGTATGTACTGTAAATAAAATACGAGTAAAATTTTATGGCATTCGGATGAAAATTCAAATTTTTCGAATCAATTTTGTGTGTGACAATTTCATCGTGGACACCCTTTATTATTCAAACTGCAGTTGGAACAATGTCGTCAAATAAAAATGAAAGTTTCATGATAAAAAAAACCGAGGTGGTTTGGATATGTTATATCAGTAGCATTGCAGTTTCCTGCAAATCCTTAGAAATTCATCAACAGCTTTTGATATCGAAAATCAAGTTCCATAAATTAAATTATGTTTTGTTTCATTCGAGATTTGAACCAGTAATTAAAAATATGGTTTCTAGATTTGTCTAACAGAAAAAAATCTAGATAACATTAAACCCAGTCTTACATCTCGCCACAATGTCCCCCCGAAACACCGTCCAAGGACGTCGTGCTAATTGAACATCTTAATCCGTGGCCGAGAGCGACTCGTGGTCATATTAGAATCCATTAGAGAGTAATTAGTGTTGCCCCCCGGCGAACATAATGCTCAATTATTTATCACAACAAAGTTGTTGCCGTTCATCCTCGACTTAATGCCGGCCCTGGTTGAATGATAATATTGTTGCAGTAGTAGGCAATAATCCAAGCAACCGGGCAGATAGTGACTGGAGAAGGTTTATCTCTTCGGAAGCACACGTTCCGTGTTCTAGCAGCATAGTTACATATTGGCAAGACCAACTCTGGAGGACAAATTCTCAAAACCTCCCGGCTTTGCCGGATTCTCTCCTGGAGGAGGTCCTTGCATGGTATCGACTAAGCCCTTCACAAATTATCCCAGCAAGCCGGCCATCCTATTCCGTATCGCAACGAACATGGCCAACTTTGTGGCACTGCTGGCCAGTTTCGTCCAAGTGATTATGGATAGATTATCTTGAATAGGGATTTTTTTTACTTGCTTCCAGCGCTTATACTCATTTCCTATGCTCTGTACCGTTGGCCATAAATAATTTACCGCCATGCTGCTGCTTCTGTTGGAACAACAACGAGAAAATGCAACCCGCCTCCATTCCTCAAACCCGCGGCCAATTTTGCTACTTAGCTCGCGAATGCAACGTCCTACAGGACAATAATGATCAAGGCAGCTATTACAGAAGTCCACGCAGAGGGCAGAGGGTTGGATGCGGCAGAGGCCTTCAAATCCAGAACATGTGTTTTTGCTTGTCCAAGGGGCGATTAAAGTACTTTAATTCTAATTTATTGCCCTTAGGAGAAGCGAAGGGCGAACTCTGGCTGGATGGCGGTCCTCGTCTTGTTAACGCCCGGCGAACTTTCTGTGTGTCGGATGCCAAAACCGAGTAGGATGTGTATGAGGAGAAATCTTCCCTTCGACCTGGATTGCTGACTAACAACGGTTACGGCAACCCTGCGTCCAATTGCCTTCAAGTGAGGAGGCATTTTGGGCCTCAGGTGTGCGCTAGTTGACCAATTTTGTGTCCCCTACATCCTCCCTTGCTTCACCTTTTCCGATGTGAATTGTCCTCGCAGGATAATAATCTTGGGGTTCTCCAGGACGATATTTCAGAACAAGAGAAAGAGATTAAATGGCTTTTGTGTGATTTCAATTCCATTAACGTGGATGGCTAGACTGGAGGGAAGAGAGGGGAGTTTCTTTTTAAAGCTTACAAGCTTACTCATTAGGGAACTCAAAATTATTATCTAACTTTTCAAGTTATTACGAGCTTTAAATCTAAAAATCAAACTTTCAAAGATATCTTGACACAGTTCAGAACTTTGTTAGGGGAATTGAAACAGCCATACTACAAACACTTGATAATCGATTTAGTTCAAAGTTTACAAAACTTTATTCTCTTGTTTGATACCGTTTTCATGGTAAAGTTTTAAAAATTTGTTACAAGTGTTAAAATTTCTACCACTTTTTCTCAACACGAATAAACTTGCTATAAATGGCCTGAAATTTTGATTTGAATTAAATCAATGAAAGGGATACAAAGGGGAGATAAGGGCATAATAACCTTAGGAAGGACACTTATTTAACCATAAAAAACAGCTATAATATATGAGTTATTTACATCATTGTTTCGTGTTCAGACACTAAAAGAGTTTATTAAGTATCAGGCTGAAACTTTAAAAAGTAGATGAAAACGTTTAAAAATGCATTTTAATTTTTTTTACGCAAGTTGGAATCAATCACTGTACGGGCAAAATGAGAACCCCCACTTAGGCAGAATAAGCACCATTAATCGGGGCACGATGAGCGTTTTTGCCATAGGATCCAGCAGCGAATTCAACTCGATGGAATCAACAGATCCATTTTTTTTATTTGATGGCACCCATCTTGATAACCGATTTTCGTTTCCTTTGGCGGAGTTTTTACACCATCATCACGGGCAGAAACGACCATCCAGAGTGCATGTGTACTAGACAGTGGACAGCAAATCAAAGCCTCCCAGACAACCATTTGGTGGGTATTTCGAATTTGCAACGCAAATATACGTGCAGATATACGTGTAAGCATATCGTATATAATGTAGCAAAACCAGTATATACGTATCATTTTGGAGGCCATATAGGTACATTAGCAAACATATTCTTGATTTGGATTGTATAAAATTACGATTTGCACGATTTGTCATGCGCATCATTTACGACTACCCTGATTCTTTTTGGAATATACTATGACAATTTACATAATCATATAGATGATTGAGGTTTTAATATACGACATTTTTCGTAACAATATGGAAAGTTTGACTACTTATTTGGTCGTCTTCTGCGACTTGAGTGCAGGGATCTCATTTTCCGTCAGTTGAATAAAAAAAAGATTATTTCAAAGAAATGCGTTTTTTGCTGTCAAATTCAAATTTATTTTTGAATTAGCATAAAATAAAAAATAAAACAAATTCAAGTTTATATCCTTCACTTCAATTTCAACGTTCAAGAAGTTATTGTAGTACCTGGACTTGATCCCCTGACCTTACGATCGGCAGCTCATGATGGTTCCTCGACGCTATCTGAAATATATAAATTCAAGGGGATTTGCTTCAAAGGCATTATACCAAAGGCAAATCGTACATTTCTATAACTAAAATCTTTTAAATCGTAGAACACGTCATCGATGATCTAAAAATAGACCAACATTTTGAAGCCTCCTTTAATACGATTCTAATCATCGATGTCCCAATATCATAAACGATTTTATAGAACTTATTTGTATTCTTTTACGATTGACATCAAATACGTTTTACGAAAATCAGACATGCGAATTAATTTGCAAAGGTATACGATTGCATGCACATTACTACGAATCAATGCAGTTATATACGTTTTTAATTTCGAATTATTTTATGCATAGCACAACAAAATCTCTCAGTCACGGCTGATCACCTTATATCGGTCGTTTCACGGATTTTTTGCGAATTGTCGTACACAAAGGTCGAGTTCATATGTACATAAATACGAGTCTCTTTTTTTGTCGTAATAAAATCATGCAATGCATTTAAATACGATAAAGATTATGCATGGACCGCACATTGTAGGTGCAGATATACGAAAAAGAGTATAAATAACACGCTATACGATGTAATCTGTAAAATAAAATACGACTTCTGGTTGTCTGGGCTGTTAATGATTGAAAATTTGATAGCGGAAATTTGTGCGGGTGTTTTTTTGTTCCTTCTACTCTGCCAATATTTGATAAATGGTCTAATATGCCATTTTTTTTTAATGGAGAAAATTGAGCCATTTGATAGCTTATTTTATTTATTTTTTTTATTTACATAGTATTCCGTCTTACGACATAACTTGACGAACACAATTCCTAAAATTCACTCGGTCCATGGCAACCGTTCTCCAATTTCTCGGGCACCCTACGTTCGCCAGATCACGCTCCACTTGGTCTAACCACCTCGCTCGTTGCGCCCCCGCTCGTCTTGTTCCTACCGGATTCGTAGCGAACACCTGTTTTGCAGGACAGTCGTCCGGCATTCTCGCAACATGTCCTGCCCAGCGTATCCGGCCAGCCTTAACCACCTTCTGGATACTGGGTTCGCCGTAGAGCCGCGCGAGCTCGTGGTTCATCCTTCGCCTCCACACTCCGTTCTCCTGTACACCGCCAAAGATGGTTCTTAACACTCGTTGCTCAAATACTCCGAGTGTACGCAGGTCCTCCTCGAGCAATATCCATGTCTCGTGCCCGTAGAGAACAACCGGTCTAATGAGCGTCATATACAGGTTACACTTCGTGCGAGGGCTAAGTCTTCTCGACCGCTGTTGCTTGTGGAGTCCATAGTAGGCACGACTTCCGCTGATAATTCGCCTCCGGATCTCACGGCTGGTGTCATTGTCTGCGGTCACCAGTGAGCCGAGATAGACAAAGTCTTCGACTATCTCCAGCTCGTCGCCGTCGATCGTGACCTTGTTATTACTGGACAAGCGGGTTCGGTCGGTCTCGGATCCGCAGGCCAGCATGTACTTCGTCTTGGACGTATTAATCATCAACCCAATCCTTCCTGCTTCGCGTTTCAGTTTGCGGTAGATCTCCTCCACCGCCACAGATGATCTGCCGACTATATCAATGTCATCGGCAAAGCAGATAAGTTGACTGGATCTGTTGAAAATCGTGCCCCGCATTTCGCCCACCGCTCGTCGAATAACACCTTCTAGCGCCACGTTGAACATCATGCAGGATAGACCATCACCTTGTCGAAGCCCCCTGCGCGATTCGAATGAACTCGACAATTCACCCGAAATCCGCACACAGCACTGCGTTCCATCCATCGTCGCCTTGATCAGTCTGATCAGCTTCCCGGAAAAGCCGTTCTCGTCCATGATTTTCCATAGCTCGTTACGGTCGATCGTGTCGTATGCGGCTTTGAAGTCGATGAAAAGATGATGCGTAGGGACTTGGTGTTCACGGCATTTTTGGAGGATTTGCCGTAATATGAATATCTGGTCCGTCGTTGACCGTCCCTCCATGAAGCCGGCCTGATGACTTCCCACGAATCTGTTTGCTTGTGGCGTTAGGCGGCGGAGTAGGATTCGGGACAACACTTTGTAGGCGGCATTGAGGACAGTGATCGCTCGGTAGTTCTCACAGTCCAATTTGTCGCCCTTCTTGTAGATGGGGCATATTACCCCCTCCTTCCACTCCTCCGGTAGCTGTTCAATGTCCCAGATCCGGATTATCAACCGGTGTAGGCAATCCTGTCCGGGCCCATTTTGATGAGTTCCGCTGCGATGCCATCCTTTCCAGCCGACTTGTTTCTATTCAGCTGGCGAATGGCTTCCTTAACTTCACTCATCGTTGGGAGTGGCTCGTCTTCGTCGTTGGCTACGCCGGCGATGTACCTTCCCCCACCGTCTTGATCTCCTGCATGTGCGCCGTTCAGGTGTTCATCGAAGTGCTGCTTCCACCTTTTGATCACCTCACGATTGTCCGTCAGGATACCCCCGTCCTTATCCCGGCACATTTCGGCTTGCGGCACGAAGCCTTTGCGGGATGCGTTGAGTTTCTGATAGAACTTTCGTGTTTCTTGGGAACGATGCAGCTGCTCCAGCTCCTCGAGCTCCTCCTCCTCCAGGCGGCGCTTTTTCTCCTGGAAAAGTCGGACTCGCTGCCTCTTCCGCTGTCGGTGATTTTCCACATTTCGACGGGTGCCTCTCTGCACTACTGCCGCCCGCGCGGCATTCTCTTCGTCCATCACCCTCCTACACTCCTCGTCGAACCAGTCGTTCCGTCGAGATCGCTCCACATAACCGATGACGTTCTCCGCAGCACTGTTGATGGCTGTTTTGATGGTATCCCAACAGTCCTCGAGAGGGGCTTCGTCAAGCTCGCCCTCTGCCGGCAGCGCTGCTTCGACCGATTGCGCGTAGTCTGCCGCGACCTCAGGTTGCTTCAGTCGCGCGATATTTAACCGAGGCGGGCGCCGGTTTCGCGTGTTGTTCACTACGGAGAGTTTTGGGCGCATCTTCACCATCACCAGATAATGGTCCGACTCGATGTTGGCGCCCCGACAAGATCTGACGTCGATGATGTCCGAGAAGTTCCGGCTGTCGATCAAAACGTGGTCGATCTGTGATTGAGTTTGGTACGGGGATCTCCAGGTGTACTTGTGTGGGAGGCGGTGCTGAAAAAAGGTACTACGTACGGCCATTCGTTTGGAGGCGGCGAAATCGATAAGTCTGAGGCCGTTTTCGTTGGTCAGCTGGTGCGCACTGAACCTTCCAATTGTCGGTTTGAATTCCTCCTCCTGGCCGACCTGAGCATTGAAATCCCCGATGACGATCTTGATATCATGTTTTGGGCAACGGTCGTATTCACGCTCCAGCTGCGCGTAAAATTCGTCTTTGTCGTCACCGGTACTTCCGAGGTGAGGGCTGTGCACGTTGATGATGCTGATGTTGAAGAACCGGCCCTTGATTCTCAACCGGCACATTCGTGAGTTGATCGGCCACCACCCGATCACGCGCTTTTGCATCTTTCCCATCACTATAAAAGCTGTTCCAAGCTCGTGTGTGTTGCCGCAGCTCTGGTAGATGGCACGACCATCTGGGTACGTTCGTACCGTGGAGCCCTTCCAGCATACCTCCTGCAGCGCTACGATGTCGAATTTGCGGCTCTTCAATTCGTTGGAGAGCATGTGGGTACTGCCCACAAAATTTAGAGATCGGCAGTTCCATGTTCCAAGTTTCCAATCGTTAGTCCCTTTTCGTCGCGTGGGTCTTTGCCGATATCCATCCGAAATTTGTTGTTCGTTATTCGTTGCTTAAGTTTTTTTAGTAGTCACAGGCTCGCAAGGCCCGCAGCTAACCCCACTATCTCGCAGGAGGACCGTCGTGATGTTGCTGTTTTGGGTCCCGAACACCACCAGGACGCTGTTGCACTCCGTACGCCGCCCCTAACATGGAGAACAGACGCGTACGAAGCCCCCTAACTCATTCTGCATGCGACCAAAGCATCCACCGGGGTTGGGTACCCGATCTACGCTAAGGTTGCTCGCACCCCAGCTAGCACCACGGGGAGGTAGAGAATCGGAGTTGCAGACAAGAGGTGATATGACCACTACCCGAAGGTTGGGTGTATGGGGTCTCGAGTTGCACATTGTCTACTTCACTAGCCTGATAGCTTATACTCTATATAATATCCCTACTTTATTCATTTTTCAAAAAATCCATTGGTGGATGCATACAACCCTAAAGAAATTTTTTCTAATGTGCAATATATCTTTTTGATAAATTTGCTAATGTGCATGATGTGTTGAATCATCATAAGCAGTAACCGGTGTCTTTTTATAGAAAGTTTTTCTAATCCACTCTTGTTGTGATCTTGTGCCTTGGTGGTCTTCGTGCAGATGGGTAGTTCAGGATGTTTGCTTTCTTATTTTTAAATCATTGGCATTAGTAAATTTTTCCAGAAAGAATGTTTTATAGCTATTTGAAACAAGCTTGCTAATATTTTTTTTAAACAGTTGTCGGGTAAAACGGACACTGCGTAGAAAGGGAAGATGTTTCCAGAAAAATTACTGTACTAGTATATATTTTTGTGAATTAAGCTTTTGAGACTATAAATATAATAGCCTCAACTTAAAGCTGATGATTGACTTTACACAATCAACTATGAATATAATGGATTCAACTGTAATGGTATAATTGATTCAATTGTTAATATGATAGATTCAACTACATTTGTATGATTGATTTAATGCATTCAACTATAAATATAATAGATTCAACTATACATTCCTGGCTGACATCTCACATTTAACTATAAATACGATAAATTCAATTGCAGTGGTATAATTGATTCAGCTTTAAATATGAGACATTCAACTACAAATGTTTGATTGATTGTAGGTTTTGAACTATGAATATAGTAAATTAAGCTATATTTTTATAATTGATTGTGTGATACTTGAATACGTTTGTGTTCATCCGTGTTCATCAGCAAAAATAAAAAAATAAATCGTAAGTGTGAACCAGGAAGTGTTCCCTACAGCGATCGTAGTGTTGTTTTCAGGATTCAACCGGCAGTTCCTGACGTCAATGGCAAAGCGTAAGCGCTCTCTGGCGATGGGGAAACATTTTCCTCTACCAGTTAAGCAAAACACTGATTTAATCAAATATCACATCGAATATCTGTACAAAAACTATATACACGTGTGCAGGCATCTGTTTTCTATACATTGGAGTAATTTTTATGTTAAAATTTTCTTCGGTTTCCAAGAAAACGATTTTATTATAAGTGTTGTCTAAAATGCCGAACCTCAAACCGTGCTTGCTAAATGCGCCTATTTATGTTTTGAACAAAATTTCTGTATTTTGAGCAATATTCCCGTATAATTTCATTGAAACTGCTAGAAATTAATAATTTCCGTACGACAAAGCTGAAATTTTATAAAAATCTATGTATGTTATAATTTTATGTTATAAAACAAAAGTTAGGGTTGCCATACTATGGAGGTAGTTCATCCATGAGAAAAACTTTATCAAATCTGTTTTTAGATCTTCAATTCTCTCTAAAGATGTTATTTAGAGCTTAAATTTGAAGGTTCAATAATAAAAATCATTTTTTTATTCTATTGAACCTGTTATTTTAGGATGGAGGCATTTTATAAACATGATGGGGGCATACAAAAACACTCTATTATTCCACTATATAATCATTATTAAACCTCCGCAAAAGCTGAAATATGTTTAATTTCTTTAGTTCATTTGAGTAAGACACAAAAACCATCCTAGTTTTTGTTTTAAGCTTCTTTACGTATAATTTTTAAAAGTCGAAATATTACATCAAAATGTATCAAAACCTTGTACGATTTTTTAAATTTTTTTGAGTTTGTAAATTCATAAAATTCTTTCTTGCCTTATGTTCCAAGCGTATCACCCTCAAAATACATGAGTCAGATAAGCTCTCTAGTCAGCCATTTCCTCAAACAGCCGTAGGGTCATTTAACCCGATAGGCCCATTTAGGAAACCTTTCCCCTAAACCTGATCAGGCTGCCCGCAAAATCAACGTGGGTCTCACCGTTCCTTTAAGTGATCCTGGCAGGATCCCACAGAAAACTATCATTATGGTAAGTCAGTGTATGATATGTTGATCTCATAATATTGAGTGAATACCCCCCCCCCCCCCCCCCCCCTCCTACAAGGTTAATCTTCGCCGGGTGCAGAAGCATGAACTTCTAAGGACGTCTTCCGGGACCGATTAGTTAAGATGCACAATTTTCTGGGCAACCATGCATCAAAATGCAAAAAGAACAACAACGGAGGAACCAGGACGTGGAAGTCGGGATTTCAAGTCATCTATTCTAGCATCGTTGCGGCTAAATCGAACTAGATGCAAAACGCTGAAATAACCAATTAGCAGAAAATCAAACGTAGCTATAAAATTATTCCGAAAAAACATCTTACAATATGATAACTTCCAATGTAGAAAGGATTTAAATTAACAATATTTATAGTTGACCTCACTGAATCAATCATATAAATAAAATTGAATCTATCATATTTCTAATTAAATCAATCATATTATTAAACTTGAATCTATCACATTTCCAATTAAATCAATTGTAATCTATCATATTAATAATCACATCAATCATATAATTATAGTTGAATCTACTATAATTATTGTTGAATGTATGACATCAATCGTACATTATAGTTGAATCTATTGTATTTATAGTTGAATGCACAAAATAAATTATACAACCATAGTTGAATGTATGAATGTTTTCTTTCAATTGGTATAGAAATAACGGAATTATTTATTACGCAAGCTCTATTTGGTACCGAAGAATTCACTCGATTTTCAGGGTTATAAAAATATATGCACATTTTCACGTAGCGTTCATGTGAAGAGTTCTTTGAGTGTATCTTTTATTGCAACATTTTTTGGGCGTACGCAGAAAAAAACGCTTATACGAATTTTCATTGTTTCGCAGCAATGGACCATCGCTTTTGACCCATTTTGGTCGTTTCATGATTTTTTATTTTTCATTAAAATTATTTTAAACAGTTAGAAATGATCGGAACATCAAGAAAAAAATTTAAAAAAAATGATTTTAAAATGTTTTCATACATTAATTGTTGCAAATATTTTACTTTATTAAACAAAGGGTTAAATTTACATCGTTATCGAATTTAAATTAACATTATCCTACATTCAATGAAAGATATCGTCATAATTAATCCCCTATTTGAGGAATATGTGACTAGTAATTTGAAGATTTTTTTTTCGTTTTGCAGTAAGTTTTTGTGTTCACTAGAAAGCAACGATTTTCGAGTAGGGTAATCACTGACAGAATGTGATGAATTTCTACTCAAACTAAAGGGTGATACGGTCAAAATTTGGTCAATATCAACTTGACGTATTTCTTTCAATTTTGCATTTAAAAAACCTGAACACCCCTCAATTTGAAGGTGGGTGTGTGTAGAATGTTGCTCCTACTTTGATTTTGGAATTCACTCTTGAGTTGTCAAAATACCGTCCAAAGAAGAAAAGCATCGTATCAAAATTTTGCTCGCGTATCGCGAAAATTCGAGCTACTCGCACGCAAAGCTGGCAAAATCGCTAAAAGTTGCCAAATCAACCGTTACAAATGTAATTAAAGTGTTTGAGGAACGTTTGTCGACAGCCAGAAAGTATGGATCGGGATGAAATCGAAAACCGGAAACCGCTGAGACGACAAAGAGAGTTGCCGGTAGTTTCAAGCGAAATCCTAACCTCTCTCTCCGAGATGCCGCAAATAAGTTGGGTGTATCGTCTACAACCGTGCATCGAGCCAAAAAACGAGCCAGACTATCGACTTACAAGAAGGTATTGACTCCAAATCGCGATGATAAACAAAATACGACGGCCAAAGCCCGATCCCGGAGGCAAGGTTGCCGAAATCACAGAAAAATCTGTATTATCACAGAATTTTTAGCAAAATTTCGTCACAGAATCTGTGTCACAGAACACAGAATTTTTGAAATTTTCACAGAATTCACAGATTTTCTAAATTTTGTACAGATTTCCTAAATCTGAAATTTTTATGTCACTATTGACATTTTATTTTTGACTATAATTCAAGAAAATATGAAAACAATATAATGTAAAATGATTTTTTTCTATCAAAACTGTAAGTATTTTTCAATTTGTTTATGTTTCACATGATTTCTGCAATGAATCTCGTAGAACTAGCGTCACAGAAAACCGTCACAGAATTTTAGGTTCAAATCACAGAATTCGAGAATTTATTTTGTCAAAAACACAGATTTTTTTTCGGCAACCTTGCCCGGAGGCTGTACACGACGATGCTGACGAAGTTTGACTGCGTGGTAATGGACGACGAAACCTACGTCAAGGCGACTACAAGCAGCTTCCGGGACAGGAGTTTTATACGGCAAAAGGAAGGGGAAAGGTAGCAGATATTTTCAAGCACATAAAACTGTCAAAGTTCGCGAAGAAAAATCTGGTTTGGCAAGCCATCTGTACCTGCGGCTTGAAAAGCAGCATTTTCATAGCTTCCGGGACAGTCAACCAAGAAATTTACGTGAAAGAGTGTTTGTATAAACGTCTGCTGCCTTTCCTGAAGAAACACGGTTGTTCCGTACTGTTTTGGCCGGATTTGGCATCCTGTCATTACGGTAAAAAGGCCATGGAGTGGTACGCCGACAACCACGTGCAGGTGGTTCCCAAGGACAAGAACCCTCCCAACACGCCAGAGCTCCGCCCAATTGTCAAGCGGAACCTAAAGAAGACCAAAAAAAAACTGCTAAGGACGAGCAGCAGTTCAAGGCAAACTGGCTTTCTGCGGCGAAGAAGGTGGACAAGGTGGCTGTACAAAATCTGATGGCAGGGGTTAAGCGTAAGGCCCGGCAATTCGGATTTGGAAAAGCGAAAGCCTAACTGAATACTTTTCCTGAATCTTATACTAATTAAACTTGAAAAAGAAATTTAATTTGATTTTTAAATAAACGATTTCACCGATTTACACGCGTTTTCCCTTGACCAAATTTTGACCGTATCACCCATTAATATAAAACCAGTTCATTTTAATTTTTTTGAAAACTTCCATAATACTTCAGATACAAACCTCTTGCATCTTGTAAAAATGTATGTTTGAAAAAAGAAAACCCTAGAAAAATTCTATCAAAGCGTGTCATGAAGAGCTTCAATAAATGCCTTTCTTTCATGTGGTTTCAGAGAACATGTATCAGAATGAATAATGAACTCAGAGAAAGCTTCTAAGCTGCTTTCACTACCCGAACCTGTAATTCCAAATTGGGAGAAAAATATCATCTAACGCACCGCTACTGACATTACTTGTGTCCCACACAGTGTGTGCTACACGCCCAAGCAACCAAAAGTCTCGTTAAAAAGGTCGAACACAGCTTAATCAGCTTAATCAATGTGCTGAAGTTCCTTTTATTCAGCCCAAAATTTAAGTTCTTATTGAAACTTTGAAGTTCCATTACAGATTTGAACGGCCTTCTATTCAGCCCACAAGTAAACGTTTAATCAGCGAAAAAAAAATTCTCATCTTCTCTCTTACTTTGGTCACCACCAACCAGCCCATGTGGTGCTGCCGGTTTCTCGGCATCCATCTTTATTCCTCACATCACCTCCCTCAATGGATCTTACTTAATTGCTTTTTTTTTAAACTTTGTTCGATACATGCCAGCAAGCACGCACGCCAGCTCTGCTGCACAATTATTTGATTCGCTTACTCAAGCAATCAAACAACCTAATGGAAAAAATTAGTCCTGGTACCAGATTTGAACCCGATCCTCCGAGATGATAGCCAAACACGCTGCCACGACGTCACGCCTAGATGTTGCCTTGCCGGCAGCTAAAATTCGAAGTGGTTATAAGCTTCCTAGAATACCCGCAAGAGCAGCCAGCGGCCTGCAGCAAAGACGCATGTTGATTATTACTAAGAAACATTACGAAACGGCGTATAAATCAATCATCCGTTAAAATAAATTCGGTTTAAAAAAAAAGATTTCCATATGAATAACTGTTAAGCATAAAATTATACAAATTTTTGAGTTTATCTTGATATTTAATTAATGAATTGCTGACTTTCAATGTGTGATAAATTCGTGGTAAGTAAATACAGTTTGACGAAATTTTATAAAGTCAAAATATTTACTCTTTTCAAAAACAGTCATATGTGAGCTATATAATAATGGTTTATTTTTTATATGCCCTTTTGTGATGTTCGTTCACATTTCATATTCATGAAATGGCGGACATGTCTCAAAAAAGGCTCTTTGAGGAACTTTTTAGAACTTCGAGTCCATAGAAGGCTATTTGAGACCTAATTTGTAACTTTTTTTCTGAATGATGCGATTGACATGTCACAAAAAAGGCTATTTGAGGAACTTCTTGGAACTTGAAGTTCACAGAAGGATATTTGAAGAACTTCTTGGAACTGTGGAACTTTATGTGACATGTCACATAAAACACTTTTTGAGAAACTTCTTGGAACTTGAAGTTCACAGAAGGCTATTTGAGGAACTTCTTGGAACTTGAAGTTGACAGAAGGCTATTTGAGACCTAATTTGTAACTTTTATACTGTGTGGGTGCAATTGACATGTCACAAAAAGGCTATTTGAGGAACTTCTTGGAACTTCAAGTCCATAGAAGGCTATTCGAGGAACTTTTTGTAACTTTCATGCTCACATTCGTGAAAATTCGGTGCCAATTCCTTTTGGAACCTTTATTCAGCGAAATTCGAACTTTGGAGGCACGAGTTTAAGTAGATATGAGACTTTTGGTTGCTTGGGCGCTTTTGATAAACTTATGATGACTGATGTTTTATGCAAACTCCATTCGGAGCAAATTTCGTCTCGGTGGGGAATTAGCTAGTATGCAACGTGCAACCTATCCCCTTTCATTTTTCCGATGCACCATCATCAGTTGGACTTCTCCATTTCTGGGTTTTATTTTATCTAGACAAAAAGTAATGCCGAGTCCAGCGAATGAATTTTTCGGGGGATTGCTGTCCGTGTTGGGGATAAAATTACGGGGTAGAGAATAATAAAGCATCCCCGGACATTGTCATTCACTCACGCCCCACAGTATGGCACTTTTTTTCGGGTTTTCGAGGGAAGGGGAAATTTGAGGGTTGGTCAGGAAACTGTCACTTGGCCCAGGAAGAGCTGAAATGGACAATACTTGTAAATGAACATGAAAATTTTTCATTGGACACTGGAGGGACGGGAATGTATAAATTATGCAGGTGCTTCGAAGGGGACTGATAGGTTTGACAGTTATGAAAGCCAGAATGAGACGGATGAAATGAAACTGTACAGTTGTGCATGCAGATGACAGGAGACAGAACACGGAGAGAGAAAAAAAACGAGAAAAACCAATGGGGGGAAAACCATCAAAGTTCACCGATGGAAAAAAGCGACTCGCAGCTGGGCACAGTGGGAGGGTTTTTTATTTCACAAAAGTATTATTAAAAATTCCTTCCTCTGTTTTCTGGCAAAAGCAACCAACTGTGGCCTCTCGGTGACCACTGGTGAATAATAGATGAAGTTAGAAATAAATCCATCCTGCCGCTGCCCTGTCATTCTCCAGTTAATTAATATTGAAGTTGACAGAAAGTTTTCCAACTAATTTATGGATGTTCTTGTATTTCCTTTTTTTACCAATCTTCTTAATAGCCACTTTTTCGAACAAACTAGCAGGTGCACTACAAATGAAATAGTATTCACACGAAAAAAAAAAAATAAACCGTCAGTCATCAATTCTGATTGTGTCTGTCAAAAGTTCTTCGCGCTAATGAATGAGGAAAAATATTTTCGTTAATACTTTTTTCAGCAAGTAAAGTGGAAAAAATACTTTCCCAAAATATGGAACTGACAACATTCCGACGAACTCTTATTGATTGAGATTGACCTGGAAATACTCCATCGAATCCTTTACCCAGGAAATAAAAATTCATATCGAATACAATAATCGAAATTCCAAGTGATCCAATCGAGCGGCTCGAGCGAAATAAAACACTCTGCATACTTCCTGTGTTGAATAATTTATATTAATTCGTTTTAACATGTTACATTGCGGACATTAATGCCAATCATCCACATGCATCCACATGGGTAAGGGCATCGGGAGGGGGACACATCAACGCACAAACCACACCATCTATCGGTGGGTAACAACAATGACAAGGAGCAACGAGTTGACAGTTCGGCTGGCAGTGACAGATCAATATGGCCGATCAATTGGAGGGAGTACGAGGTGACGATTGAAGTAGAGACGACAGACCCCTATCGATAGCTTTATAGGGAGTGCTATTGACGTGCTGATTTTGATGGCCGACTTTAGTTGATTCGAATTATAGTAGAAAAACTATTCACCAATAACACAGATGGAAAATTTCTGGGAGGAAATTGAATGAAGTGTGATATCTCAAATTTGTGTCATAAAGTGTAATAAAAAGATTTGGTATTTACTCTTATCATATGAGCTTCGATTATTTTTTAAAAAAATGGGCAATATTTTCAATGAAAATTTGTGTGCGAAAATCCGTTTAGTTGGAATATAGATGCATATTTGTCACACAACGAGCATTTTTCAGCAGTTGTTTAGTTTAACATTAAAATCCCTAAAAAAAGGTTATGAAGGTCTTGTTCAAAGAATCATTAATCTTCCATAAGTGAGAGGGTATGAAGTTCCTAGAATAATTTCAAAGGCGTTTCAACCAAAAAAAGGTTCCTCAAAAAGTGTGTATCCATTACATGCAATGTTGCACTTTTATTAACGGATAACCCTGAAAAAGATGCCCACTATACAATTTATTTTTAATAATTTATTGAACCATAGGCCGTTAAACGGAGGGGCAATTTCGTTTAGAGGGTATTCTGCTTCCCATTAACTTCCAATGGCCTCAATGGCTTGTCGATGGGATAGTGAAGCTGGCTGGATACGCATGATTGCATATATGTATGGATAGTGGAAAACTCCGAACGTTACTGTTATGTGTTGTGCCGTGTTCCCGTTTCATCGGCCTTCTACAGATGATTCGCGATGATGAAAAAATAATCTCCAAACGGAACATACATATCTGCAGGGTACAGTGGATCGAAAAGGACTTTCGGTACTTCATAAGTAATGGACAAAATGCTATGTTTCTACCCTACATCCAATAGGGATTGCATTCTGATTTTTTAAATGAATTTCAATATTTGAATTCAAGAGAAAAGATTCGGTATTTATTTTGTTCTTGAAATTCCGACATTTTTGTTTCAAGTAAATATTTTCAATAACGCTTTTGAAATAGTTCAACTATGAAGTGAGAGTTCATAACCATTTTACGACATCTGAATAAGGATAGAATCATAAAAAACTAACACTTTACCCCATCGTACCCCTTCGATGCAAGCGAAAAAAAAAGGATTCATCGGACCAAACGACCCGAGCTTATGTTCCACGGCCATATTGTGTCGGCAGATTAGGTTAATAAAATATCCAATCAAGTATATTGCACTTTGGTACAACGAACGATGCGTTTTTTTCTGCCCATCCAACTAATGCTGGTGGAACATGAGTAATGTTGTTTCCCCTTTAATCGATGGTGCGCCCAATACGTACTCATATTTGATCATACAACTGTTGTTATAAAAATTAAAAGTGAAACGAAGATATTCATAATTTGCAGCAAAAACTTAACCATGCTCTTTGATTCTTCAAAGTCCAAGCACACCTCAGGAAATGATAGTTTGTTTTTGTTGAAAACGCAGGTTTTGGTTCTCCACATGCTTTGGTCAATTCACAATTGAACGATAGATCGATGATTCTTGATGACAGGTGAGCACGATAAACACGGTGCAAATGTTTACATCATCACACGGTAAACCTGAACGACTCAAATTGGATTCGTGGTAACACAACAGTGTTTCCAGATATACTGAGTAAAACTATTAAAGTACTCAATGAGAATTGAGTTCTTTCCTGGTAAGGGAATATAGAAGTGGAAAGTGTAAAATATCCATCGCTAGTGTAAAGGGTAGTCGTTTAAGGTCTTGACGAAGATAACTCTGTTCCACCACTGAAACCTGCGTTGTTACTGCGTTTTCAACGTTTTTGTATGCTCAATGCAAAACTGACTTCTTAGATTCAAAGCCTTCTGTTTTTTTTTTCGGTTCAAGATTAATCATTCCAAAAAGCTTTAGGTCAAACCACTAATTGACGCTTAACCCATATGCAAATATGCACCCATAAATTTTGTCGAACCTTTCTTGCAAACCAAAATATGGTTTATGATGAAAGTCAGCTAAAAATTTTCAGATTTTCCACATTGTTTTTCAAATAAGGTTTCGTAAAATAAACAAAATATACAATGAGATTTAAGTTGATGATAATTAAAACCAGACCAGTTCTTCTAAGCTCATGCATCATGAAAAGAAATTATTAAAAGAACCAACTTCCAAAAATATTTTTGATTAAATTTCATTAATTTTGTTGGATTTCGCCAGGCATAAGCAAAATTGTATCAATCAGCTCACGTTGCAACCTTAAACTTTCTTCTCAAACCGAAAACATCCTTATGTCTAACGAACAAATAACGATTCAATTCGCATCACAAGGGCGACAATTGAAAGCAAACACTCTAAATAGAGCAGAAAATGGAGATAATGAATCGAATAAAACCGATTCACAATCTCTGCTGCTATTCTGCTGCTCTTGTAGCGCTGAGAAAGCTCGTTTTCCATTATCGTCGTCTCGTCTTTTTTTTCTGAGGTTTAGCTGCTACTGAACAGCTCGACTAAAGTCCGAAAGTTTTCTGCCGAATGACTGATGTGCTGCAGATTGAAAACAGAAACTGCTGATGGATGCTAACATCCACAGTGTGGATGTGGAACATTTTTACTGTTTTAGACTTAACAATTTTATTATTTATTATTATTTATTATGTATGAATAGTTTACGTTCAAATTCTATCGTAGACAGATTAAAACGATAGATTTTGGTAACTTTATAAATGGATTCGATTCAAATTGATTTAAAACACCCACGCCAAACTCATTGAAGGCTTATTCGCCCTCATTTTAGCATTGACAGCATTGACGATGCATCAACTTGTCAATTTTGCACTAGATATGCTGGCTGTCGTTCCGATGTCCTCTCCTTTTATTCCTCAGAAACACATTTCATTTGAGCAAACTCCAATAGTCTGACTGAATGCATTTGACTTCACAAATCCGAGCCAACCCGAATCCTTCAAGCTAGAATGTCGGAATGGCCTGGCTTCAAAAGTGCAGTGCATTCAATGATGAGTTTATTTATCGAGCAATCGAATCAATGCTAATTTGAATGAACCTGCATCAGACTGACTGGGATTGCAGCCCGGCTGCCGGGCTGGTCGTAAAAAGTCTGCCTGCATGCATGCGTTGAGGGAGGACTTGGACGATTTTGATTCGAGCTGAAGCTGATAATGTAGGAAATTGATCAGAGCGTGCCTCGAACTGAGATCAAGGTTGTCGAATAAAATTCTGTGTTTTGACAAAAAAAACTGACTTTCTGTGATATTACCCAAAAATTCTATGACGATTTTCTATGATGCATTCCACTAATTTCATTCAGAAGTCATATCAAATTGCGTTTTTTTCACAGTTTACCACCAAAACTGAATTGATTCGAGGTAATTTTTGAAATTCTCAAAATCTGGGGTCTTGAAAGCTCCGTTTTGGTTCAAAACTCATCCATGATTTTTTTGCAAAATTTTTAAGTAACGTTTACATGAGTAATTTTGAACTATTAGGTTTGTGTGGAAAATTGAACATTTTGTACTGAAAAACCAATACCATTTTTTATCCTTCTACGGGACCGAGCCTGCTAATGGTTTTTGTGCCAATTTATAAATTTTTCAAAGGAAATTTTCCGCTGAACAACTTTGTTGGAGACTGTAACTTCGTATATTTCCAGCCATAAAAATTATTAGGTGTTGAATGAGGGCATGTCTTTTGTCGTTGTAAAACAAAAAAAAAAACAGTTGACATCACTGCTGGTTGCCTAGGCACAAGCACTGATAACGATTTAATTTTTTCTTTTTCAATGCCAAAACTTTTTTCCAAATAAGATATGGAGTTACGATCTTCGACAGAGTTGTTCAGCTGGAAATTTGCTTTAAAAAATTATAAATACGCACAAAACCCATCAGCAGACTTGGTTCCACAGAAGAATAAAAAATGATGTTGATTTTTCAGTACAAAATATTTAATTTTCCCATACAAACCTTTAAGTTCAAATTTACTCAGACAGACGTTACTTAAAAATTCTGCAAAAAATTATGGGAGATTTCAACTAAAATGAAGCTTTTAAGACACCAGGGTTTGAGAAATTAAAAAATGACCCCAAATTGACTCAGTCTAATGCCACACATACTTTTACTTTGCGTTTCGGCCGACAAGTAATAAATTTGAGGCGACGATGTTAACTATACGGAGGTTGTTGCGAACTGATTTTTATTTCTCTTATACTGGGTAAACAAATCGTATTCGTGTGGCGGACAGTGAGTTCTCACGAGAAAACTCTCTTCAAGGATCAGTCGCTTGATTGGCTTTATAGCATCTAAAATATGACGATCCAAAACAGAGGGAATAATTAAAGTTTTTTGTTTAATTTCCTGAATATTAAGTGCTAAACTAAATACACTTCAAATATTTTTCAGACCTGACGTTTTACATTTTAAATGATAATATATTTCAAATCTATATTAATGGCAATTTAAGTTTCAAGCTGAAAATTAAAAAAAAAACAACGATTTAATTTCTTCAAATTATTAAGCAACAATCATCAAAAAAAATTTTGACTAATCATTCTCTTAAAGACATTTATCAAGCGAATATCATACAAATTCAATTGTCAGTTATGAACAAATGTTTTTAGAAAAGTTGTGTATGCAAAAAATTATTTCATTATTATGAGTTAAATGAGTTTTGAACTCATATTGTCTCAATCTAATTTTTATTATGAGGCTAAACATTTGATAAGGATTTTTATACGAGTTTGAATAAGCGATCAGCAGTTATATTTTGAAGCTCTAATTTTTTCAATGATATTAATTTCTTTAGTAGTTCGTATTGGAGAACTGTGAAATGTAGAAATTCTACTTGTTTTCAAAAATATATTAAATCAGTTTTATAACCAACTATAAGTAAAAATAAAAAAAAAGTTTTACGAACCTCCAAGGAAAATAAAATTGCGTCACATTGAAATTTCATTGTTTCTTTTCAAATCAAACACCGTCTCTTTTTAAAATTTTAAAATGAATAGTGTTGAAATTTTTCTTTACGTTAAAGATATTCCATAATAAAAGAATTGCTTTTTAACTTTGTGTTCAGAATGAAAAAAAAAAAACATTTGAAAGCATGGCTGTCAAATGTTCAAGTTTTCAAATATTTAAATATTTCTCGCGTGAGCTTTCATTTCGTCTTATGAAACAAAATGTAAACAAACAGTTAGATAATTTTTGCGGCAGTTTTCCGTGAATTCTTAAGCTGTTTCATACGACGTAATGAAAGCTCACGCGAGATTTGTGTTTGGAAGAAAAAATTATGATAACATAAAAGATATTCATTTCATCAATTGAAAACCAATAAACAAAAAAAATAAATGCAATTCTTTACAATGGAAGGCTAGTTTGCCGAAAAATATTCTGTATTTTTTCCGAAAAAAATCTGACTTTCTGTGATTTAACCCAAAAAATTTGCGATGGATTTCTGTGTTGAAAACAGCATTAATTTAATTAAGAAGTCTTGAAAAATTGTTTTTTAAATTTAACTTAAGAACAATCAATAACAATATTCTCATGTTTTTTTAAACAAAAAAAAATTATCATTTTCAAAAAAATTATAATTTTAGAAAAATGTACAATATTAAAAAAAAATCTGTGAAATCTGCGAATATTTCCAAAATTTTGTGTTTCAAGATTCTGTGATGAAAATTTGCTAAAAAATCTGTGAAATTTAAGATTTTTCTGTGATTTAGACAACCTTGGTCCACGATCTTCCAAACTTAGGCAAGTGTAACATGCAAAACACTGATCCGAATGACACAAATTTTATATTAATGACTTGAAAAGAAAAGGTAAATGTTAATTTTAGGAATTTGTGAACATTTTTGTCAGGTTGCAATTCAATGATTAACATTGCCCAAGAGAAAATTGCGAGTTATTCTGACTCCTGAGAAAAAGAAAAAGTTTTCAAAGGTTTGATTTTGTTATTTTTTTTCTCATTATTTAGAATACGTGAATTTTGAGTTGTTAAATAAATCAAAGTTTGTTATATCATATGATTTAGATTTTCATCAGTTGTGACAAAAATAGTTATACAGAATGAATGCCGAAAAACTCCTGAAAATTTTCAGCAACAAGAATTCTTCCAGATATTTATTCCAAATCAGCTTTAGTATACAACATCGATTGAATGACCACCCCCATTTGAAACGTAAAAAGCATTTGGGGGGAATTCTGCTTAACATTAAGCAGCATTTTTGGCTTTATAGCTTTATTTCAGCTCAAATTTCTTTGACAAATCTTTATTCTTGATTGAACAGAAGATTAAAAATAAAATCATGATCATTTTTTAGATTTTCTTGTAGGTTTGGTAGATCATCAGCCAACAATGATTGATCTAGCTCAAAATTGACTTTCTTAAAAATATCAAACGCCATATTTTCAAAACTAGAAAGATAGACAAAATCGGAAGAATCGATTTCAGGAGGCTAAAATCTTACAAAACAACAAATTTAGCACCAAAAAGCTGTTCCCTTGAGTGTTGTCACTTGAAGACTTTAGCTTCCGTTTGTGAAACTCAAAATGCAGGAAATTTTGAAATACATTGCCTAAGTATGTGGGGAATTTTTTTTTATTGCCAAATTTCTACTGCTTTAACTTTTTGTAAAAACTGAATGTTTTTTTGGATATTCTTCCGCTTTTCAACTTTTCGACTATTCAAATTAAGTATGCAAGATTACCCGGTTTTATTCGTATTTGCTCAGATATTTGATGCACAATTTCAGTATGTTATCCGAATTTATCCACTTTTTTACCAAATCGTAGAAAAAATGTGTTATAAATTTTATTTATTTATGCGTACAAAGCAAATTTTTTAAAACATCTTTTATAATAATCTCGAAAGGAATTTAGGAGGACTTAAATACGATTTAAATTCTGCTGATAAGTTTCGATGAAAAAAAAGGTTTTTTTCTGATATTTTTAAGAAACTCTCCGATTTTGGCGAAATTTGCCTGGATATTGCCCATATTTTTCATAGACAATTTAGAAATTCAGTGCCCGGATTTTTTCAGGTTTCTAGATAAAATATCCCTGATTTGTCCGGCCAGTATACCAAGGTTGCCGAAATCACAGAGAAATCTATAATTTTACAGAATTTTGAGCAAACTTTCATCACAGAATATGTGTCACAGAGCACAGAATTTTCGAAATAATCACAGATTTCTCAGATTTTTTTTTAAATATTAGACGTTATTTCCAAATTTCAATTTATTATGTTTGTAAAAATTGTGGATTTCTAACTTTTTTTCTGAAGCAAAATGAAAAAAAAACACCTTATTTTTTAATTAAATTAACGGAAATAGTATCATAGAAATCCATCACAGAATTTTTGGGTAAAATCAAATAATGTCAGAACATTTTTTCGCAAAAACACAGAACTTTTTTTTCGGCAATCTTGCCGGACACGTGCTGAAAAAAATCTGAACTTTTGAATTTTAAAAAGTTGAAAGGGTTTTATTTTTCATCGCTATCATAAGCTTACAGACTTAAAAAGGCTTAACATTAATTGATTAATAACCTATTAACATTTGAAAATCAAATTACCAAATTGTGTCAGCAGAATTCATAATTGTTAACTTGATCAGATTCATCTCAACAGCCCGTTGAAAATCGATTTAAAATTAAATTTATTTTCCACCAACAAAAAATGACCTTCCGATTCAGACGCTCATCCGAAAGCATCAGTAAAGATCGCCAGACTTAGACAGGATTCTCCACCTGGTGCCATTTTTTTAAAACAGCCCGAAGCAATTCAGTGTTTGTATTTTCCGTTTTCAGAATAAACAGCCGAATCGAGAGGATACAATGCATGTCTGAGCTCATTCACAGACAAACGAACGTCTTGATTCACTTCTTCTGAAGAAATTCGTTTGAACGGGAGAGGTATTCAGAATCGATCTCCTGTTTGACTAAATTTGAAAAAAATATAATAAGAATTTTCATTACCGGTCTGCTAACAAGTCAATAAATCAAAAAATAACAATTTAAACAGTTCGCAGACCGCAACAATGAGAATCAATTTTTTTTTGTCGGTTTCGGTTATCTGTTTTTTTTTTTAAATAAATGAAACGCACCCAAATTGAGGGCGGAGAAGACGGAGAAGATTCGGAGTTCGCCGGGCCAGAATGATGTTGTCCGGACCGTAAATAAAGCAGACCCGATGAAAGTTGCCGCCCTCGAAAAGCGATCCCGCCAAACGGATGTGCGAATAATTTTCGGAAATTGATATGCCACTTTAGCGCTCAACGCGCGGTATCGCCGGTGCGCATACGTTCCAGGGTATCGGTTCCTAGTGTTGGCAGAGGGCAGAGATGCCAACTGTTTTTCTGATAAGTGTGGAAGATTTTGAAAAAAATGTCTGGAAAGTCTGGATGGCAAACTTCATAGGTGTTTTGCAGTTCCCAACCTTGCAGATGCTCATTACTTGATAATAATCATCAGGATTCCGTCACTTTTCAATTACTAATTCGAAGCATTTCCTGCTATTTTATCACGAAAATTTTCTTTGTAAAAAAAATCATATTCAAACAAAGGTCTGGAAATGTCTGGAAGAAATTTCAGAAGTCTGGAAGTCTGGAAACCTAAAAAAAATGTCTGACGGAAGTCCAAAAAGTCTTGAAGATCCAGAAAAAATCTGGGAGGTTGACATCCCTTGCAGATGGTATAGTAAAGTCATCTTTGAAAGATGCGCAAGACACGGTTCAACCATTTCATAGAGGGGTGATTTGAGGAAGAAGTTTCAAGGTTGAGGCTTCTTAAACATAAGAGTTTGAATGAATTCCGATAAATTCATTCCGGAAAATCAATAGCCTCATCCAACTTTAAGACCATCTACCCTGACTGTTCTCGATCAAGCTTGAATCGAGTCGTCGTCGTCGGCCAAATCTGAATGAATTATTGTAGCGCGGTGCAGATAAAATAGGTAACTTTACCGAAAAAAAATGCTGCAAAAACATCCTCCGGCACATCTTGTCGCTATCAAAAGTTGGTGGCTTGCCTTTTGGAGGAACCCGACTTGAAAACGTGCAGAAAAATTAATCGCACTAGTTAGATGTTGATTTATGCCACACTTGCAGTTTCGATTTGTGTGTGCATTTCGTTTGCGTTTTGAATTCTTTCATTGACCTAAGATAAATGAGTCAATTTCAAAACTGGCTTTAAAGTTATTGGATGATTTTAAAACAAATGAAATCTTGAAATTTTACAACTTGTAATAAAAATATCATTTCAAATTGCAACAAGTTCTCCAAATGTTTACGTTCCATTTTCTTGAAACAACACCAGTTTTTTTTTTCAAATAGGGGTAGTTTCCCATCTGGATTGGCAAATATGTACATCGCTAGTTTCTCTCTCACTCTGTGCCCAACATTATCATTATGGGTAAAACTTTGGCGCTTTTCCGAAAACTAATGAATCACCATTAAATGTATCCGAAAAGTTTCCAACTCCCGGGGCTGTGTCTAGTGAAAAGTTGGCAAGTTGGCTTGTTTTGCTACCAGACTACTAGAAGTCCTCACATCCCCCTCACTATCCTAAATATGAATATAGAAAGTAGGCAGCTGCAAGCTGGGATGTTTATCGAATTGTATCCTCAGGATAGCCATCCATGTTCGTTTTGGGTCGGATGTATGCAAACATACCTCTTACTTGTTCATTTTTGAATTCTTCGGATTTGGTTTCAAGTTGTCAAGGAGAAGTAAACAGGAAATATTTTTATTTAGTCAAAAGAAGAGGATAAACTAACATGCACTTTTTTCCATTAGATGAGTAAAACTTCAAAACCATGAAAAACACAAAAGTCGTATGGTTAATAAATATTGCGAGAGCGCATTAGAACGATTCAATTTCCTTTACTATATTTTTTTCGAGAATTTGGAGATCCCAGGTCACATTTCATCAAAATCAAATCCAACTCTGTCATAGTTTCAAACTTATTTTAGACCAAATAAAAGTTTCGGTGTGAAATGAAGAAATAGTAGATATTTAAAAGCAATCGTTTCACATTTTGAAACTTTGATTGATCGCAGATAAATTTATTGGCCAATAATCAGTTTTAGGTAGGTAGGTAGGTAGGTAGGTATAGTCCATCAAACTAAGGAAGGAGAGCTAAGAAAAACTTAAAAGGATTTTCTATAGCTGAGAATACGCTCTCCAAACTATTAGTTAATCATATCAGCGACAAATTCGGAAGTATTGTTTTTAACAACCGAATTTTGATGTGAATTCGAATGTTGTTAAAAAAGAAAGGTTTAGAAAACTCTTCTCTATCCATTGCAAGTGCTTTGCTTAATTGAGCATAAATAACGCTGACAAAATTTTTCTTATAACATATTTGCTATAAAAATGCATACAGAACGAACAGAACGAATGAATTCTTAATTTTTGAAAATTAAAGCAGTTGTCAATGTTTTCTCAAGATGGTTTTAAAAATAAATTAGGGTTTTTAAGATTTCATTTCAAAGAACAACTTTTAATATTTACTCAAGATTAGAAAGTAGTAAGTTTTTGAACAAAATCATGATTATTTGAGGCATTTGGTAAGTATTTTTCGAATATTGAGAAATAAAAGTAAGAGAATAAGTTTGCGGCTCAAATCAGATTTGTTTTCTTCTCCTGTTAAATCGAATAAAATGAAAAAATTTTGTTTGCTGCTTTGTTCAAGAAGAACCTGCAATATAAGTAATGTTAAACAAAAAAAAAACAGTAAAGTATGTTCTTAATTGACTTTTATATTAAAGCTCTTTGGGCACAAAATATAATTATTTACAATTTATTTCATCATGTATGTGATTTCTGTTCCAAACTGAGTTCCAAAAGAGTTCCAAACTGACTCTGATTGAACAAAAATTTTAATTTTGAATCCAGATACAAAACTTTGAAGCTGCGAGCGCTTGTAATTTGAATCCTTAGAGAAATTTTCACATAGATATTTTAATCTTGATTATAAAACTTAACTTCGAGCTGAATTTTAATTTTTAATTTTGATACCGAATCTGAGTATTGCCTTCTGAACCTGAGTTCGAAATATGAATTTCGAATTTGACACGATTTTTGAATCTTAGTTCCAGATAATTTTTTTCACAAATTATGGGCCAAAAAGCTACATTTGGATCAGAATTTCAACCAGAAATATTTTATATGAGTTCTGAATTTCTAGCTTTCAATGTAGATTTATTTGAAATTCAACTTGTGAATCTGAATAGAAATTACGAATGATGAAGCTGTGTCAGATTTTACAATTCTGGATCTCCATTATAAATCTTTGTTTAGTTCGTATTCTGCATAAAAATTAAAAGTACAAATTTCAAACGATTTTGAATAATTTTTTTTCATATTTCGAAATGATGAATTTTTAATACAGAAGTTTCAAATGCAAAACCGAGATTCGAATATGGATTTTTCTCAATGATGATTCAAATTGAAGTTCAGTAAAAATAAACTTGATACAGAATCCGAAACCTTATCACGGACAACAAATTTTAATGTTTTGTAACGATGTTACATATATTTCTCCTATTTTATTAACACTACCCTACGACAATACCATAAAACGTTCCCTGTCTCTGAAGACTGCCCGGCCAAGAGATGTCAAGGTAACTTGGCGTCAAGAATGCGATCGAGGTTGGGGTCGTCAGCAGATGACGAAACCAAAGAAGCAGGAAATAAAACAGAATTCACGATACTCCTCGGGTCGTCATCGCTATGAAGATGTAAAGCTTCTTTAGCTTGGAAGGTCTCGCCCATTTGCCTTGTGACCACTAGACGAGTATCATCTAGGCCCGGCCAGTACAACACTAAGAAAACGTGCTTCGGTAGTGTTAATACAGTTGTGAGTTTAGACTTTTAAGTAAGATCCAGTATAGTTTTACTTATTATAAAGTTTTCATTCAAATAGGCAATAACGTCGATGTGCCACTGTAAATAATAAAAACGAGATAGTGCCAAAGAAAACATACTATCAGGTAAATGATAAACCATAAAATGTGTTGCCTGTAATTACACTAGTTTACAGCATTTTTGAACTCAGTAAACTGAAGGTCATTTCCAATGTGAAATCGGGCGCTGAATCCGAAAATGAAATTCAAAAAAATCTCAGTAGAATCGTTTTTGAGTTATGCTCTAAATATGGAATTTCGAAAAAATTAAAAAAGTTTTTGTACTTAGATTAAAATATCTCGGACGGCATAACAGTAATTTGAAATCTCTCTTTTGCATATTGAAGGTGAATAAGTTTTCTATCGATCATCTGAACACTGTTTTTGCGTTTGACCAACAGTATTGCTGATATTAGTGACTTTATGAGAAAAAAAATTCTAAAAAACGCATTTTTTTAGAGAAAATTTTGTTTCAACGAAAGTTTTAGACTCAATGGTAGCATTTAAAAAATATGATTTTCTATTGTGCTTGAATGTCAATTTAAAACAAAGATTTCAAGTGGTTATTTATCAAAATCGGTTGAAAATTGAAGAAGTTATGGCTACTTTACCATAACTGTAATTTTTGCAGTTTTTAATAATTTAACGAACCGCAGTACACTTATCATAGTATAGGAAGAATGAAACATGATAAATCTCACTCGCTCCAAGTCAAAATTATTTATTAGCTTACCAGAAGGTCACATGCCAAGTTTCAGGAAGATCTGACCATAGGGAGGGGTTGCTTAAGTCTCAAACGTGAATAAAATTTTGAGGTATTTTGCCCGGAAGGAACGAAAAACACAGGTTTTTCATCAATAACTTTTTTCATCACTAGCTGTAGTTTTTTATGGTTGATTTTCTTAAAGCCCAAGTTGAGACAAATATTTCACCCGAAGACTGTAACTCGATTGGATTTGAAACAGAAAAGTTATTGTGGTTCAAAGGCCGCAAATTTTGTCCAACACGCAATGAGTACTTTTTACGCATTGCGTTTTATACGACAATTTTCGACCAAAATACAATCTTTGAACCGCAATAACTTTTCTGTTTCAAATCCAATCGAGTTACAGTCTTCGGGTGAAATATTTGTCTCAACTTGGGCTTTAAGAAAATCAACCATAAAAAACAATCAGCTAGTGATGAAAAAAGTTATTGATGAAAAACCTGTATTTTTCGTTCCTTCCGGGCAAAATACCTCAAAATTTTATTCACGTTTGAGACTTAAGCAACCCCTCCCTATGGTCAGATCTTCCTGAAACTTGGCATGTGACCTTCTGGTAAGCTAATAAAAAAATTTTGACTTGGAGCGAGTGGGATTTATCATGTTTCATTCTTCCTATACTATGATAAGTGTACTGCGGTTCGTTAAATTATTAAAAACTGCAAAAATTACAGTTATGGTAAAGTAGCCATAACTTCTTCAATTTTCAACCGATTTTGATAAATAACCACTTGAAATCTTTGTTTTAAATTGACATTCAAGCACAAAAGAAAATCATATTTTTTAAATGCTACTATTGAGTCTAAAACTTTCGTTGAAACAAAATTTTCTCTAAAAAAATGCGTTTTTTAGAATTTTTTTTCTCATAAAGTCACTAATATCAGCAATACTGTTGGTCAAACGCAAAAACAGTGTTCAGATGATCGATAGAAAACTTATTCACCTTCAATATGAAAAAGAGAGATTTCCAATTACTGTTATGCCGTCCGAGATATTTTAATCTAAGTACAAGAACTTTTTTAATTTTTCCGAAATTTCATATTTGAAGCATAGCTCAAAAACGGTTCTACTGAGATTTTTTTGAATTTCATTTTCGGATTCAGCGCGCGATTTTACATTAAAAATGTTGGTCAGTTTATCAAGTTCACGATTTTTTTAAAATTTTGTAAACTAGTGTTATTAGTTAGTAAATGAAATCTTTCGTATACTTCTCGAAGATTGCCCTTCGAGAAGGGCGTTCCCGCCGGGACCGAAAAACGGCCGCAGAATAATACCCCTGGGCCAACATATCGTGGTCGTGCAACATCGTGACAAGTTCACGATAAGTCGAGTGTTACGTGTAACCAACATCATTTGACCGTGCGATACATCCGGGATGTTGGTGAGCGTCTCATTCACCATATTACCCACTCGACCCACACAACTGCAGCTGAGACTCGCACCTGGAATGCGTTGAGTCACCTGGAACTCGGCGAACCGTTTGTACGTTGCCGAGCGCCGATCGCCGACGCCGCCTCCATCGGGACGGCGGAGAATACCATCGAACTACGGGCTGAAAACCAAAAAATCAAGCGCTTGCTAGCACGTGTGTGCATTCAGGTTAGATAGAATAAGAGCATCTTTGTAACGACTAACCCACCATGGAATTCCAAATTATACCTACAAAGTCAAATTGAACTCTTTTAAGTGGTCATCGCAAACCGTGATCTTCCTTGTTCGGTCTTTCGCGTTTCGGTAGTATAGGCTCTAGTGAGGAAAACCTTCAAAGGAAACCTCACTACCCTGAATGATTGTTGTTTGCATTTGGAACGATCGTTAGTTTTGGGTTAATTACTGTTTCGACTAGAACGCTGTTTTTGGTGTCAACCTGCCCTGAGGTCTCTCAGCTGGGTACGGGTTTTATAAAGGGACAAATTGCGACACCACGGTGCTTTCGAGTACCTGGCGCGTGCATGAAGTGGTGGTTCGTTCAAGGGATTGTCTCCTACTACCTTCCCCCCCGTTTATAAGCCAATTTGGAGCCACCAAATCAAGAATTATTATAATCTCACTTCGGTTGTCTAAGCCTTCAAAATATTTTTCCACAAGTATCCGGGACGTGCAAATCCGTCTGTCAAAATTACAAGATTAAAATCATGAAGAAAATCACTTGACTTTTTTGTTTGATGTAGCAAATAAATTGTAAAAACTCGGCTAAATTTGGGCAATTTGGCAAGCTTATTGAAATTCTATATTCGGGACTGAATTTCTATCAAAAATTTAGAATTTTTTTTTGAAAAACAGTAGTAGAATAATTGACCTTGGATAAGATTCCGAGGTTTTGGCTTTAGTTCTGAGTCGAGATTGTTACACTTGAAGCCTTCCGTTTTCCCACTCGTATGCACTTTCGGATGATTATACATTAATATTTTGTTATATTTTGCTAACTTTTCACATATTTTAACTGAAAACAATCGTTTCAAAATTGGGGCAGAGAGACCTTGTTATTTACGTTTAAATTTTAAATGCTGTTAACTTTTAAGAAATACCGAATATTGAAATCAAAATGCCATTTTTTCATTCGCTGACTTGCTTCGCTGAATGCATAATTGTAACAAATTTCGTCCTTGTTCAAGTTTAAAAGGTGCACGAATATTCGATTCTAAGAAATCATCTGCCGCCATATTTGCCACGATATCAGCCTAGAAATTGAAATTCGTTGCCTACTTGAAGTCGTTTTATTTAAAAGGATATCGAAAAGACATTTTGCTATTACTATTGGTGCCCATTCAAATGGTGAAACCACACTTTAGTCGTTGATAAATAGTCGACCCAGCACTTTGTCTTAGAAAATACATTCATTGCAAAAATTCTTTTAACCCTTTCTGAGACATGAATGAATCTCTACAAGATCGATTTATTTCTTATCGCAAAGATCACCGGCTTTGTGCACAATAACAGGTTTCAGAAGCAATTGAATTTCTGTTCATTTCTTTAAATCTTACGCCGAGTTTTGAGAACCATTAGATGAAATATAACATTCGAGAAAGGCACATCAAGAGAGGATTGTGTTCCCTTTAAAACATGTTTTCACTAAACTTCTAAAAACCAGTCTTTATAATCCTGATTAGTGAATTTTTTTACTAACAATTATCTTGCACTTCAAATTTCATCGAAATGTTTTTCTTTTTTTTTTGTTCAAATATTTCACGAAATCAATCGTTTGCTTATAAGTTGCTCATCAGTTAGAAACATTTCCCGTCAAGCGGCTATTTAAATCAATTCATTATAAATTAGACGTTATACACAACGTGGACAGGACTTAAACAAAGAATATGACAGAAAATCATCAAATCGAATTTTTGAGTTATTCTTTCCTGAATTACAATCCGCTGTCGAATCCTCGAAATTCAAAAGTTTAAAAATTCTAAAAACAACCATTAGAATCTCAATTTTACTATTTTTTAATTAGCCAGTTTTTTTACCGAACGTATCCGAGTCTGACACATCGGGCAAATTTAGTCGAAACCATAATTCAATTTACAAGAAAATCAAGAAAAAAAAACTTGAAATATTGCTTTCAAATAAAATCATACTTGAAATCAACACTTGAAACAAGTGATAAAAAAAAGTTTTTGGACCCAATATGAATATAAGGTGATTAGATTCACTCAGATACGTTTGACACTCAAAAGAATAGATCAATGCCTCACTTTGTTTTGTTTGTTTTGCCTTGAGTTGCCTAAATAACAAACGGTGCAAAGAAGTTTATTTTATTTTATTTATACTCAATGTTACCGTACAGAACTATTATTTTATTTTAATCGAATTAATTTGATATGTTTCCTTCATCTCATCTCTACATTCATTCTCACCTCTATTATCAATAGAATCTATTATTTACTGGCTTTTGTTTTTCTCGAATATCAAATTTAAATTTTCAAATATCCTTCAACTGAACTCTACATTCCCTTCTTATCAAAAGAACTTAAATTTTATTTATTCTCTGCATATTCTTCATCCAAACCGAAAATATTATATTATATATAATATATATTATATAGCTACAGCCTTCATAATCTGTGCATATCATGTAACTCTGTATTTGTTACCAGAGCCGGAGTAATACGAAAGTATTCTTAGAAACAGCCTTCCTAACCAGAAGGCCAAATCAAAACAAACAATCAGCAGTAGCAGACTTAAAAACCTGCGCAATCAATTCCTAGTGAACCTGCATATGAAAAAAACAACATCTTAATTATCTCCTCTTCACCTTTTAAAAAAATATCTGGCCACATCGCCGAAAGCTTGGACAAAAAATCCTCAGCACTCAGCACAAAACAAACAATCAGCAGCAGCTGACTTAAAAATCTGCGCTTTCTAAGCCATTCCGTTTTTTACCCCGAAAGGCTAAATCAGAACAAACAATCAGTACAACCTGCCTTATAAATCTGCGCTTCCTATGCCAATTTCGTCTTTTTCTAGGGGAAGGCTAAATCGAAGCAAACAATCAGCAGCAACAGTTCTAAAAATCTGCGCTTTCTAAGCCAATTCTGTCTTTTTATTTACTGTGAGGCCAAATCAAACCAAGCAATCAGCAGCCTTTAAAATCTGTGATTCCTAAGCATTTCCGTTATTTCCACCGGAAGACCGAATCAAAATAAACCATCAGCAGCAGCAGCCTTAACAATCTGCGCTTCCTATGCCGATTCCGTCTTTTTCAATCGGAAGGCCAAATCAAAACAAACATTCAGCAAAAGTTGCCTTAAAAATATGTGCTTTTCATTCCGTCTTTTTACACCGGAAGGCAAAGTCAACACGAACAATCATTAGAAGGTGCCTTAAAAATCTGCGCTTCCTAAGCCAATTTTGTCTTTTCCAGCGGAAGGTCAAATCAAAACATACAATCAGCAACAACAGTCCGAAAAACTGCGCTTCTAAGCCAATTTTGTCTTTTTCCACCGAAAGGCCAGATAAAACGAACAATCGTCAGAAGCTACTTCAAAATCTGCACTCCCTATGCAAATTCCGTCTTTTTCTACGAGAAGGTCAAATCAAAACAAACAATCAACAGCAACAGTCCTAGAAATCTGTGCTTTCTGAACTAATTCCGTCTTTTTTCCATCGGAAGGCCAAATCAAAATAAACTATCAGAACAGCTGCCTTATCAATCTGCGCTTCCAAAGCCAATCCGAATCGATTTACCGATGTTCGTTTATTTTTTACCGAAAAAATTACCGAAAAGTTAAACGATTTAGACATGTTAGGATTTCGGTAAAAATATTACCGAACTCGGTAATTTTTCGTTTACTGTGTACATCATCTCTAAGATCTCTACAATACATAACTGCAATGATCGTCAACTTTTTTCCGTCGAAAAACCGCGGAACAACCTTCGTTCGTAAAATTACGAGAATTTCTTGTTTATCATCTGCACGCTAAATTTATCTATTATATAAAATTCTCTTGTAACGGTGTTTGTAGTACTACTCCTCCGAAATGACCCATATCATTCAAATGAAATTATTTTTAGAATATTCTGTAGGCATGCGAATCGGTTTATATCGAATAAAAATATCAGAAAGTCGCATCAATTGTCCGTAATCATTGAATTTGTAATAAATTGAATCAAATTAAAGTCATGGCCTTCAATTTTTTCGAGATTTTCTTTCCTTTGGGCGCCGGGCGGTCGGTTTGTTTTTCATCTCCATGGTTGAGGCGTCGCCAGCAAGCGTCGAGAAAGGATAGTATCCAAGGCAAAGCATACTGATTAGTTGAAATATTTGGGCGCGCATTTCTAAACCAAGCATAATGTCAATGCATGTGGTGGCGATATGAAGCCTAGATGTGTTTTTATCTACTCGATTCCTACATCATTTATACAGCACATAGTAATGCATGACGCCCAGATTGATATTTTGCCGATCAAATCAAAACCATTTAAACGATTTAAAAAAAGAAACTATTTTAAGTTCAGAAGAAATTGTTGTCTGAAAAATATGAATTTAGTACTGAAGCATATAAAATAATGGTATGACTCTTTGCGGACATTTAAAAAAATGAAAGTGGGAAAATTTACATACAATTTTACAATCCAATACCCCTAGAATCATTTTTCGAACATGTACAATTGTGCTGAACTGAAGATATATGAAGTGCTTTTAAATTTACAGAACAACAACAGAATCCGTTGAAGATGAACAGACACTTCAACTGAACAAGAGCCTGTCCTTCAAAAAGGATCATACACGATTGAAGTTTTTTTTTTTTTTTTTTTTTTAATTTAACATGAATCTCAGTGGAAAATGATTTCCTTTTAAGAGATCCATTTTATTTAACAAAACAACAAAAATTAAACAAGAATCTATTAAACTATTTTAAGGTCTAATGCAAAGATTTTTTTGATATTATGCAAGCTTTAGTGAAAGTAATCAATAAAATAAGAAGAATTTTCAGTTAAAACATATATTAGAGGCTTTAACCTGGAACAAGTGCAAACGTTTAACATTTACAAAAAAAAATGTATACATTATTTCTTCATCTATAAATGTTTGAGCTTTACTTAACTTAACTTTTTTGTCAAATCATTCACCGAAAAACTGTTTACAGGTTCACTGTTTGTTTACACAGAATTCAAGTACGTTCTTAACATAAACGTGTGTTTTTATTTACTATATTTTGGCAACAAAGACGAGACTTTAGATCCGCTTTTTTGTGATTGATATTCCAGAAACATAATTTTTTTGAAAGCAGAAGCAGAATTTTATATGATAAGTTTTTATTATGATCTGATAGTGCCGAAAATAACATTAACTTCTGTCATTTCACACGGTAGAACAAGTGGCAACGCGCCTTTTAGCTATTAAACATATACCTTTTAAGAATTTTTTTTTCTCCGAAAAGGTCAGAAAGGGTATCCCAAGTGTTGAATCTGAAGCGGATATTCAAAATTTTTAAATTTCTTTGTAAATGAAGGTCTTATCGTAAGTATTCAGTGTTCAGTATTCAGTGAAATTGAAGTACCAAGCATTATTTCATTCTGGAGAAAAACTGCAGATATATCAATGAAAGTTGATAAAAAAGACAAACAGGAACAAGTATTTAATTCATTTTGAAGTCTTTACACTGACGCATCTGAAAAAGAATAAAGTGTTTCCACTTGCATCAATAAATGGGACAAATGTAAACTTAGATATTTCTTTTTGAAGGAATATGAAAGTTGAACTGTGATGATAGCCGAAGCACACTTTAATGTAATCAAAGATTCCGAGGTATATTTACATGAAAACTTCCAGAGAAAACGAATGAACTCATGAAATCATCGCAGCATTAACAGGTTAGCTCTTTTCGATCTTTTTAATTTTTAAAAACTTTCTTTTCAATCAAATGTTATTGAATCTTGAAAATGTCGGATAGAAGATCAGAAGAAAATTCTAAGGTGGTGAAAAGAGCGAAGAGCATTTGAAATAGAAGCTTGACCACAAACTAAATTCTTTGTCCCGCACCAATTAACTGTATTGAAGAAGTAGTACCCAATAGAGAAGGCACTACATTTTTCGATACAGTTAATTATGGATGGTTCGACCGCCATGTGAGTGTGTGAGTGCACATGTGCCGAACGGACAAAAAATTGGTGCGGGACAAAGAATTTAGTATGTGGTCAAGCTTCTGTTTCAAATGCTCTTCGCTTTTTTCACCACCTTAGAATTTTCTTCTGATCTTCTATCCGTCTTTCATTTCAACTCTTTAACCCTCACCGATAAAGCCGCAAATTCATTTCATGAAATTTTTTGCTTAAACAAATAATAAAACGGCAAACTTTTGTTTTGGACATGGTTTTGATGAACATTTGGATATTAATTTCCACTGCTGCTTGAAAATGGTCAGTAAAGAATCATCTCTAACGTTTTTTTTTATTTCTGCGGTTTTAAAAAATATACCATCCAAAGTTACTCGGGAGCTGAAAGTGCTGCGATAGGTAGAATATGGGGCAAACACTCCAAAAATGGTCCCGATATTCAAAGTTCTTTTTCCATAAAGTATCATATGCAATAAATTTCAATTATTGAGAAACTTTTGATTTCGATTTCAACCTTAAAGTGAACTCGAGCGAAGCGGAGTAAATCAACTAAATGGTATTCAATAAATGAAACATTGATATTATCAAAATATAGTTATTAATGGAGCAAGTTACAAAGAGTGGATTTTTTTTAGCATGAGTTTTGCCAAGTTTGATGGTTACGTTGAGTGCTGAAAAAATCAAATTTGCAACGGGAAGCTGATACCTGATACCATTCGGGAATATTCAAAGCATACGAATCAAAGAAAAGTAAATGAAAAGTATTCGTAAGATTGACTGAAGGTAATGTTTTGATAATTTATGTAAAGACCCGTAGAATTGAGTTAAAATTCTTAGGATTGATTCCGATAGAATTAAGCGGGAAAATTCGAGTAAACGGAAAAGAAGGATATGTAAAAAAAACTAGGACATGTTTACGAAAGTAAGACAATTAACAATCAAGATTTGATGCTTTTTTAAAGTCAAACAGCGAAGAAAAAAAAATGAAAAATGGACGCCAAGTTTAAAATGGTAAAACGAAGTTTACCGGGTCTGCTAGTAATTAAAAAAAAGTTAATTTCAATCTACAAGATTTCATACGGAATCATCATAGCTTGTACACATCTTCAATAAAATAGCGAATAACGATCATTATTAATAATTTCGGCTAACCCCAACTATATATACATCACCACATTCGCCTTTTTCTCTATTCTTGAGAAATTTCTTAACGCATTGCATGTTAAACAAACTTCTTGAAATCTTTAAGATTCAAACCTATATAACCCATAATCTTTTTCGTCATCCATATGAGTACAAAAACATGCTTAGTTTATCATGAAATCTTCACTTCTTAGTTTATTGATATCAATTTGCTATTATGGTTGTCTCTGCATTTTTTCATTGAATTGATTCCTTAATGTTAAGTATCTTTTGCATCTTGATTCTGCAACCACATCCAAGGTTGCCGAAATCACAGAAAAATCTGTAATTTCACAGAATTTTAAGCAAACATTCATCACAGAATAAAGAATTTTGAAATTTTCACAGATTTTACAGAATTTTTCAATTTCAAATGGATTTCCTAAATTAAAATTTTTCGGCTAATATAACATTTAGATTTTTACTTTGATTTGGAAAAGTATGATGGGAATGGTGATGTTAATTGATTTTTCCCAACTAAAATGTTAAAAAGACCTGAATTTTCAATGAAATTAAAGGAAATAGCATCACAAAAAACCATCACAGTATTTTAAGGTGAAAACACAGAATGTCAGATTTTTTTTCCTGAAAAACACAAATTTTTTACGGCAACCTTGACCACATCCCAATGTTGATACTCGACTTTTCGACTACATTCGAGATACATGATTCTCAGCATTAGGTCATTGCGATTTGAATACTCTTTTACTCTTACGAATGATTCTAACTTACTTTTACCTTTTGTTCCTTGACTATTTATCATTACTTGAACTATCTTGACTCTATAAGGTAGACCCTCGACACTGAAATGCAAATCACTAACAATTTACTCCAGATTATTTTTTTATTTTGGTTCCTTGATTCGCTAACACTTGAATTTTGACTTTTGTCTGTTTGATTTCAACTTTTCTTGATTTTATAACTTTTATTTGACTCTTTTTCTTTTATTCTACCTTCGTGACTATTAATTTTCAATTCTTAACTCTCGAAAAAATGTTCATAAAGACTTTTGATTCTTAATTTTGTTTTTTTTGTCCATTCACCTTTGATTCTATGTTCTTGTCTCTTAATTTTTTACTCCTAGCTCTCTAACAAGTTTTCATTTCTTCTCTTAAGTCTTAATACTGTTTTTTGCCTCTTTACCTTTGATTCTTTCTTTTCTACGCGTAACTCTCGAACAAATTGTCATGAATACTATTGATTATTGATACTTTTCTTTTGTTTTTTCACCTCTGATTCTACCTTCTTGACTCTTGATTTTCTATTCGAGCACATATTCATACAGACTCTTGATTCTTGATACTTACTCTTAACTCTCAAACAAATTACTATTTAGACTTTTAATTTTCTACCCTCAACTCCCGAACAAATTTTCAGTAAGACTCTTGATTTTCTACTCTGAACTCTGGAACAAGTTTTTAGACTCTTGATGTTTGAAACTTTTCTTCAGTCTCTTCACCTCTGATCCTACCTTCTTGACTCTTGATTTTCTACTCTTAACCCTTGAACGATTTCCATTAAGACTCTTTATTCTGTTTACTTTTCTTTTACCTTTTTACCTTTGATTATACCTTCTTGGTTCTTGATTTTCTACTTTCGATCAAATTTTTGGTAAGACTCTTGATTTTCTACTCTTAAATAAGTCACAAACAAATTTTCATTTAGACTTGTATCTTCACATCGGATTCTACCTTCTTGACTCTTGATTTTCAATACGAATAAATTTTCATCTAGGCTTTTGAATCTTGATACTTTTCGTTTGTCTCTTCAGGACTGATTCTACCTTCTTGACTCCTGATTGTGTACTCTTAATTCTCGAACAATTTATTTATTTATTTATTTTTTTTTTAGAACTGATAATTTAATAAGGTTCTAGACCCAAGGTTGCCGAAAAAAAACTGTGACTTTGCGAAAAAAAGTTCTGACTTTCTGTGATTTTACCCAAAAATTCTATGATGGTTTTTTTTGGCGCTATTCCTTAATTTTCATTGACCATTCATGAAAAATTTGGTGTTTTTTACATTTTACTTGAGCAAAATCAATAAACTTTACTAATCTTATCATATTTTTCTAATCTAAACCTAGAAATCCGAAATGTATATTGAGATAAAACATTAAAATTTTGGAATCACGTACACAATTTAAAAAATCTGTGAAATCTGTGAATATTCCTAAAAATCTGTGTTTTGTGACACAGATTCTGTGATTATAGTTTGCTAAAAATTCTGTTAAATTACAGATTTTTCTGTAATTACGGCAACCTTGACTGGACCCTTAAAATATTTTTTTGGCATGTTATTACTAAAATTTCTACCGGTACACCAAGTTTAGCCAAACTGAGTAAATCGCCACTTAATATTGTGAACCAATCTAGTCTAATATAGCCTGATAGCGTTGATCTTCCTAGAACAAAATATGGTTATGTGGTAGCCAGGCTAATGGTGATTAAAGGTTCCACTGGAAATATGCTGACCCAGCCAGACATGAGCTACAACAAATTTGGATGGAAAGTTTGAAGAGGTCTCCTCCTATCATCTTTAACAGAACTCTCAGTGAATAAATTTATGTTATTCGTCGTCGTTTGTTTTTTTTATTGGTTAAACAGACAACTAATTGTAACTTTTAGTTTAAAGTGATTTTGTAGCAAAGTTTTAAAGTACTTATTCAAGAAAAAGCTTCCAATGAACTTATATAAATTTTTAAATGCATTGCAATACACACTTTAAACGTAACTTTTTTATTTAAGTTAATTCATCCATGTGACAGTGGAATGTTTCTTAAATTAAGCACTTACCTAGCCGCTAGATCACGATGCACTACATTCATCTGCTCCAGATACTTCATCCCGGAGGCTATCTGGGTGGCGATGTAAATTAAACATCCGTAGCTGCAAAGGAAAAAGAGAATAACAACAAAACACTCATCAGCAAGGGACGAAGGAAGGAAAAACAATGAAAATTTAACTGAATTAAACAACAGATCGCAATTTGTTTTGGAATGTGAACCTTTTACTTCCGCTTTTCAATCTGGGTTATCAGGATTATTTGGAGGAAATGGAAAATAATTCTGTTACTTAAACAACCACTAGATGTTTTCTATTGTGGTTGTGATGCCAAAAACCGTAGTCTGCAATAGGTTCCATTCTTAAATCAAAGCAATCTGGAAACCATTTCAAAGACCCATATTCTTTATTCCACCGACTGATTACTTTCCCCGGCAAACATGGCCTACTCTAGATGAACCATTTTCGCAGGGCTTCTTCCTGCATAACAACCATTCCCATTTCAAAGGTGTTGGAGAGTGTGTGTGTGAATGAAAAACAACAATCCGTTTCTACGGGTGCCAGTCCTTTGTAGGGTTCCTAAACAAAAGTCTAGCCTGCCATTGTGTAATTCTCTTCATGTCCGGCGTATTATGCACTCACAAAACAAATTACATAAAAACTAGGCGAAAAACAATGCAGAAGTAACTGTAACTCGTTCCTTTTTTTCTCGCTGCACTCTTAAACTATAAAAGTTCACTGTCCAAAACAGTTCACCGGCAAGGTTGGTCTTTATGCAGGGATGCAGCAGATTCATGGACTCCCTGGAAAGGATGCAATCGTGGGACATTGTACATTGGAATTTACATTTTCGGAAAAGTCCTCTGGTGGTGTTTTTCGAACCCAAATTCCCACTGTGCGATGGCACCGGCTGCATAAATGTGATTACACTATCTAGATTGTTCCATTTTCCGACGCCCGAAGGCAAGTCCACCAGTTTTTTTCACCTCTATTTTTCGAGGATACTTCTCACTAGCCCCAGGAGCCCTCCTGGTCTCGATGTGTCCATGGATAGATACCTTCATAGGATACTTTCAAGTACGCCACAACTAACGTCTCTTGCATAAGGACGCGACGACGAACCATCTACTACGTTTCTACTAGGAGAAGGAACCAAGTACTAAACTATGAACAGAGGAAGAGCAAAACGCTGGAGCTGTAAATTACTTTAAATAGTTAGCGGCTAGAAGCCGGTGGAATTTATGAAACCAATTTTATGTGCCGGTGTGTATGTGGCAAAGTTTATTTTCTCTCCTGACCTGAATGTGGACGGCGGCGCGGCATAATATGTAGTTCAAACTTATTCAGATGTTCTGTTGCTGCGAGACAGGGGAACGTTAAATTAATTTTTAGCCCCCGATTTAGTAGGGATTGTTTGTTAAATCCTTAAATAGTTTTGGTAGTACATTAAATTAAGCGAATATGTTTTTTATGTAATCATTATTGAAGAATTTTTTAAGTTTTCAGATTTCACGTTTTGGTTATATCAATTATGTATGCTTACTTAGATTTTTTCTCATGTACAAACGCTTGAATCTGTTTAGCGACATTGTTAATTAAAATTAAATTTGATGAGTTGACAGTTAAACACAGATTTCCGTCAATCTAGTATCACATCACTTTCCTTTGTCGAAGTTGGAAGTCAGGACTTTTGGAGTAAAGTTTAGCGCTGGCGCGATAATAAATGTTCCTATGTGTACATAAAAAGTATAATTGGAAAAGTAACATAACGAGGAGCATGGAATCCAGAATTTTGGATTCGTACTTTTTTTAGATCGTTTTGACAGAATAACTTCAATTTCAGTCAGGACAAAACTCGTGGATAAATTGGTTACCTCTGCTAGTAAACGAAAAATATCAACACGGACAGCTCTGAGTAACGTAAACTGGGGTTACATGACATTTTTTCAGAAGAATATCAATAACTAAGTCCAAATTTTAAGCATTCTAAAACTGTTTCCTATTGAAGGCTGACACTTCAAGCTTTGAATGAGTGAAGTTTGGTGAAAGGTTCACCTTTTTTTGAACTGTTAAATTATGAATTCCAAATATTTATTTTTCCGAAGCCGTACAACAATAGACTGAGCCGATTTGAGGTCATTTTCGAATTTCTCAAACCCTGGGGTCTAAAAAATTTTGATTTGATTCAAAACTCATCCATGGTTTTTTGCCGAATTTTGAAGTAACGTTTATAGAGTTAATTTGGGAATTTTAGGTTTGTATGGGAAAATTTAATATTTTGTAGGGGAGAGTGGGGTATCATAGGCCACTTTTTTCATTGCTTCATAACTTCTTTATTATAAAAGATAAAAATAATGGAAAGGTTTTCTACACTTCTAAGGTATCATAAGGCATTTTTTTTTAATTTTTAAATCCAATAATTTCCAGAGTTCTGTTTTAAAAAAAGTATTTTATTTAATTTGAAAAACTGTGGGGAAACGTTACCCACCAAATCCAAATTAACTCGATAACGTGCAAAGTTTATGAGTTGACCCAAAACTGAAATTTAATAATTCATTTAGTTATTTTAAAGCAATTTCAGATGAGGAAATAGAAAAGAGAGTTGTGTATGATCGAATAGTTCCCAAAACCTGGCTCGCGAACGTTTCGGCAAAATTGCTTATATAGGATTTATGTTCGTCTCAATCGCATTGGAAAAATGGACATAATTTTTTTTTCACAACTCTTTATTTGACATAAGAAAACTTTGCAGATAGGAAAAACGTATTTAAGTTATGAATGTGTTTAAAAACAACAAAAAATAGGTGGCTCAAGATACCCCACAAAATGTGGCCCACGATTCCCCACAAGCTATGATTGGCAAATTGATTGCATTTGTGTGACTTATTGATGTTCTATCAAAAATTCATTTTCCACGTGAAAGAACATGACAAAAGTAAGATCATAAGCGTATGAGAATATTTTTTTGTTATGTACTGTAGGTCTCCAAGGGATGCGATTTGCGGGTGCTTGTTTAATTATGTAAGTACATTTTTTAAAAGACATACACCGTCTTAGCCGATTTAGGCTTTACAGACTGAATAAATGACGTGGACAACTTAAGATTAACATTTAACACCCAGTACCAAGATGGGAATCGAACCCATACCATCAGTGGACCAGCGGTTACCGTCTTACCACGCTAACCACTCGACCACCGAGACGTACAAATAGAGTAGGCATTTTTGTAGGCTAGTTAAATAAAAGAAGCAAATGATACGCACATAAGTCAACAACATATAGAAAAACATGCTTACGTAAAGCGACGACGATGACCGTTGGATTGAGATTTTTATCTCAACACACAGGTGAGATATTTAGAGTGGCCCACGTAACCTTACTCTCCCCTACTGAAAAAACACCATCAGATTTGTTTCTGCTGTGGAACCGAGGGAATTCCCGAATCCCGGGAATTCCCGAAGCCAATAAAAGTGCTAAATTACTAGAAAAATGGACAATCTAATTGAAAAAATGAATCAGATTGAGCAAGGAAAATGATACCTTGATGACTCGGTCTTAAATATAATTTTTCTTTATGAAATACACGAAAAAAGTTTGGAAAAATGCATCTGAAAATGTGCACTTTGCACCTAATTCCGTGCATTCTGAACTTTGTTATTTATCTACAGTTTGTGTTGATTAAATAAATGCGATGACTTTCAAGCTATAATAAACCGACATAAGGATTCAAATTATTATTTTGTGCAAGGAGGTGGCCCATTTACATGATCCCTCCCTTCCCTTAACATAAAAAATCTGTTCTTTAAGGTGAAGTAAAAATTGCCGATAATATGAGCACGTTGTTTTGTACCGCCTCTCAGTATTCTGAGCTGGTAGATTTACTTTAATAAGGGGGATCATTCAAAAATGATTTAAGGGGTCATTCACAAATTATGTAAGCGTGGAGTGGAGTTTTCAGTTTTCTTACAGTTCGTGCTGTTTTTGTCAGACATCCTCCTTCCGCAAATATAAACAACGCCTGCTTTGGAGCTCCTAATTCCGCTCACGGGAAAATTAGAAATAAATCAACCAGCGAAGGAAAATTTGGGGTAACAATTATCAATAATGCTTAAAACAACGCATATTTACCTCCAGGAAAACGACTTTCCACGAAAAACTCTTTTTTCACACAAAAATCGTTAAATTACTGCAGACTCAACTTTACATTAACGCTTTCCAACACCAGAAAGTGACGTTTCATTTCAACCGAAGAGTGCTGGCGTTTTTATTTTTTCTTGGGCTGTGTAAAGCATGAAATGCTGTAGGTATTGTGCGTAAGTTCAATGTCTACATGATAGCATATAATTATGTTGGATATAAATAATTTTTCGCATTGAAAAAAAAACATTTTTCAGGAAAATGCACGGAATTATGTGCTGCACGGAGTTACCCACAGTCACGGTACATTGAATTCAATTAAAAATATTTTTCCGATCCAAAACTTAGTGTAACAGAGCAAAAACTACAAAGAATGTATAAAACCAATCAGTTCCAATAATGAAACGCTACGGAAAGAATCTGAATGTTCTATTTTGCAACATTCATCATTTAGAACTTTCGTTTCGGATACTGTTGCCAGTAGCATAATCATCAGCAAATAATTGGCATATTGTGAAGCAAATGGATAGTTATCTGAAAATTTACGATATTCGATGGAGTCTGGCTAACTATCTTCTATGGATGGTGAAACATCTTTCTCAATTATTTCAAATTTTTGCAGCTAGAATTATACCAGTTTGTCGGTTAAAGTACTTTTTTTTAAGGTCTTGGGCTTATTGAGTTTTTGAGGCATTAACACGTTCGTCGCCACGTCACCCATATATGGGTGACGGCTCTCTTAAGCAAGGTTGCCGCTCAGCTCTGCCACGCGTTGTAAATCTGAAGCTCTCTCGCTTTACTTTCATGCTCTGAGATTTTTTTTGGGCGACGAACGTGTTAAACAAGTTTAAAATGTTTTGTAATACTTAAATTTCAAAACACCATATCGATAAGGATTCGTACGCAGTAGATGGTTAAGATCTTCATGTTGAAAGCTTAATTTTAAATTTTTCCCGATTCCTGGCAACGCTAAAATGGCCGGGAAATGGACTCTCTAATATTGGCTGACATAGAGAATCAACTGCCCAATTCCCTTGAGTGAACTTTATGTGCTCAATAATGAACTTGAAAGTTGCAAAAGTGAATAATGTGTACGTTGTTTGTGACTAATTTTGTACTCATTAAGAACTCGAAAGTACTCAAAATGGGATTTACTAAGTCACAATAAGTGGTAGCATGTTCGATTCTTAACACGAAGGTTCGATCTCCAAGCCGGGCAAGTTTTTATTCAATAAGCAATTTGATACTTAAGTGACCATTCTGATGTTGTATATGTAGGAAATGTAGGAAAGAAGCAATTAAGGCCACTGGAAGCTGAACTTAAATGTTAAGCGGCATATAACGTTCTTCATATCAATTATGGGGCTGAGTAAGCTTTTTTGTACCTGTTTCATAGGACTTTTGGTTGATGGGATGTCCTTTGGCATTGAAAAACAATAAACTAAATTGAAATTACTTTTCCTGTATTTAAAACATCACGAGGCACCAGCAGTGATGTCAATTAAATTTATTGTTATTGGCTATCAAAAGTTCGGATATCCCCAAAGAACGAACTCATAAGATCACATAGAGCTGCACAAAAGTTCTGTGGAACTTTTTTGCTGTTCAAAATGCTATTTTGAGATCCATGGAATTTCAGTCTTTATCAAGTTCAGCCAAAACTCAAAAAAAATTATGTTACTGTTTGGTTTCTGTTTCTACTGTTTGGGAACTTTACAGTTGATATGAAGAAAAATAATCTACTTGTTACGCACTTCTCATTCTCACGTATTTACGTCGACATCAAGTAGCTATCGAAATGTTGCAATTTTTTTTGTAGGGGAAAGGTTTCCTAAATGGGCCTATCGGGTTAAATGACCCTACGGCTGTTTGGCGAAATGGCTGACTAGACAGCTAATCTGACCAAAGCATTTCGAGGGTGATACGCTTAGAACATAAGGCAAGAAAGAACTCTCAAAAAAATTTAAAAAATCATACAAGGTTTTGATACATTTTGATGTAATATTTCGACTTTTAAAAATTATACGTAAAGAAGTTTAAAACAAAAACTAGAATGGTTTTTGTTTCTTACTCAAATGAACTTAAGACATTAAACATATTTCAGCTTTTGTGGACGTTTAATAATGATTATTCAGTGGAATAATAGAGTGTTTTTGTATGCCCCCATCATGTTTGTAAAATGCCTCCATCCAAAAATAACAGGTTAAATAGAATAAATAAAGGATTTTTATCACTCAACCTTCAAATCAAAGCTCTGAATGACATCTTAAGAAAGAATTGAAGATCTAAAGTCAGATTTGATAAAGTTTTTCTCATGGATGAACTGCCTCCATAGTATGGCAACCCTAACTTTTGTGTTATTGCACAAAATTATAATATATATAGAATTTTATAAAACTTCAGCTTTGTCGTACGTAAATTATTACTTTCTAGCAGTTTCAATCAAATTATACGGAAATATTGCCCAAAAAACAGAAATTTTGTTCAAAACATAAATAGGCGCATTTAGCCCGCACGGTTTGAGGTTCGGCATTTTAGACAATACTTACAATAAAATTGTTTTCTTGGAAACAGAAGAAATTTTTAACACAAAAATTACTCCATTGTATAGAAAACAGATGCCTGCACACGTGTATATAGTTTTTGTACACATATTCGACGTGATATTTGATTAAATCAGTGTTCTGCTTAATAGGCGCATATAGCCCGCTCCTCCCCTACAGCTCAATAGTTCGTAAAAAAAACTCTGTTATGCTCTTTTGTAAACTTTAAAGTTTTTAATTAGTTCAACGGGCGTTCAAAAGCACTTTCGCAATTATTCCCCCATACAAAATCATTTTTAAATGGGAAATAACTCGAACAATTTTAAGACGCATTCAATTAAAAGTGATTAACAAACACGAAAAAGTTAAGGGCGTGTAGATGAAGTTGAATGTTTATAACGAATTTTTAAGCTGAAGATAAAACTAAGTTCACCGGTTCAGCAAGTTTGTTATACAATTTTAACAATTTTCAACTGCCTTCTGCGTAGCACGGAAAACAATTTTTGTAGGAAAATAAGCACGTGAAGACAAATGAGAGGTCTGGAGTAGGCGTTGACTGAATAAGACGCGAAAATTTTTATCTCGTGTCAAAAATTGGAAATTGAAATTGTTATTTAATTTAAGTTGTGAGTGAGATTTGTGATATCCAAAATGTTTACAATTGTACCGAAATCCAAGCAGGAAGTTGCTTTATATTTTTCAGGATTTAGAACTGTCTGAATGGAAAATGGATCGAAGCTAAGTATCATTCTATTTATCTGTTTGAACTCTGATCAAATGAGTGATTTCTTTTGATAGTTTTCTGTTCATTTTAGATGGATTAATGGGTTTTGTTCTGGGTCTTATTTGTGCTTTGCTATTTCTCCGGATAAATGGCAAGGTACGGGTGAAATTCCATATTTCTAGAAATTTGGCTGTTTGAAACATAGAATTATTAAAAGACAAATTTTGAATTTGATCGAAAATTGAGACCGATCATTCATTCGACAAATGTGAGGTTACGTGTTCCTGCGAACACACGCCCGTTTGTGTGTGTGTCCTTTCACCATCCACACATACAAATAACAAAAAGTCTAAACTGCTCAGGTTGATTGTAATATTTTTAAACCTATACCGTATTGTGCAATGTGTGCTGCAATTAGGGAAGTAAGTTAACTTCAAACACGCTTTGGAGTACAATAAAATATTTTAAGTATGAAATGAAAAAATTGTTACAAAATTTCAGATTACTATGTGAACGAGTTAAAAATAAACATTAATCTTCAGACGAATTCTGGAAGAACAGATAAAAATCAATTTAATTTACACTCTCTGTCGGACCGTTCTACAGCCCAGCTTATCAAAAATTTATAATGATTTTGCTTGTGACCTTGTTTGAGACCTTGTAGATTTAAAAATAGCCTTTGAAGCGAAAAGTAAAATTCTTGTTTAAAGTAAAAATTGAAAGACTGTAAATTGAGAGATTTCAGAATATTACATTGGTAATGTAAACTTTAATTATTTCTAAATACTATGCTTTCTTGGTTAGTTTTATCTGAGAATAAAACACATTGAGTTTTTTGTTTTAAATAAATTCAATTCCATCAGTTATTTTACTTTTGATTCATTTAATTTTGAAAAATCAACTCATCAGTTTGTGTAAATAACAATTAAATAAACAAAAGATATATTTAAAGTTGAATAAAGACATCAGATAAAGTAGATATTCTATAACAAAGTTTTTACAAGTTGTTTGTTGAATAATAGCAAACAAAAGTGATGAATCTGACTACCGAATCAAATTCTTTTATAACATCAGAAGGAACGTAGGTTAATATAAATTAATTTGCCATTGTTTGATTTTTACACTAGTCAAAAGTGTCTCCTGATCATATCCTTTCACCCATCCTCAAAAAATAATTATTTGCTAGGATGCAGAGGTAACCTCGGTCCTAAAGCATAAATTTGTTCTTTTATCCCTTTCTCTCTTTTTCAAAATCTGTCTCTTGACTACTAGGACGTGGCCGGCGCCGCTATTGATGTTTAAAGAGAGAGCATCAGTTTTGTTCATTGTGAATGTGCTGTCAATCCCAGACACCATTCTTTTGACCTCTGGACAAAATTGATGGCCTCGGTCAATCACGGAGTAGCAACCATTGGCGATGTGGAATTTGTTCTACTGAGCCACGCCTACGATCATGGAATTCGAAATGCGATTGTTTTCAAAAGATTTCCATAATTAAAAAAAAAATCAACTAAGTTTACGAAGCTTATTAAAATATATCGAACTTAAAAATTCTCCAGGTTGTATTTCGAGTTCAATGATTTATGGTGGATGTGAGTAGTCAATCAAGCTAAGCTAAGCTAAGCTAAAATAAGCACGTGAAGACAAATGGCGCCAAAACCAATTTGTTGCACTTGGTTTAAGCTTCAATGTTATTTAATAGTTTTGAAAATCCACTTGCACGCTTTTGCAATAAGCGCTCGTGAAATTGATGAAAATAAATCATAAAAAAGCAATAAATTAGCTAGAAAACGACGTAGTTTGTTGAAATCTGGCGCAAATATTTAGAACATCTCAGTCACGAAAATCTTCATCTAACAATAGTTAAGTTTAAAAAACTACTTTAAAGAATCGTATTCTTGCGTATTCTTCAACTTTGTAAAACAAAGATCTATCTCTCGAAAAAAAAGTTAGAAATTTCATTTTTTTAAATAGTAAACTTCGACTAATTTTTTATGTTTTCCAGTTATGAAACATGTTTGAAGTAGCAAATGTTCTGAAGACACCAAATTGCCTTATTTCGAATCTAGCGGACAGCAGAAACCGAATCTCTTTATAAAAAATTCGCATCATGGATCCGCCTGTGGGCGTTTTATGAACATCGAAGGAAAAAAACGTTTGCATAAATTTTCATAAAGGAATTCATTTTCTTCAGTCCGCTAGGCTAAAAATAAGGCAATTTTGGGAAAATTTTGGCCACCCATGTTCTAAAACATGGGCCAACTGCCACATTTGGCCCGCGAACGTAAATTTTGGGCCCACCGAGCTTTTTTTTTTGTTTCGAAATTACAGTCGTTTTACCATCTTTATGGCACTCGCGACTTTATCAACGTTACAGTTGGCGGATCGTTATTGAAAAACTTATCCGGTACAACTGTGTTCGATGTTTACTCTTGGGCTCGAACTCGCGGACATCGGCTCAGGAGACAACAGACTCGCCAACTGAGCTATATCACAAGCCCACACCGAGCTTTGATAAGCTTCAATGGTATGAAAAAAGAAATAAACTTAAGGTCTTCATGGATGACCGAATGGAGGTCTAATAGGAACCTGAATTTAGCCAAAATTAAAGGTGATCACAGAAAATGGAACGATAGGGAGAACAGAAGAGAGCAGGTGTTGTTATCAAGACTTCGGGTGGGGCACACCAGAAGCATTCATCGCCATTATATATCAGGTGGATCAGCAAGGATATGCGACGTATGCCAAGTAAGACTCACGGTAGAACATATAATTATCGAATGTCCCGAGTTTCAAGGACCCAGAGACACCTACCAAATTGATACATCTTTAAGAAATGCCTTATCAAACGATCCTGTTGAAGAAGACGAAATGTTATGTTTCCTGAAAGAGAGTTATTTGTTTAATGAATTGTAAAATACTGTCATCATTTTCCAAAGAGACGAACCAACAAAAGTTGAAAATCTCTTAATAAAGACAAAAAAAAACTTAAGGTCATAATATTTGTGTATTTGAAATTGAAATTTTCGCTTTTTAGAATTTTAATCAAATAACTATTTATGGCTTTGGAGGCAGTTGGACTTCAAAATCCGTGCGTATTTTCTTCAACGTATAAATTAATACAAAAGCTTGGAATAAAAGACAAACATCACCAAAATGCCAAAATACGCTGAGTTTCGGCCTTTTAGAACAGATTTGTAGATATTGGAAAGCATCCTATGCATTAAGAACACAATTTTCCGATATCGCGAGCCAGGATTATTACAAATGGAACACTGCGAAATGTGATGTGATACTCAAATTCAGAAAAAATATCATAAGGTGGGCCTTAATGGGCTCCAGAATGCAATTTTGGATAAAGTGGATTGATATGAATCGCAGGCTTCATTTTCCTTAAAAATTTCATAAGAACATTTTCACATATTTGGAGAAACTAAAATTCTTACTCAAGGAAACAACTTCATTAGTCGCTCTTATATTGCTTCAATGTTATCTAAAAATTTATAATTTTTAAACCAAGTTTAAAAAAAACCTTTTTTCATGTTTTCATAGATATCTACATGTCAGTACTTACGAAGGCATATATTCAAGATAATATTTGTAAAATAAAAATTTGAATTTTGAAAAGTAATGCTGTTTTCTAAGTGTAAAGACTCGATTGATTTCCTTTTGAGTATTTTAATCCAAAAGTTTCATCTTTGCCAGAAGAGAAAAAATAATCAACATCATGTGCTCATCAGAAGTTCTCCGTTATTTTATTAGCTTTTGCAGACTTCCTATTAGTAATTGATTTTGAAGTTGGAAGCTTTTAAAACACCTAACCAATAGACTGAATCGTCAGATGAAACAAGTGTCTATAAATCAGTTGACATCATCGAGTTGAATTCACTGCTGGATTCTACGGCAGAAAATGCTCATCGTGCCCCGATTAATGGTGCTTATACTGTCCCAGTGCGGGTTCTCATTATGTCCCTGCAGTAACTGATTTTCAGCTTTTAGCAAACATATTGAAAATGCATTTTTAAACGATTTTATCTTCTTTTTCAAGTTTAAGCCCGTTAGGAAATAGTCTTTTTTAGTGTCTGAACACGAAACAGCGAAGTAACTCACAAATTATAGCTGTTTTCTTTGATCAAAGGTGACCATTATGCCCTTTGTTCAATTTGAGAAAAGTTTCACGGGCCGCAAAAACAGGCCTCGAGCGCCGCGGATTGCTCAATGAGCAATGCTCATCCCTACTTTAGAGCTTGAATGAAATACAAAGGCGGTAGGAAAAAAGGTTTCACTTTTTGCCCTTTTTGGACCACTGAGCACTGGAATTAAACTACTCAAAAAGTATTTGAAGTGCGTTCTACTTTCGACATTGTGAACCGTTTGTAAACTATAAAAGCCATAAATACAATATGTAGAATGTACCGACAATATAGTCACTGGTTGTATCATTTTGTTCCTCAAACAGTTTTATTAGTTTTCAAAAACCGAATCCAACAATCTTCCTAACAGAACAAAAATTAAAAAACGCTGTAAGGTACGCACCTGTCCCATAACAACGCCAAACCGGAAGTGGCAAAAATATGGATAAATATCGTCCCAAACCAGACACTTCACAGAACTTACACACAAGAGTCAGGGTCAAAGCGAGTTGTGTGGTTTTATCGTCACAGGCCGACAGTTTCTCGCTTTCAGGCATCCTTTCTCGATATGGCATCGTAGCAGGCTTTGCTACTCTGGGGCAGTGTCGCTTCTTGGCACTAAAACTGCGATACGATGCCCTCCGTCCGTAGGATTAGAGCAGCTTCGTTTGGATCCTAGCAGGCGAACGACGAACGATGAACCATATTCAGTTCAGTTCCGTTCTTTCGAGAGGCCGCTCGTTTCTATTCAATAATGTAGGTTGTTGGACCAAAAGTGCAATAAGAGGAACAATAATTCCTGGTCCATATTGCACATTTGTTGGAAACACGAGCTGCTGCTCTACGGCGACCTTCTAGGAAACATCCCGGGCCAGCCGGCCAACTTCCGGAAGTCGGATCGGATTAGGATTTACCACGGAGATGGCTGAGATGGTTGAGAGTTTGGGTTTGTGTGTACCTTCAGAGTTTTGTTGCAAAATGGCGGACGGGCTGCGTGATATCTTGATGCAAAATGAGAGGACACCCACTCAAGTGCCAGGTTAGAGCTTCGTCGTGCCCTGGTATAAATCCCTCCACCATCTGGGTCGCATTTGATGGTTATTGGTTCGCGCTGTCTATTTTAGCACTTGCGAGGTTTGCGGAAAGAGAAGTGCCGCCAAATGTGAATCTTCTTCTTCTCGTCCTCCTCTGTAATATTACTTTGTGGGTACCCAGAAGGGCTCCAAACACTGTGGTGATGCCACAAACGACGACGTTACGTAATCCGTAAAACGACCCACAGACTCTCGGAACATAAGGGCCAGAGGATGAACTTGCTGCCGTTACTCCAGCTGCTGACTGATGTGAACTTTCGCGATATTGTTATTTTGTCATTATCAATTCCCACTTCAGTCGTTGCCGGTTACGACAGTTTGAATATTTTCGGCACTCCGACTAGAATGGGGCAGGTTTTCGGTTCTGACTTTAACTCATAATCTTATCCAGTTACGAGATAAGATTTTAGGAAAAATCTGTTCATTGAAATCGAGAAGAATATTTTGCCAAATATTATAATGTTTGATTGATATTTCATGATATTTCAATGGTAAAATCATGCATATATAGTAAGGTTTTTTACACGGCTTTTTTATGCAGTTTTCGAGAATGAACGCGGTCATTTTTTACGCAGTTTTCGGAATATACGCGGAATTTGAGAGAAAAAAAACCATTTCAAAACAAAACACTTAGAATCTTTTTGAGTCCTGAGACCTGAGATTTAAGACATGAGGAAAGAAACAAGAGACATGAGATTTGAAGCATGAGAACTGAGACCTGAGACTTGAGACCTGAGATCACGAGACACGAGACCTGACCTGAGACAAAAGCCATGAGACATGAGACAAGGAACATGAAACATGAAACATGAAACATGAAACATGAAACATGAAACATGAAACATGAAACATGAAACATGAAACATGAAACATGAAACATGAAACATGAAACATGAAACATGAAACATGAAACATGAAACATGAAACATGAAACATGAAACATGAAACATGAAACATGAAACATGAAACATGAAACATGAAACATGAAACATGAAACATGAAACATGAAACATGAAACATGAAACATGAAACATGAAACATGAAGCATGAGACAAGAGAACTGAGAACTGAGACATGAGACATGAGACATGAAAGCTGAGATTGGATACATGAGGTATGAGACATGAGACCTGAGACTTGATACATGAGGTATAAGACATGAGACATTAGACATGAGACATGAGACATGAGACATGAGACATGAGACATGAGACATGAGACATGAGACATGAGACATGAGACATCAGACATCAGACATGAGACATGAGACATGAGACATGAGACATTGGACATGAGACAGGAGACATGAGACATTAGCCATGGAACATGAGACCTACTATTTTAGCTTCATTCTTTCGTATCAATTTTCGTATTGAAAATTTGACGTTCGCCTTGAAAAGGAACTTTCTATCAATTGGATTTCTAAAATTGAAACAGAAATCTGAATCCCCAATTTTGATTTGAAATCTGAATCAGGAATTTGGATTTGAAATCTGCATTCTGAATCTGAACCCTAAATCTCAAACATGAATCTGAAATCTGCATCTGAAATCTGAATCTGAAATCTAAATCTGAAATCTGAATCTGAAATCTGAATCTGAAATCTGAATCTGAAATCTGAATCTGAAATCTGAATCTGAAATCTGAATCTGAAATCTGAATCTGAAATCTGAATCTGAAATCTGAATCTGAAATCTGAATCTGAAATCTGAATCTGAAATCTGAATCTGAAATCTGAATCTGAAATCTGAATCTGAAATTTGAATCTGAAATCTGAATCTGAAATCTGAATCTGAAATCTGAATCTGAAATCTGAATCTGAAATCTGAATCTGAAATCTGAATCTGAAATCTGAATCTGAAATCTGAATCTGAAATCTGAATCTGAAATCTGAATCTGAAATCTGAATCTGAAATCTGAATCTGAAATCTGAATCTGAAATCTGAATCTGAAATCTGAATCTGAAATCTGAATCTGAAATCTGAATCTGAAATCTGAATCTGAAATCTGAATCTGAAATCTGAATCTGAAATCTGAATCTGAAATCTGAATCTGAAATCTGAATCTGAAATCTGAATCTGAAATCTGAATCTGAAATCTGAATCTGAAATCTGAAATCTGAATCTGAAATCTGAATCTGAAATCTGAATCTGAAATCTGAATCTAAAATCTGAATCTAAAATCTGAATCTGAAATTTAAATCTGAAATCTGAATCTGAAATCTGAATCTGAAATCTGAATCTGAAATCTGAATCTGAAATCTGAATCTGAAATCTGAATCTGAAATCTCAATCTGAAATCTGAATCTGAAATCTGAATCTGAAATCTGAATCTGAAATCTGAATCTGAAATCTGAATCTGAAATCTGAATCTGAAATCTGAATCTGAAATCTGAATCTGAAATCTGAATCTGAAATCTGAATCTGAAATCTGAATCTGAAATCTGAATCTGAAATCTGAATCTGAAATCTGAATCTGAAATCTGAATCTGAAATCTGAATCTGAAATCTGAATCTGAAATCTGAATCTGAAATCTGAATCTGAAATCTGAATCTGAAATCTGAATCTGAAATCTGAATCTGAAATCTGAATCTGAAATCTGAATCTGAAATCTGAATCTGAAATCTGAATCTGAAATCTGAATCTGAAATCTGAATCTGAAATCTGAATCTGAAATCTGAATCTGAAATCTGAATCTGAAATCTAAATCTGAAATTAAAAAAAAAATAAATAAATATAAAAAAAAAATAAAAAATAAAAAAAAAATCTGAAATCTGAATCTGAAATCTGAATCTGAAATCTGAATCTGAAATCTGAATCTGAAATCTGAATCTGAAATCTGAATCTGAAATCTGAATCTGAAATCTGAATCTGAAATCTGAATCTGAAATCTGAATCTGAAATCTGAATCTGAAATCTGAATCTGAAATCTGAATCTGAAATCTGAATCTGAAATCTGAATCTGAAATCTGAATCTGAAATCTGAATCTGAAATCTGAATCTGAAATCTGAATCTGAAATCTGAATCTGAAATCTGAATCTGAAATCTGAATCTGAAATCTGAATCTGAAATCTGAATCTGAAATCTGAATCTGAAATCTGAATCTGAAATCTGAATCTGAAATCTGAATCTGAAATCTGAATCTGAAATCTGAATCTGAAATCTGAATCTGAAATCTGAATCTGAAAGCTGAATCTGAAATCTGAATTGGAAATCTAAAATTAATTTAATGCTTTTTAGTAATTACGTTACATTGGATCAAAAAAATGTGTTTCTTGATCGTTTTCAGCATTGAAGTTTTTTTCATTCAGGCGTTATTTTTCTATTTCTCCAGTTTATTTCACATTAATTTTGTGACTGATTCATATGTTTAAGATTTTATTGAAATTTTTTGTTATTTTTACTTAAGTACGCTCCTGTTTTACAGAGTTCTAACCACAAAGTAAAAAGCCGCTTTGTGCTTCAAAGGCTTTCGGTCTCGAAATTCGCAACATTTTCGCACATGAATCTGGCAACCATAAGCCAACCGGGAGGCTGTTGTGAAAATTTCAGGACGTTGTTGCTTTCTGTTTTACTGTTATGGCCATTATTACTGGGAAGAAAGAGGAAGAGCATCATCCGAAAGCCGGCCGGATTAAGAGGAAGAGTATTATAATCCTCTTGGTTGTCATAAAACCACCTTCTGCCTCCAATGCTGCCACAAAATGAAACCTAGAACGACACTCGGCGGTATCCTGAATGTTTCTTCTTCCTCAGCTAGCTAGCGGCCTATGGCTTCAAACCGAAATCGAATACGAATTGGATGGAAATGGATGATGGAACGCAATGTTCCTAAGGATTTGCCTAGAAGGTGTGTGTCGCTCCACAGATTCTGAGAATTTTCCTGGAGCATTGATTCAGATCACAACACACACAACGCTTCATACGCATCATCATGCAAATATGAGTATCCGGTTACATTTTGCAGAGCCTCAGAAAAGCGGGAATTAATAATGATTGCTGCTGCTGCCAGTTGGAATGGTTCTAATTATGACGTTGATGATGAGAGCTGAGATTCTTGGGAAAATGAAAATATGTTCCATGCTTGACTTAGCCAGTTGACTTTAATCCCAACTTGAAGCAAAGTCAAATGATGAGAATTTATGTCCTGTGAATGCTTTCTAGAAACGATTAAATAGAAACGAACAACTGGATGTCTGCTTCATGTGGTTTTGTGTTATTGTTTCGACACTAGACTAATGCCAGTATGATTTGTTTATCCTCCTTGAAAAAGAAGAAACGAGAATATGGTATTCCAATATTTATCTACAACTTTAGCTGTAAAGCCACCTTCACTGTTTCTTTGAACGGAGACTTACAGCTCCATCTCTAATCTTTTTTTTTTCAATAGCCTACTTACAGGCGTTTCATTCGAAAAGTCTCGGAGAATAGCATACCTTTAGGCGACCAACTCGAAATGCGATTTCACAACTGTAAAATTTCCCTCAAAAGCCCAAATTTGCTCACCTTAGCGAATTATGCTGCACCAGCGTTCCGGTTTCGGCCGTGTGCTCCTGCAGAAACTGGTTCAGGTCCGCGTTGAATTTGTAATCTAAAACGATACAAATCGGTTCGTCCTTCAGGCAGGCCCCGATCAGCCGCACGATGTTCGGGTCGTTGAGCCGGCTCAGCTGTTTGGCCTTGGTGCGGAACTCCTTCTTGACGTGTTCCGAGGCGCCGGGGCGGAGCGTCGAAACGGCCACCAAACTGGAGCTATTGGAGAAAAAAAAGAAAAAAAACCGTTTTAAGACATTTTTCTCACCAAAAAAACCACATCAATTGTGGGTTAATCTTCGTTCATGCATAAATTGGTGTCGAAACAATTAAACCCCACCATCAAAAAGTTCAGCGCCCCAGAAGTTCAATCACAGAAATACACACACATATTCCAAGATTGTTGGTACCTAGTGTGTTTCACAACTGTTAAACGAGAGAATGTAAAACAGAACCCCACTTGAAAATTCCTTTCTGAACACTAGCGCTTTCGTGCTTTATCGCAAAGCTTAATATTCCACCAGTCGTCTGTGTTTTTTTTGTTCTGCTGCTTGAGTTTTCCACAAAAACTATGCATATAGCTACGAAGCATTGCCGTCGATAAGGTGGTCCAAAAACCTTATTGAACTGTTCTAGATTTACTACTCTGCTCATGGTAATCAGATTTCACACAATCGCTCACAACATTTTTTATTGTGAGCAATTTGGGTTCCTGGGTCCTCATAAAAATGTATAACTTGTTCAAAATTTACGACGTTGGTTTATAAATGTTAGTTCATAAATTAGTTTAGCATTGAGTTATTCCAGCCAATGCCATTTTTTTTGAGCCTAAGAAATTGTTCATGGCTAATAATTTCAAGAGCTTTAGTCTCAAATGTGGTGGAAGATTTTCCGATGCAAAATCGACATATTCAAAGAAGAACTTGGAGCATTATCTTTAAAATAAAAGTTTAGCGCTGGTTTACCAGCTCGTCTTGAAAAAACTATTAGATGAAATATAAAATGAAAAACGACCTTCAACAGATAGAAGTTTTTTTTTTGGTTCAATTATAGTCGTTTTACCATTGTATGGCTTTCGTGACTTTATATCAACGATGCAGTTGGCGGACAGTTGATGAAAAACTAGTCCGATACAACTGTGTACTCTTGGAATCGAACTCGTGGGCATAGACCCAGGAAGCAAGTGATTGCTAACTGAGCTATATCACAAGCCCGAGAAAAACATGTTAAGGTGTTTGTGGGACCAGTTCCAGAGTCTAGCAAAGAACCGGAACAATCTCAATCCATTTGTCCGATCAATACGTTAACTGTTGTTATGGACTTCGCGGTAAAATTGCACGACCGTTGAAATGCACGAAAGACAAACGACTAACGAACTGGTTGAGCCAGTGGCAAAGCACATTAGTGAGAATGAGAAGATTGGAAGGAAAAGGATCTTAATCGTTACGGGTATGACAATGCTGGCAAAAAGCTGTGCCAGTTGCATTGTTTAGCTTATTGCATCATATGACACGATTGATTTACTCATATTTACAGTGTACAGGTTATAATATCACCAGTTATCTGCTGGGTCCATTACCTATTGGAATTTCTAGAGTAAGCGAAATAAAAACGTGATTTAAACTCTTGTTTAAGTAAATTTTATTAGGAACAACAATCGTCGATTGCTTAAAACTAAATGTGTTGCATAAGTGATGTTTAGATTTATTGATTCACTTTTTCTCGGTGTGCTTATTTCTTATTTGAAGAACCATGAAAATTTCATCCCAGCAAACATTTATGAAGGTATACCGCAGGAACAACAGAATTATTCAAACATATATACAAGATTAAAAGATTGTATTAAACTTACAAAAATAGCATATAGCTACAAAAGTGGAGGCGATATATCTACAATGACAAGACTCCAACGATTCCATTTTCCAACAAGAAGCCAAATAAACGAAAAAAAAATTTCATCGACCGAGGTTTGAATTCCAGTCCTCCGGGTTTGTAGACTGGTATCTTACCACGATGCCAACTCATCAGTTGATATGGTCTACGCTAAAGCTCTATAGGTGAGATTTTCTTTTTACGAACCGGTCAAAGGAAGAGACCGGAGAGAGTGTCAATTGAAGGACCGCCCATTTATCGTAAATCAGTTCACTCAAATCGTAAATGTCAAATGAGCATATTCTCAACTTTTTGGAGACATATTTACGAATTGACTAAACTGCTATCCGATTCAATTTTTTTTGGGCAAAGCTTGTCGTAAATGAATGATAGAAAATCACTCAATACCAACGTGTTTACGATAGTTATTGAAAATGTCTAAATATTCGATTTGGATTATCATTTCTATTACGATTTCATGTTAGCTGGGATCCAGTTGTCCACTAGATTCCGTTCAATGGTGTATCAAACATTGTATCCATTCTCGTGCATTCTGCTATGCAAGTTTTCCGTTAGACAGATAACAGCTGACAGACGAAGTCTCTACACGCAGGGCTGTGTTATTGTTTGTAGAATTGATAGTGTGTGCAATTTCTTCTATATAAGCATGAGAAACATACTCCAAGATCTCCATTCCAAACTTATGAAAATAAAGATTTTTTTCAAACTTTGAGCTGCGGAGTATTTTTTCAATATTTCTGTTGTTGTTCTAATCGATACATTGGAGAAGAATGTGCGGCGCACATTTGAAAACCAGTAAGATAAAGTCTCACTTCCATCTGTACCGTTGAGCCGTCAACACGTACGCCGGAGCATCGTATCGTTGCTGTGTACCTGCAGGAACATTTTACATTATTTATTTTTTCCTTACCTGTATTTCAATCAGCACTTTTCAGTGCTAAAATTATTTTCATTTTCTTTCATTCATATTTTCTCTTTTCTTTCCAGCATGGGGAAGTCATCGGCCGGTTCAAGGGCCGGAAGAAAACGGATTGCCGAACCTAATTCAGGTCCATCGCCCAAAAAAGTTGAAATTTCCAATTCATTCGATGTCCTTCATAACATCGGTGATGAGGAAATATTCATATTTAATTCTGATAAGAGTACTAAGAAACCTTCTTCTTCTTATACTCTTAAAAACGAAAAGATTCCACCAATAACGGTCACGATTCCTGACTTCAATGCCTTTCGAAAAGAAATCGTCACTTCCGTCAAGGATGTGAAGATTTCTTTTCAGATCGGTCGAAGGGGAACTGCTCGTATATTGGCGGAATCTTTTAATGATTTTCAAAAGGTTTTAAATTATTTGAATAATAAAAAACACCAATTTTTTACGTACGACGCTAGAAGTGATCGTCCATTTAAAGTTGTACTTCGTGGTCTCACTGGCGATCAGACACCGGATGAGATCACAGCTGAATTAAATTCTTTGTTAGGTTTTTCTCCAATTCAAGTTATTCAAATGAGGAAAAGAACCAACACGAATAATACCAGTAGTGTTGGTTTTACTCCTGAACTTTATTTGATCCATTTTAAAAAGGATCAGGTTAATAATTTGCAAATTCTTGAAAAGGCTCGTCTTATGTTTCATTGTCGAGTCAAATTCGAACCTTTTCGTAAATCTTCTACCAATTTTTTACAAAACATTACGCAATGTCGTCGTTGTCAAGCTTTTTGTCATGGCACTAAAAATTGTAGAATGAATGCCAGATGCATGTTTTGCGGCTCATTCGATCATGAAAAATCTAAATGCCTTTTTGGTGGTGATAAGCCAAAAACAGAATTTTTTAAGTGTGCGAATTGCGCAGGTAATCACTCCTCGAATTCGCTGGATTGTCCCATCAGGGCAAAAATTATTGCTTCTAGGAAAAATCCCAAAGTTTCCAGAAAAGTTTCTTCTCCTCCTTCCTCTTTTTCGTCTTCACACGTCGGGCCGGCAAACAACCTGCCTGTTCGCAGTCAGCCTCGGCCTACATTGGAATCACGGCTGGGTAATACCCGAAGTGATTTTAATGTTACCTGGGCTGATTCTGCGCCACAGACTCGTTGTTTATCGTTCTCAGAGGTGGTTGAAAATGGGTTTCCCTCTTCAGGTTTAACTAATAAAAATGGGAAAAAACCAAGTCTCAACGTTCATGCGAAGGCTTGGGAAAATCCCCGAAATTCAAATACTACTTCTCCTTCATTTTCTGATCCTAACAATTTTGTTGATTTGGGTGAGATTACTGAGGAAAAATTAAAATTTTTGCATCAAAATTTAATGGAAATGATGCAACTTATGTTGAAAGCAAATTCAATGTTTGAAGCTTTCCAAACTTCTTTTAATTATGCTAACAAAATTATTATGACTTTGCGATTCCCTCATGGATCCAAATAGATGTTTAAATATTATGAATTGGAATGCTAGATCTTTGCTGGCTAACCAAGATGAATTCTTTTTATTTTTGAAAACTCAAAACATACATATTGCTGCCATCACTGAAACTTTTTTAAAGCCAGACAATAACTTGAAAAGCAATGCTTTCTTTAAAATTTTACGAAATGATCGACTTGATCGACAAGGTGGGGGTGTAGCTATTGTCATCAATAGTCGTCTCAAATTTAGACTTCTTCCTTCTTTCAATACAAAAGTCTTAGAAACAATTGGAATTGAATTAGAAACTTCTATGGGGAAAATTATAATTGTTGCCGCATATTTGCCTTTTCAATGTAGCGGTAAACAGAAAAATTTTTTGAAGGGAGATTTACAAAAACTCACCAGAAATAAATCTAAATTTTTTATTATTGGTGACTTTAATGCAAAACACCGATCTTGGAATAATATTTCATCAAATTCAAATGGGAATATTTTGTTTAATGACTGCTCTGCAGGTTATTATACTGTTGAATATCCTAATGGGCATACTTGTTTTTCTTCAATTAGAAATCCCTCCACAATTGATTTGGTTCTAACGGATTTAGGCGAGCATTGTAGTCAATTAGTTACTCATGCGGACCTCGATTCAGACCACCTTCCAGTAACATTTTCTTTATCTCAAAGTCCCATTGAAAACCCTTTAAAATCAACTTTTAATTTTCAAAAGGCTAACTGGGAGCGATATATGAATTTTATTGAACGTAATTTAGATGTAAACGTTCCACTGAATTCAATAGAAGATATTGATTTGGCTGTAGAAAATTTGACAACTTCAATAGTCAATGCTAAAGCCGCTTCAATACCTAAAGTTAAACATAAATTTAATCAACCTTTAATTGATGATGATCTTCAGTTTTTGATACGACTGAAAAACATTCGTCGACGCCAATATCAACGTACTAGGGATCCTTATTTGAAATTAATTTATTGCGACCTTCAAAAAGAGATCAAACGTCGTTTAAATTTCATTCGTAATGAAAATTTTGCTAAAGCAGTAGAGGACATAAAACCCTACTCAAAGCCATTTTGGAAATTAACTAAAATTCTAAAAAAGTCCCAGAAGCCAATTCCTACTTTGAAAGATGGGGATAAACTTCTTTTAACTAATTCAGAAAAAGCTCAAAAATTAGCCCAACAATTTGAGTCTGCTCATGATTTTAATTTAAACGTTGTAAGTCCAATTGATGCTCAAATTTCCCTAGAATTTGATGATATTCTTTCTAAGCAAATTGTGTTTGAAAGTTCTTGTGAGACAAATATTGATGAACTTAAATTGATTTTCAAAAAATTTAAAAATATGAAAGCCCCGGGGGAAGATGGGATTTTCTATATTCTTATTAAAAAGTTGCCTGAAAGCACTTTAAATTTTTTAGTTAAAATCTTCAATAAATGTTTTCACTTGGCTTATTTTCCCAATAAATGGAAAAATGCCAAAGTAACTCCAATTTTGAAACCCGGAAAAAGTGCTTCAGAGCCTTCAAGTTATCGACCAATTAGTTTGCTTCCTTCTTTAAGTAAACTATTTGAGAGAGTTATTTTGAATAGAATGATGATTCACATTAATCAGAATTCTATTTTCCCTGATGAACAATTTGGTTTTCGTCATGGACATTCTACTACACATCAACTTTTGAGTGTAACTAATATGATTAACGCTAGCAAATCTGAGGGTTATTCAACTGGTGTTGCTCTTCTTGATATTGAAAAAGCTTTTGACAGTGTTTGGCACAAAGGTTTAGTAGCTAAATTAGCTCGATTTGATTTTCCTGTATATCTCACCAAAATTATTCAAAATTATTTGACTAGCCGAACCTTACAAGTAAGCTATCAAAATTCATGCTCTGAAAGGACACCCATTAGAGCTGGTGTCCCTCAGGGTAGTATACTTGGGCCAATTTTATATAATATTTTTACTTCTGATCTTCCTGATGTACCAGAAGGAAAAGGTAGAAGATTATTTGCTGATGACACTTTGCTTTCAGCCAAAGGTCGAAATTTACGGGTGGTACGCAGTAGATTGCAACAAAATTTAAATTCCTTTTTGAATTACTTGAAAAAGTGGAAAATTTCTCCTAACGCTTCCAAAACTCAACTTATTTTATTTCCCCATAAGCCAAGAGCAAATTTTTTAAAACCTAATGAAAATCATTCCATAACTTTTAATGGGGTTTCATTAGAATGGTCTGATCACGTGAAGTACTTGGGACTTACACTTGATCGGAATCTTACTTTTAAAAATCACATTGAAGATATTCAATCTAAATGTAATAAATACACTAAATCTCTTTATTCTCTCATCAACAGGAAATCCCGGTTGTGTCTGCGAAATAAGATGCTCATCTACAAACAAGTTTTCCGACCAGCGATCATGTATGCAGTTCCGATTTGGTCTAGCTGCTGCGCGACGAGGAAGAAAGCCATCCAGAGGATTCAGAACAAAGTTCTGAAAATGATTTTGCGGCTTCCACCTTGGCACAGCACCGAAGATCTTCATCGGATTGCGGGCATTGAATCGATCGAAGAGATGGCCAACAAAATCATCTCCAACTTCAGAGGCAAATCGATGCAGTCTTCCATCGCAGAGATTCGTTCTCTTTATGTTTAGTTTAATTTTAAGATAGTGTTTAGTTTTAAGTATAAAATATTTTTGCAATTACAGGATGTTCTCCTACATTAAAAACTTGATTGCGCTCAGCAAATTTAAATCTTATAAATAAATTTTTATAATCTAGTTACTTATAGGGCTATGAACAGTTCATTATTGAGCTGAACACCTAGTTTAATGCAATAATGTAATATAAGTGTAATGATGATTTGATACAAATAAAGACATATTTAAAAAAAAAAAAAAGTAAGATAAAGTCATGGTGATTCTACTACGTGCCGAAAAGGATCACTACTTCAAGAGATTTCAGAGGGTCAAGGCTTCTGGAAATTACCACCAGGAGAGAAGTGAATCTGGAGCTGGAAAGGTAAATTTTGCTAGTGTTTGCTTAAATCTTTGATAGTGAGCATTATTTTCATACACTGATCGACGTCCTCACGCTCATAAATTGGGTGTGTTGAATCTCAACAATATTGGTCACTCTAGAAGTGAATTCCACACACCACAAAGTGGTGCCAGTATGACAAGTTTGTTAAAAAAAGTTACAGTTTTTCGCGGGAATCCGCTGATGACTCCTAGGTTCTTCTGTAAATTTTATACAAGAGATGTTGTCTCCCATGGTTAGAAAAGAGTCGGTATTAGCCACGCCAAGCCTGCCAAGGAGGTTAACACACATTTTTTCCTTGGTTGCCATATTTACAGAGTGAAACTGGTTCAGCTTCTGTAGATGACAGACTGACTGTCTGTTGAGGTTTCGTTGACCACGAAATCAGATTACCAAATACCTTTTTTTTCCTTGTCGGGTTCCCACCACTGCGACCAGATGTTAGATCAAATACCTTAAAAGCATGACCAGAAATAGACTTGCTGTCATCGACATCGTTTGCGAAGTCGGCATCGACAGATCCCATTAAAACAAGGTTTTCTACCCCCTTAGTGTAGACCAGCTTTGTCACCGTCGTATCACACAGATATCGTTGAATCCACTTTAGTCCCGCCCAAAGCGCATTGGAAGCGTCCGCGGCACAAATGTCCGGCCTCGTTGAAAGAGCCAGGATACTGCAAACATCCTAGCTGTTCCTTGAATAGATGATTGGTTGTTTCACTATCATTCGTCTTCGTCTACTGCACATTCGGATCCATTGGTGGACCTGTGGGATTACTGTCAAACATGCCAAAACGTTTGAGGAATTCTCTCGGTGTAACACATCTGATAAATTTCAATGGTTGTTTTTTTGATAATCTCTTGAAAAATTCATTCCCAAAAAAAGTTTAACTACTTTAAGATCTTTCATTTGAAATAACTTTCCATGTTCGGTCTTAATCCAGACCATGTTAGCCACCTTTTTGCCAATGATAAGAATATCATCAACATAGAGAGCTGGGGTTAGTTCTTTAGCTCAAAATTGATTAACGCAGCAGTCACTTTTCAGCGGAATGAAACTGAGTTTCTTTACAACTTCGTCCAATCGTTGATTCCACGACCTGCTAGCTTGTTTCTAACCATACAAGCTTTTCTGCAGTCTGACGAGTTGTGGGTTACCCACTTCGTCGTTTGAAAGCCTAATATGTTTCTCTTCCTCCAATCGACCATTGAGGAAGGCTGTTTTAAGTCCATCTGGTGAATGGTAGAACCAGACTGGTTAGCTAAGGGAATGATTGCACGAACGCTCACCATTTTGAAAACGAGCGCAAACGTTTCTCGTAGTCATAATCAGGTTGCTGCGAGCGAGCTTTCGCTATTAATCTTGCTTTGTATCTTCCATCTTCTTTAATAAAAAATACCCATTTCTATGAGATCGATTTTCGTTCTTTGGGTAAGCGCTCGACCGACTTCAGCTTGGAACAGTGCAACTTGAAGTGATCCTTCTCGCCGCACCCGAAGCACCGGCTGTCGACGCGGTTCGCAAAACGTGGTTTGCTACCGCTGGCTCACATCAATGTTGGTTTGATGAAGTGCTGGTGTTTCGGAGGAGCTTAGAATCAAGGAACAACCGCTTGATGTCGACGATTGACCTTGAGGCAGAACAGCCAGCGCTCCTTGGATGTGGGTGTAGCCTGACGGTATTGCTAGCAGCAACGAGTGGACCCTCTCACCTCTACTCTGGTTCGCTCTCATCCGGTCCATCTCCCGTATGATAAGGTCGTACTCATAAAAGAGTGACGATAGTGAGTCCAACAATTTTGTTTAGGACATCATTGTTAATGGCCATCGCAACGAGCTCCTGTTCCATCCACCTCTGGAACCTTACAGCTCTGGCGGTTTCTCCTCAAGATTCTCCAACGGCAGTAAGTCCACCTCCTCCGTCGGAATCCGGGGTGAGGGAGAGCTTTAGCCTGGTCAGACGTCTCTCGAGGCGCATCTTCCAGACTCCGAAGATCTCCGCTGTGCCGTCAAACAGCAGTTCTTTCGAGAACCCCGCTGCCGTGTGAAGTAGCGCCGAAAAAAAACTGCTAGCCTCCAAGCGTTGGTTGATCACGAGCTCCGCCTACTGCGATGCACCCTTCGAACATCAGGTTCGACATCGCAACCCATCAATTAATAGGTATGATGAAATACTAAATTCAAACAGTCAACACCAGTTAACCACTGGGCCCATAACCTGTTGTGATATCAAATAAAACGGACTACTTTTTGTATCGGAAAACTAATAACATAATCATATTTATTCTCGTCAAGTCTTGTAAAAAGGTCAGGGTACAATAGTGATTGATATATCGGATTATCCATCATATTGCCAACACTTCCCTAATGATTCGCTATCTGTTCAACTGGCAACAATTCCAGTGAATTCACTCTTCGATGATTCTAGAACAATCCTCGATGCCAGGTGAATGTTTGACGTTTTGTTGTTAGGACAAAAGCTCTCTAACTAATCTAAATTCTTCCATGGAGGACATGGTGTCGCTAGTGTTTGCTTAATAACTCCCATAGAGAATTGTCGTTCTCTCTCACTTGCGACTCTCTGTTATTGTTTACATTTGTCACGCGGTTTTTCAGTCTAGATAAACCGCAGCGGAATCAAGTTCGGTCATCGTGAGTGAGTTTTAACAAAGTCAAGCGTAAAAATCAAGCATTTGCAAGGTCAAGAAGGTCACTTGAATTAGTGCACTATGACGTTTGCGGGTTGGTATGTAAGTCACCATATTTCGTGATATTAATGGATGACTGGTCACATTTCACAGTAATCTACCTAATGAAACGCAAAAGCGAGGTTTTTGAGAAGTTTAAAGAGTTTGAAGCGATGCAACGGTGCATTTTAATCGAAATTGCCGTGAGTAGGTTGGACAAGATATTCAGAATTTTTTTAAGACTGGAAGCATCCAATTGGTTCTAACAATACCGTATATACTTCTCAGCATAATGGCGTGAGATAAAGAATCAACAGAACGTGGATGGAAAAAGTAAAAATAATGCTCTAGAAATGCGATCTTTCGAAATTGTTATGGGGAAAGCCTTTGTTCTCACCACACGCGCCCTTGAAGATAACAAGACGTCATTCGGAATGTGGTATGGCCAAAAGCTTGACTTGAGAAATCTTGGCATTTTTAATGCAATGCCTACGCTCTAGGACCCAAAGAGAAGAAGCAGAAATTGGATCCAATGACGAAGAAACTTATTTTTGCTGGTTACGCAAACAACGGCTACAAGTTATACAACAAGTCCTCACGTACAGTAGAGATAGCTTCTTAGCGTAGTCTTTGATGAGTAAGAATAGTTTGATCATCGAAATGATCTTATTCGTTCTACAATTTTGCAACCAGCAAGCCAATATACGCGTTCAATAGAATCCGAACCTCCGGCAAAAAGTTGAGAAGCGTCTGTGAACTTCGTGGGTAACGAAGAAGAGCACCTCTAGGGTAACGAGAATGTGGAAGAGGACGAGCCTGAAATCACCGTGGTTAACGATGAAGATTTAATTGAAGAACAGCACGTGGGTGTGTATTTCAGGAATTTCATTGAATAACTAATAACTCTGATCATATCACCGTTCGAATCCTCCAGAAAAGGGTTTCCTACGCGGATCAGAACGATCCATCAGCAAAAGATTCCTGTTGTATCGCGCGGAACTAGAACACGATTTGTTTTGGTTTTCCACATGCTTTGTGTTCAATTTGCAATCGAAGAACAATGGATCAATGATTGCTGATGACAGCTGATGATGGGAAGCACGGTACAAATGTTTACATCATCACACTGTGAACCGATAAAACTGAAACTGTGGTTAGCAGTTACACTGCAGTTTTCGCAGAGAAAAATAAGTTGTTACATCGGAATACTCATTGAGAAATGAGTACTATCCCGGTTAGGGAATATGAGAAGTGGAAAGTGACAAATAGCTATCGCTAATGTAATGTGTAGTTATTTAAGGAAAAGTACAAAGAAAGTGAAGAAAGATTAACACTCCACCATTGAAACCTGCGTTCTTCATCAATATTAATTAATGAATGGTTGATACACTGAGAAAATACTCAGAACTGAACTATCCTAAAATCTATTTCCCATGAAATGCAAAGTTCTCTACCTGCCCGGGGTTGGAAAATAGTGTATACCGGAACCGGAGAGAGAGATTCCCGAGACGCAAAGAAGCCCCCGAAATAGCAACAGCAAAAAAAACGAGGAATCTACACCGAAAACCAAGTGTTTCGTGCCCGCTCGCTTCAGTACATCAGTGATTTAAAATGCATGTACTCATTCCGTGCAGCACAGCACAGAATGTACATGTAAAATGGATTGTGCATGTGCTTCGTGTGCCAGCAGAGAACGTGGAATGAAAATGCTGCCATCGAGAGTACTTCGTTGCAAATTCATGCATAACGCAAATTGATTATTTTCTGCCAGTTTTTTATCCCTCTTTTTTTTTTGGTTTTTGTCTGTTGATTCGAGCCACTTCAAAAGACAAAGTTATCCATTACACACAATAATAGTTGCTGTCCCTAAAACAATAACAATTCTGTTGAAACATTATAACACTTTTAGTCGAGAGTATCTTCCCCACTTGAAGAAGGAGGACCAAAAAAGCACGTCCTTCCGGGAGTAATGAATTCCTATCCTTTTTCAGACTTTAGGATAGTTTTGCCCCGGATATTCCCTTGTTGAAAGCCATCAAAGTTTCAGTTAACAAAAAAAAAAAAAAATGAAAACTCAACGAAGTGGCTGACAGAACAGAAAATAGTCATTTACAGAGGAAATTATTGCTGGAAGCCTCCAGCTCACGAAAAAGGAGCAACTAAAAGCGGATACGACCCGATGAAATGGATAAAATACTGCTGTCAAATTTGCTGCTCTTTGCTAGTTAATGCTGAAACGAGAGATAGAGAGTAGTAAAAATACACCGAACTGCAATCCATCTGCACTTTCGAAGCGCATAGCGTATCTGCATATAAGCTCAATTTTCGCTGTCATTCTTAACTTGTTTAAAACCCCAGACACTTTTCCACCCCAACCATCCCCGTTTCCCTAGGAACCAACGAAGCTGGACGTTGATCGCTTCAAAAATATAAATCAACAGTTTTCCCCAGTCCCAATTTGTCCCAGCTTTGGAGTAAGTTTAACTCCCACCACCCTTCAATCGATGCATTCTGATGCTTATGATGTGGAGTAGAGTAAGGGGGAATGATCGAAAAAAAAGCGCGTTGCAAATTAAATAAATATTTGAAATACACTTTTACACAATTCGTCAACCCGTGATGCCCGTGCTCTAGTGATTCAGCTGAAATTCGCTCATCACTGGAGTGGAATCATTTTCCGAACTTCATCATTGCCATGATTGCCAGCCTAATGGATCGAATGTTGGGTATTGGAAATTGACACCGCTAATGATTGCTGCGAAGCTTATCTCGATGACATTTGGACTTGAAATATGTTGAAGTTGGAATGAATATTTTGAAAGAATAGAATGCAATTTAGCATTAACATTCGGGTTTCAGGTGGTTAAGATTTCAGATTCAGATTTCAGATTCAGATTTCAGATTCAGATTTCAGATTCAGATTTCAGATTCAGATTTCAGATTCAGATTTCAGATTCAGATTTCAGATTCAGATTTCAGATTCAGATTTCAGATTCAGATTTCAGATTCAGATTTCAGATTCAGATTTCAGATTCAGATTTCAGATTCAGATTTCAGATTCAGATTTCAGATTCAGATTTCAGATTCAGATTTCAGATTCAGATTTCAGATTCAGATTTCAGATTCAGATTTCAGATTCAGATTTCAGATTCAGATTTCAGATTCAGATTTCAGATTCAGATTTCAGATTCAGATTTCAGATTCAGATTTCAGATTCAGATTTCAGATTCAGATTTCAGATTCAGATTTCAGATTCAGATTTCAGATTCAGATTTCAGATTCAGATTTCAGATTCAGATTTCAGATTCAGATTTCAGATTCAGATTTCAGATTCAGATTTCAGATTCAGATTTCAGATTCAGATTTCAGATTCAGATTTCAGATTCAGATTTCAGATTCAGATTTCAGATTCAGATTTCAGATTCAGATTTCAGATTCAGATTTCAGATTCAGATTTCAGATTCAGATTTCAGATTCAGATTTCAGATTCCGATTTCAGATTCAGATTTCAGATTCAGATTTCAAATTCTGAATTAATTACTTCAGATTCATCATCCTTTGTTATGTTTTTGATAAGAGTTTTGCAATATTAAGCTCACTCTATACAGTATCTTTTTCGAATTTGTTTTTCCTCAAGCATTACGCACCACGATAGACTCCCAGAGCATTCCTGTAATTATTTTGCCAAAATATAAACAACCTGTTCCGGCAGCATCCATCAAAATACGCATATGGTTTCACGTTTCCCGTTTTTCTGCTGTCTGTCGGAGAGAAAGTTTGCACGTGGCTCATCACAGGCAAAAGCACAACGCACCGAGCTTGCCTTTAATTCGGGAAATTTTTGTCTCCACCCCCATCTGGCAAAGGTTCCCTTTATTCGATTCCCAGCAACCGCGCACACGTGTGAACTTCGCCAGCGCGTTTGACTGTTGTTTTTTGGCATTCTGAATTAATTAAAAGCAAACAATGGCGTTGCTGCTGCCTCTGTTTCTGTCACTGAGTCGAGTTCCAGCAACGCTGAATTCCGATGTGGGGAAAAACACATTCTAAATGCCGCCGCCCCGTCCAAAGCAACGAAAAACGGTGGCTTCTGGAAAGGGGGGATGATTTCAGTCGTGCCGGTGCGTGTATGTGAAATGTGCTTTTTTCATTCAGGGCTTTCTCGCTCCCTGACGACGACATGCGATACGATATGCTTTGGAAGCTTTCGGGGCAAATTCGAGGTATTTTTGCAATGATTTTCGAAGAAAAACAAACGCAAAACTAAATTAGATATGGGATGTGGGAGGCTAAGGTTTTTTTTCTTGTTTTCTGGCGTTTTGGTAGGGAAGCGTTGTGTAACGTGTAAGGTTTTTGTGTTTGATCTTCTTTCTATTTATTATATTATCTCAGTTGTGTTTCCTGTTTGGATTACAGAAGCCTTTGTTGCGTTTAATTTTGCGGTAGCAAAATTCTTATTTAACGGATCTGATTTTTGATATTTCAAACTGGATAAACATATTTTTTTTAAATGATTGCAGCTTTTTATGTTAAGAATGAAACACATTACCAACATCATTTTTTGTAGTAAAGATTCAAAATATACTGGAAGAGAAACCGTAAAAGGTCCTAGGAAAAATCAAAAGAACAAAGGTTAAGATTAAGCTTGCCTGAGGTTGTCAGATAGCCCGGTTTTATCCGGGTTTGCCAGGATATTTAATACTTAATTCAAAAACAGTCCGGTCCGGCTCGATTGCCCGGATTAATTCACTTTATTTGGCAAATTAAACAGAAAAAAACAACAAACACCTTCAAAACGAAATTTTTATTAAAAGTTTTATAAAAATAATCATGAAAGGTTTTTTGGAAGCCTAAAATACGGTTCAAAATCTTTCGATGAGTTTTAATGAAGAAATTATTTTTTGATTTCTTTTTCTAGATTTTTGTTTAGGAATTTCTGAGCATTGACAAAATTTGCCCGGAGATTGCCCGGATTTATGGTCATAAATTATAAATCCAATGCCCGGATTTTGCCAGATTTTTAAATAAAAATGGCCCGGTTTGTCCGGCCCGGATACGTGCTGAAAAAATTCTGGCAACTTTAAGCTTGCCAGACTGCCCGGTTTTATCCAAAGTTGCCCAAACATTTGACAAAAAAATCTTTAAAAGAAAAAGCGCAGTTTAAACCCAGATTTATTCACTTTATTTGTAAAATCAGACAAAAAACTTATATCGAAATCAATTTATGCCTCCATGAACTAGTTCTCAAGATTCTAGATTTCTATGCATTCCTCTAATTGCCATGTAAAACTTAAAAGAACAATTAAATGTTTTCGAGACATGCTAAAGCTATGTTTTAAGAAATGGACAACTCACTAGGGCTTGCCGAAAAAATTAAAGCGATACAAATAAAATTTTTATACATAAAAACATTTGGTATAAGAATGACAAAAATGAAAGATCAAATGAAATGACAAAAATTTACCATAAATGGTGAAAAAAGTTGTTTTTGACCTTTTGAAATTAATGTAATTTTGTAAATTTTGTAAATTTTGTGAATTTTGTAAATTTTGTAAATTTTGTAAATTTTGTAAATTTTGTAAATTTTGTAAATTTTGTAAATTTTGTAAATTTTGTAAATTTTGTAAATTTTGTAAATTTTGTAAATTTTGTAAATTTTGTAAATTTTGTGAATTTTGTAAATTTTGTAAATTTTGTAAATTTTGTAAATTTTGTAAATTTTGTAAATTTTGTAAATTTTGTAAATTTTGTAAATTTTGTAAATTTTGTAAATTTTGTAAATTTTGTAAATTTTGTAAATTTTGTAAATTTTGTAAATTTTGTAAATTTTGTAAATTTTGTAAATTTTGTAAATTTTGTAAATTTTGTAAATTTTGTAAATTTTGTAAATTTTGTAAATTTTGTAAATTTTGTAAATTTTGTAAATTTTGTAAATTTTATAAATTTTGTAAATTTTGTAAATTTTGTAAATTTTGTAAATTTTGTAAATTTTGTAAATTTTGTAAATTTTGTAAATTTTGTAAATTTTGTAAATTTTGTAAATTTTGTAAATTTTGTAAATTTTGTAAATTTTGTAAATTTTGTAAATTTTGTAAATTTTGTAAATTTTGTAAATTTTGTAAATCTTGTAAATTTTGTAAATTTTGTAAATTTTGTAAATTTTGTAAATTTTGTAAATTTTGTAAATTTTGTAAATTTTGTAAATTTTGTAAATTTTGTAAATTTTGTAAATTTTGTAAATTTTGTAAATTTTGTAAATTTTGTAAATTTTGTAAATTTTGTAAATTTTGTAAATTTTGTAAATTTTGTAAATTTTGTAAATTTTGTAAATTTTGTAAATTTTGTTAATTTTGTAAATTTTGTAAATTTTGTAAATTTTGTAAATTTTGTAAATTTTGTAAATTTTGTAAATTTTGTAAATTTTGTAAATTTTGTAAATTTTGAAAATTTTGTAAATTTTGTACATTTTGTAAATTTTGTAAATTTTGTAAATTTTGTAAATTTTGTAAATTTTGTGAATTTTGTAAATTTTGTAAATTTTGTCATTTTTGTATTTCTTGTATTTTTGTCATTTTTGAAATTTTGTAATTAATTTAATTTTTGTAATTTTTGTCATTTTTGTCATTTTTGTCATTTTTGTCATTTTTGTCATTTTTGTCATTTTTGTCATTTTTGTCATTTTTGTCATTTTTGTAATTTTTGTCATTTTTGTCATTTTTGTCATTTTTGTCATTTTTGTCATTTTTGTCATTTTTGTCATTTTTGTCATTTTTGTCATTTTTGTCATTTTTGTCATTTTTGTCATTTTTGTCATTTTTGTCATTTTTGTCATTTTTGTCATTTTTGTCATTTTTGTCATTTTTGTCATTTTTGTCATTTTTGTCATTTTTGTCATTTTTGTCATTTTTGTCATTTTTGTCATTTTTGTCATTTTTGTCATTTTTGTCATTTTTGTCATTTTTGTCATTTTTGTCATTTTTGTCATTTTTGTCATTTTTGTCATTTTTGTCGTTTTTGTCATTTTTGTCATTTTTGTCATTTTTGTCATTTTTGTCATTTTTGTCATTTTTGTCATTTTTGTCATTTTTGTCATTTTTGTCATTTTTGTCATTTTTGTCATTTTTGTCATTTTTGTCATTTTTGTCATTTTTGTCATTTTTGTCATTTTTGTCATTTTTGTCATTTTTGTCATTTTTGTCATTTTTGTCATTTTTGTCATTTTTGTCGTTTTTGTCATTTTTGTCATTTTTGTCATTTTTGTCATTTTTGTCATTTTTGTCATTTTTGTCATTTTTGTCATTTTTGTCATTTTTGTCATTTTTGTCATTTTTGTCATTTTTGTCATTTTTGTCATTTTTGTCATTTTTGTCATTTTTGTCATTTTTGTCATTTTTGTCATTTTTGTCATTTTTGTCAATTTTTTCATTTTTGTCATTTTTGTCGCTGTTTTGGGTTACATCATTTTTGTTATTTTGTGATAATTTTTTTCGAACAAGAATAATAATTTTTTCAGGGCTGGTTTAATCTGTTTCGACCAAATATTGTTCGATTAGAGAACAAGAAACGATTCAACTCACCTGTATCCCTTGGTTTCGCAGAGATGCAGCTCCCCGAAAACGCCACAGCCGAGCTTCTCCACTATCACCAGTTTGTCCCGGGGATATTCACTCAGCTGCAGATCATCGTCGGAGATGGTTCCGGTGCTATGTTCCAGATCGCTGTACGCGTGATGATGTCCATTCTGTTGGCTTGAGGGCGTCGTTGGGGCCGTGGTTGCCGAGGAAGATTTGCAGATGGCCGTTGCGGCGTAGTATTTCTCTGGTGGGGGTGGAACCGGGGGAGGTTTCGGGAAAATGTTATTCAATGTCGGTGGCGTCAATCGAACACTGACGTAACCGCCAGGGATCTTCGGTATCAGGTCCTGCATGTGTGGAACCGCATACTCCTGGCATACGATGTCCGGAACGTCTGTGGGAAATAAAAAAAAGGGATGCTTTCGATGTAATAAAAGCTTGGCACTTGTCGTTGAGTGGAGATGGCCATGTGTGAACTCTGTTTTGAAATAGAGATCCCACCACAGCGAAACGGTGTCATTAGCAAATGGAGCAGTCATGAATTTTTATGGCAACGCTTTCCGGTCGCCATTCAATGGGTGTTTTTCTTGGAGAGGTAAATAGTCTCAGGGTTTCTTGTTTTGAACAATTTCAAAACACGAAACAAACATCTTTGAAAAAAACTTTTAAAAACCTATCCAACAAATCCAGAAACCCATCGGGAAACTTTAAAAACTATTTACCTTCAACATCGAAATACATGAAAATTGATCAAATTTACAAATTTTACATATTTGGATTTTTTAATGCTAAAATTAACAAAAATTAAAAGCCTACAAAACATAAATAGTCAACAACATTACTATATTTACAAATATGAAATACTAGCTGATCCCGTACGAACTTCGTTTCGCTTTCAACTTAGAATATGTCATGAACAGTTTGTATGAAAGCCAATTGCCAAGCATTTTCCAGATGCACTTCTGAATTCATTGTTAAGTAATAATTGCAAAAATATTGGTCGAACACTTTGTCTGTCGTCTGCTACTAAATTTTTAAATCAGAAATCCTTTGACCGTGCCAAAAACCCAAGTGTATAATTTTCGACTCGATCATTGCATAACAACGCAATTATTGCCAAAAGGTTAAACTCCTTTCGAGGGCTCTTATACTATCTTTGATGACTGAAATAGATTGCCCTTCCTTTAAAACTCCCGTGTGCAAATTTTCAAAGCAATCCATTGTATAATAACCTCAATATTGCTAAAAACAGTGAAAAATTAATTTATATGGACGACTCCTTTCGTCGACCCCTGACATTTGACAACTGAAATCGGTTGCTCGTCCCTGAAAACTACCGTGTGCAAATTTTCATCCCAATCCGATGTAAAATAACGACGATATTGCAAAAATATTGAAAGATTTATATGGACGATCCCCTTTGCCGGCCCCTTACACTGAATTTAATACCTGAAATCCATTGCTCATCTCTCAAAACTCTCGTGTACCAATTTTCATCTGAATCCGATGTATAATAACGACAATATTGCATTAACAGTGAATAGTGAATATGGACGACCCCTTTGGCCGACCCCTGATGTTATTTTGGATAAGTGAAATCAGTTGTTTGTCCCTAATAACTCCTATGTGAAAATTTTCACCCCAATCCGATGTATAGAAACGTCAATATCACTAAGATACTGAAAATTTAATATGGACGACCCCTTCTGTTGGCCCCTTACACTAAATTTGATACCTCAAATCGATTGCACGTCACTCAAAACTATCGTGTACCAATTTTCATCTGAATACGATGTATAATAACGTCAATATCGCAAAAACAGCGAACAGTTAATATGGACGACCCCTTTGGCTGACCCCTTACACAAAATTTGACACCTGAAATCGATTGTCCGTCTTTCAAAACACTCATGTGCAAATTTTCAACACGATCCGACGAAAAGTAACGTCAATATCGCGAAAACAATATTTGTCTTGTATGGACGACCCCCTTCAGAAGGGGTCATCCGAAAATCTGAAAACATTTTTCATCCTTCCTGGTCCTAATGAGCATCCATGCCAAATTTCAGCTCTCTAGCCCTTAAGACGACTGAGTCTATAGAGGACAAACAAACAAACAAACAAACAAACAAACATACAGAAATTGCTTTTTATATATATAGACTAGCTGTCCCCATACGAACTCCGTTTCGCTTTCAACTTGGAATATGTTATGAGCAGTTTGTATGAAAGTCAATAGCCAAATATTTTCCAGATACATTTCCGAATTAATTGTTAAGTTATAATTGCAAAAATATTGAAGGAACACCTCTTCTGTCGTCTGCTACTTCATTTGAAATCAGGAATTGGTTGTCCGTGCCAAAAAAAAACCCGTGTAAAAAATTCGAGTCGATCGTCGCATAACAACGCAATTATTGCCAAAAAGTTAAACTCCATTTGGTGGCCTCTTATACAATCTTTGATATCTGAAGTCGATTGTCCTTCTCTGAAAACTACCGTGTGCAAATTTTCATCCCAATCCGATGTAAAATAACGACGATATTTCAAAATTATTGTAAGGTTAATATGGACAACCCCATCGCCGGCCCCTTACGCTGAATTAAATATCTGAAATCGATTGATCGTCCCTCAAAATTCTCGTGACGACCCCTTAGGCCGACCCCTGACTTTAATTTGAATAAGTGAATTCAATTGTTTGTCCCAGATAACCCCTATGTGCCAATTTTCAACCCAATCTTATGTATAAAAACGGCAAGATGACTAAGATATTAAAAACTTAATAATGACAAACATCATTTCTTAGGAAGCTTGAATAGATTTGGCCTAACAGTTTTATCTTCAAAAGATTTAACTGCTTTTTTTTATCTTTTCCATCCCTTATCTAATGAATATATCTGTTGAAGATTATCCCACTTTTCAATATGGATGATTTGGTTGAACATGTTGAAAACTCACTTTGCATGTTTTCAACTGCATAAACTCTGAATCTAATAAATTTTTCTTTCTCTATGAGGAATTCCAAAAATATAAAAATAGTTAACCCTCAAAGCCCCCCAGCGGCTGTAAAGAGCACTTGAAAGCCACTACTATTCTAGTCAATATATTCCAACAGGCTAGTTGTATTTTTCAATTAAAATGTAGGCTTAAAATTGTATCCAAATATCTCGTACCGGTAGCATGTGCTTTGAACAGTAGAAGGTACAAAAAACACCCGCCAAAATTTTCACTTTCAAATTTTTAATGCTCAGCAAGCTTTGATTTGCTATCCACTACATGTGAGCTCTGGATGGTTGTTTCTAATAGCCTGCCCATGTTGATGGTGAAAATAATCCCGCCAACGAAACGAACGGAAACGAAAGTCGGTTCAAAAAATGGGTGCCATGACTTTTGGTTCGTGGGAATAAACCCGTTGTTGTACGGACGACCGCCTTCAAAAGGGGTCATCCGAAAATCTAAAAATATGTTTCATCATTCCTGGTCCTAATGAACACCCATGCCAAATTTCAGCTCTCTAGCTCTTAAGGCAGCTGAGCCTATTGAAGACAAACATACAAACGAACAAATGGAAATTACTTTTTATATATATAGATTTACAATAGTTGGATGACTTACAAAACTAACCATAAAATTTTGAAATTATTTTTTGAAATATTTGGAATGGATATAATTAACATAAAAAAAATAGGAATATACAGAAGTTTTGCTTGATTGACTCCTCACATCCATCTTGTACCGTAAAATCCAAAATGCTTCTCAAATATGAAGATGTTTGGATGTGAAATAATTGTTCAATAGCTCGATATTTTCAGTTTAGTTTGGTTTTACAATGACGGCAATATATTGCAGCATTTTGAACTCCACGATCGCTGGTGTGGCTCAGTAGAACTAATTCCACATCGCCAATGGTTGCCACTCCGTGATTGACCGAGGTCATCAATTTTGTGCAAAGGTCAAAAAAATGATGCTTGGGACTGGCAACTCATTCTCATTGCACAAAACTAATGCTTTTTCTTCTTACGTCAATAACGGCGGTCCTAGTGTTCAATAGATAACGAGGAAACAAAGAGGAAATGATTAAAGGAAGAAACTTTTGCCTTAAGACTGAGGCATACCCCATATCCTATCACAAGACTAAGCAGGATGATAACACCAGCTTTCGTTTGCTAACTGATTCATGGTGCACTGGATAAGATACCGGACTGGCAAGCCGAGATGAGATATTGCAGTGAGTTCGATTTTCACTATTTTTTTTTTTTTGGGATGAATAATGCAATAGGATGAAAATCCCATAAAATGTTTTTCTTGTTTCACTTGAGTGTAGTGGTCATGCATCATTTTGATTGGGAGCTTGAGTCTTTATGCTAGTAGTGCTTTTCAAATCATATCATCTTTGGTACAGTACACTTTGCAGCGCATTTGCTAAATAGGCATTGGATTTTTGCATTCTCTTCTACTTATGGGTCTAACTTTGGCTATCAGGTATATAAGAGTTTGTTGAAACTCATCGTTTTGTTTCGGATCCTGTGGAATTCGGAATTGATCATCCCGATCTGCCACTTATAGACTGCTGCCGATTGCAGTAAATCCAAAACATTGTTTGTTTTGGTTTTCCACATGCTTTGGTCAATTCGAAATTGAACAATAGCAATGATAATTGCTGATGACTGTTTTGATGGTGATGTACACGGTACAAATTTTTACATTGTCAAGCTGTGAAGCCAAAGAACTCAAACTAGGTTCGTAGTAACGCAGTAGTGTTGCCAAATATACTGAGTGGTTTACTCAGAATACCACTCATAATTGAGAACATTCATTAGTGAGGATATCACTTCAGTGTAGTAATGTAAATAGCTATCGCTTATGTTATAAGTAGTTGTGTAACGAACTTGACGAACAAAACAAATAAAGATTTACTCTATTCCAAACATTAAACCTGCGTTGAATTACTCATCTCAAAAGCGTTCAACAAGCTTAGTGTTGATACTAGTGATTGAAATACGATGTACCTACATGAAGTTAAACTGAAGCTAAATACTAAATTCAAAATGTGACATTTCTAAAAAAAAGATCGTATCTGAATAAAAGATCTGTTATGAATTTTTAGGATCATATTGATAACACATACCTTTTGTTTTAGAAGAATTTAAAGACCTGATTTAACTTTAACTTCAACAGATCAGTGTTCGGCATCGCTAACTGACAAATTAGCGGCGCTAATGAAATCGCTAACTCATAAAAAATAAGCGATCGCTAACTACAGTTGCGTTCAAAAAAGAATGAAATCGCATGAAGTTGCGCACCCACTTCCAAATTTGACAAGCTGCCATTTCTCTCTCGATTTATATTTTTTCATGAAAATTTCACACAATCAAGTTTAACTATCCAACTAACACTCCACAAAATTTGAAGTCTTTACAATGACGGGAAACAAAGATACAGCTATTCCCGTAAAAAAGGGAAATTTGGAATTGCTTCACTAAATTTGCTGTATCTTTGACAATTTTCATTGAAAAATCATGAAATTCGGTCCAAAGATGTAAAAATGTTTGATATACTACCAGGCCAAGTTTTGTCGAAATCGATGAACGTGATAAAAAATGGTGCAGGGTTGAAGATGAGGTTCATTATCGCCCAGCAGACGATTTCATTCTTTTTTGGACGGATGTTTGTATGGAAAACATCGTAGTCCATGTTTTCTTGGTTTTTTCTTTCACAAAACCAAAATTTATCACAATGAATGTTGTAAATTGATAGGAACTTCATTCTTGCTTTGTTTAGAAATAGAAATTGTTCCAACAGAGCTGGTATTGAAACACAAGAGCGAATAGAATATTCGCTTTAATTGTGGATGAAATTTGTTTATCGGTATAAATAGCAGGTCATTTCTGAAACTCTGTTCTTCTTATTTTGAACCCTGTTGAAACATTTTTTTTTTCGAAACAAAGCAAGAATGAAGTTTTTAGCAACTAACAACATTCATTGTGATAAACTTTGGTTTTGTGAAAGAAAAAACCAAGAACACATGGACTACGATATTTTCCATACAAACATCCGTCCAAAAAAGAATGAAATCGTCTGCTGGGCGATAATGAACCTCATCTTCAACCCTGCACCATTTTTTATCACGTTCATCGATTTCGACAAAACTTGGCCTGGTATTATATCAAACATTTTTACATCTTTGGACCAAATTTCATGATTTTTCAATGAAAATTGTTAAAGATACAGCAAATTTAGTGAAGCAATTCCAAATTTCCCTTTTTTACGGGAATAGCTGTATCTGTGTTTCCCGTCATTGTAAAGACTTCAAATTTTGTGGAGTGTTAGTTGGATAGTTAAACTTGATTGTGTGAAATTTTCATGAAAAAATATAAACCAAGAGAGAAATGGCAGCTTGTCAAAGTTGGAAGTGGGTGCACAGCTTCACGCGATTTCATTCTTTTTTGAACGCAACTGTAAATACGCTAAATGTACCGAAAAAGTTATCGCTTTAAGCTTAAAGCGCTAATCGCTAACTGTTGACCAACATTGAGACCAGAACAAATATCAAATTCTCTTTTAGTCACGCCTTTCCCTCTTTCGATTTTCAAAACTCCCTTAGGGGGATTAAATGAAGTTTCGAGTATTTAATTTAAAATTAGATAAATCAATCGAGTTTTCATAAAATTATACGAACAAAACCAAAACTGTCAAAGATAGGAATTTTAACAAGTCTTTGTGTTTTACAAATACAAACAATCGAATTTCCGAACATTTACAAGAGTAAAAGAACAGAATGTGGGAGATGGGAGCTATATCTCTTTTTTATTTAAATTTTGGTTAAAAATTTACTCGATTTATCGGTTTTGTGCAAATAATCTTTTGTGCAATTCATTCAATTTTGTTGTTTTTAGCAATATATTACATTATCCTAACTTAAAATCTATAACCTGTTTCCCCTTTTTTCAAACTTGCTGGAGTACAGTCAAACGTGAACAATCATGAAATTTCTATTTGAACTCAAACGAAGGCTACACTAGTAGTTTTATCGAATTTTTATATGAATTGATCTGAAAAATCTATAAAAAACTGTATTGCAAAAAGTAAATATCTCAGCCACTTGAAATGAATGAAATGTTGGTTAAGAGATGCTTAAAATAGTTTTATATTGTTTAACACCTTTTATTGTTAATTTCTTCTGAAATGTTGCGAAAAAAAGTGCTTAAAGTGAGAAAAATGACACTAAATACATCTTTTCTCTAACTCGAGTACGCATTCCTCCAATGAATCCAGTTCAGCAATTAGAATGATGCCCAATGTCACCTTGACTTCATTAATAAAAACAGTTTATTATTACCTTGACACCATTATCTTGGAAGTGGACGTGGACGTTTTTTTTTGTTCATTCCAATTTCTCTTATTAACTTTTTCGTCACCCAATTAGTCCGGAACAAATATCAAATTCTTTAGTTATCAACACTACACTCATTCGATTTTTTCTAAAATCCCGAAGGGGAAAATAAATAAAGTTTAATGTTTTTAATTGAAAAAAAAAAATGATATATTCTTGTATATAAATATATTGCATGAAAGCTGTTGCCCATCTTGTTTAAATTTATCAAAAAAAATTATTTTATATTTTCTCCTCCCCCCTCTCTTGATTCCTTAGCTCCAAGGGACAAAAGAAGTACAATTGGCCTCATAGAAATGTTAGTGGTAGTGCCTACCTCCAGGGGCAAAAATTATCGTAGAAGTTTGATTTCCATCCAAAGTTGAAAGCAAATATCTTCTGGGATAAACTTAAAAATCAGTTTTTTTCCTTTTTATATTATTTTCTTCATTTAAAGAGGATCCTAGACACTGAAACATTCATTTTCTAATAAACAAGAGCCCAAAGAATGTTTTGTTGAAATATATCGTCATTTTTAGCAGTGGTCTTCCATTTTTCGCCAAAATCATGTGAGAAGTGTTCTTTGTCGTATATCAAATTTGAAGACATCACTATTTGCAGTGTTTCCAAACAACAATTCCTTGGTATGAAATTTCGTGATTTTTTATGTTGTAAAAACGTATTATTTTAATTTTTTTTTTGAGCAAATTTTCTGTTTTTCGCTATCTATTATGCATTTGATGTGTACTCTAAATTGAATAATCACGTATTTTTATGATGACCTTTTTTATGACAATTTTATCTTCATAATATTTATCAAGATAAAGGTAAATGCTTAAGCACTTAACAAAGATAATTAGAACATTAAATATTTTCATCGCATTTTTATTCACATCAACTTTCATTCTTTCGTTCTGGATATTGGATCATATTCTTTTCAAGACTAAAATTTTTATTTCCCACGCTTCCTGTGTTCAAAGATGTTATTGAATCAAATATCTGTTTCTCACTTCTGATACTGAGTGTTGGATCAAATTATGAGTTTTAGTTTCACAAAGTTAACATTATTTTTATATTTGATTTCGTTTAGTTTTTAAGCATCTAAGCATAAAAGGAAGAAGAGGAGATTATCTAACATTCCTAATTTTCCATTCCAGGTTTTTTACATCCATGGAATTTTCATGGAATCAAAGTTGAATACCATACCATTCTAAAAACTTATTAAATACATTCTTAACGTGAAAAAAAATCTAGTCAATTTATGATTGTCTTATACTAATTTATTAAAAATAAGCTATTCTCTTGAGGTTTCCATAAAAATTCAAGAAAGATTTTATGGAATATAGCATTGTTATCTGTTAAGCTGTTTTGAATATGTCAAAACTTTAACAGTAATATGCCATTCTTTAATATGGCCGGAAATTTCATAAAACTAAATAACGGGGTGAATTGAGGTTATAAGAATTTTTCTTGCACATATCTGGGTCAGGAAAATCCGGGCTAATTTATCTAAAAGTTTTACAATATCCGGGATTTTGATTTAAAAAAAATAATCCAGGCAATATTGAGCAAATTTGGGCTAAGTTCAGGAACTCTTCAACAAAAATCAAAAAGAAAATCACTTGAATCTTTTTTTTTTTTCATCAAAACTCATTTGCAAATTTAGAACCGTATCCAAAAACCGATTTTAATAAGTATGCTAAAACTTGCTCAAAATATTTCGTTATAGTACGCAAAAATAAGAAAACTATATTGACTTAATCAGAGATTGTTGTTTGATTTTGCCAACAATGTGAATAAATCTGGGAAAAATCAGACTTTATAAAATATCTGGGCAAATCTAAGAATCAGCCTAAAAATGCTAAAGTTGCCTTGATTCTGAATATAAAATGACTATTTTCGGAAATCTGCTCCTTACCGGCTTATTGCGATTTTTTTCACCCCATACGGAAGCTGAACAATCAGATCCAAGTTTCCATTTCACTGGTGCCACTTGAAGAGTAGGACTATGGCTATGGCTATAAAAAATGGGCGCCACAAATTCCAACATATATATTGATGAGCATCACTAAGCTTTTGATTGCTTTTTGCATGACTTTTATTTGATACTAATAAAAACTAAAAATCAATCATCAAATTCCACAAAAACCTTTTCGAAATTATTTCTCCGTCATGTTCTTCTCATGCGAGAAAATGAACACAACAAAAAAAACTGTATGCAAATCAGATGAACCCTGCAAGAGTAGTTCGTATACGTACATATTTATGCCTCCACTTGTAAATATATATTAGATAGAGAAGACCATCGGTCTTCCAAGGTAATTTTCTTGAAACATATCTGGCGGAGAGTCTTGAACAGGTTTTTTTTTCTGTTCTGTGGAAATTCATTTGGTTTTTTTTAAACCCCCTCTAGCAAAATTAAAAAAAAAAACACGTTTGAAATTATACCTGTATTTCAGATTTTAAATTTAATGTTATGTGTTAAAAGTAATATCAAAAAAATATGAATTTAAATGTAAATTTAAAAACTTTGCGAAATGATCACAAAACTATCTTTTAACGAAGTAAAATAATTAAAAAATAAATTGTCAGCCAGGTGAGTAAATTTGCATCTTAGAATGCAATTCTAAGATCAAAGAAGAAAGTTAAATCTTCATGTTTAACTTAACATTGCCCCTTTCTTGAAGAGATGACCAAGAGTGACTTGACTGAGATGACATCATTCTGTCCTCCATTCAAATGAACAGAAAAAAACGCATCTTCATGGCAATAGTATATTTTGTTACAGTTTTTTATAGATACTTTAATGGTTATTCCTAGTAATTTTAGAATTTGATGTGATTTTTTTCCTAAATTGAAACATTAGATTTAAAAATTTAACATCAAGATATTTACAAGAAATGTTAACTCTTAAGAAATTCCATTTCATTTAAGCTTGAAAAAGTGATATCTTTCGTCAGTGGAAATTTGAATTTACCATCTCATTATTACTTAAGGTTCCCATATCTAGCACAAAAAAAGAGAATATTGACATTCTTTTTGAAAAATAAAATATAATATAATAAAACCGTTCGTTATTTCACAAAACTTTGCCATTTTGAATTTTGTTTGTCTCAGAGCTTCGGTTTTTCTTACGATAAATCTAAATACCCAAAAAGATTAAATAAGGTATCCCTTAGAGTGCTCCAAATAACCCGACATTTAAAAAAGTTATGCGCTACAGGCTTGAATTGATCGTAGGCTTAGTAGAAGGTCTAATGCCAAATTTGGGACAGCTCGGATCACGGGAAGGGGTCGCTCAACGAGCCTGAAGTTTGTATGGGATTTCGGGACAAATTATTCAGGAGCAACAAAAGAAATCATTCGAAGGGGACCAAAGTTATTCATGAAAACTGGATGTTCCACCCGAACAAAATTTTTTCAGCGACTTCTTCCCGTGATTCGATCTGGCCCAAATTTGGCATGAGACCTTGTACTAGGCCTAGGATCTATTTAAGCCTGCAGCGCATAACATTTCACAAGCTTGAAATTTCTTATACAAATTTGGGACAGTCTAGTATCTTTATCCTACACAACAAAAATTCAATCGTGTAATTTTCTATCTTTTACGATGCAAATTTTGGGACCATCGCTTAAAGGCTGAAACACAATACCGCGTCGGACGTCGCGTCGCGTCAGCTGTCAACGCCGTCGTTCAGTACTAAAACGCTGACGCGACGCACTCTACAATTTTCGCACCACAATACAGCGTCTACTGACAGGGCTGACAGAGAAATTTTGAGGCAAATCTCGGCATACTCCAACACAAAATGTTTCATTGAATTTATTTTTATTTTTGAAAAACGGGAACATAAAAATCAAGCTCATATTTATAATTATTCCTTATTATTTCATCATTATATCAAATGTATTTGAATGTTAAAAATAAATGTCAATGACGTTATTCAACAAATTTATATAATCGAGAAGACAAAATGACAATGATATGATTTTCGAATCCATTTGTGTCAAACATTGACGAAAACATTAAAAAAGAATAGTTCAAACCTTTTTGACGCGCTAACATTTTGAATTATTTCAAAACCAAAACGTCGACGCTGGAGAACGCTGCCGTTTAGAACAAGTTTAGCGTTTTAGTACAATGACTTCACTGACGCGACGCACGCATTGTGGTGACTCAAACGGAAAATGGCATCCCCAAAATCAACTGTCAACGCGACGCGACGACGGACGCGGTATTGTGTGGCCGCCTTAAGATATAAATTTGTGTGCTTGTTTCAAATTACATCGTCACATGTAAATCCTTTAGCATCGCGTGAAGTAAATTTGAATAATACGATGTATTCTTTTTTACATCGTTTGCAATGTAATGTTTCCTGCGTGACAATGTTGTTTTTGGTGTAAGCTAAAGAGGTTAGGATTTGGTGTTTTCATCATAAGAAAATTAATTGAAATACGTTTTCATTGTATTTTAATTTCTGTTCATTACATAAATACACAAACACATTATAAACTCTCATAAGAAGTACGACCAGAAATATTTGATTCACTTTCTACTTGCTATGCACAACTTGCTAGTTTCAAATTCGGATTTTATGTTAAACTATCATTTTAGTGAAAAAATGCTAAAATAAAAGAACCTACACTATGCTTCCTCTCCACTTCAGTGCTATGAATAAGAAGCTGCGGAATGCATCGATACCCGACCGGCTGTTTCTCTCTGGTTTGCAGGTGAAAAAATCTCAATCAAATGTGTTGGCTAATTTAGGTTTCATTTCGTCCTGGATGCTTGTCTCCGCTGGGTATCAGCTCCAACAGCAGGCCGTGTTCCGCGCCTCAGAACTGGTCCAATAGCATCTCCACGGCAAATTAATTTCCGGATGCTACGCTTGTTCTTAAAGATCTCGGCAGCAGTGACGACGGACATGGTTTCAGGCATCCGGAATAATTGACAAAAGATCGACCGGAAGCCAACAAAACCGATCACAACGTAGACGAAACTGGAGCAAAAGAAATAATCTGATGCTAGCTGGCAACGAAACAAACTAACGGGTAACTTACCGGAGCCAAAACTTTCTGATGATTTTTTTTATCTCTCGTTTTTCGTGGATATTAAATATGCACAATACGGATTTTAGGAATCACAGTACTTTTAACGAAGTATAAATGAATTCACGGAACAAACTAAATAATCTCGAATATAAACTATAAATTCAAACGCGACCGACGACCATGAAGAGAGAACTTTTTATTTGACTTTTGGTGCAATGAAGCCGTTGATTGTGTGTTGGGATGTGCGAATTTATGTCGCGCGATGTAAATTTAGGTCTGTTCACTGCCAAATATTGTAGCGGCATGTAAAAATGGAATTAAAACTATTTAAAATTTGCAAACATGATTATATTTTTTATTTTAGGCCTCAATCGATGTAAATTTATGTCTAGAATGAATTGTGACTTGAAATTTTTGCATCGGTTATTAAATTAAGTTTAGTGTTAAAATTAATTATTTTTTTGCTGTGTAGCCCCTTGTTTTTTTTCATTAATAGTGCGTTGGATATGGGAGAAATTTCAAGAAATGGCATTATTTTTTGTTTAGAAACTGTTCTTAAAAATACACCATGAACTAACTTTTTTTTTTAAATTAAAAAAAATCAAAGCAACACATATGAAAGGAACCAATAGCTAGTAGCAATTATTTTTGTTATACCAAAACTAAAACTAGTTCAGTTTTGAAGCTACGTTGCATCTTTTTCTAACCTCGTTGTTATCTCAAACTGCCGGCGCAGTTGTGTCGTTTTTCGGAAAACCCACACACATCATCTAGTTATAATTAAAAGTAAATAGCCAGTGGTAACATTCTAACCATATCTAGCTAGACTAGTGATGCTGCCGCTGCAATGTGTTCACTTGTTCACTCAAACTCACCTGTATAATCCGGCGTAATGTGGTGCCGCTGCATATCGTTCATCGAACAGCCGCTGGCGGCGCTAGTGTACATGTTGACATTGAACGGCTCATGGTACAAGCTGCTTTTATCAATCGACTCGTTATCGTCTATCGATACCTGGGAAAAGAAGAGCGAGGTAGAAGGAAATGCGTTATTGGTCCGTTTGAAAAATAAAACTACGTTTTCCCTCACCGGGCTGCGCTGCCAGACGGGCAGCAAATGGACAAGTGAGGTACGACCGAAATTATGAACAACCAACCGTCGTTGTTGGTCGGCATAGAAAGGTAGATTGATTCACTCTCTAAAGGTATGGCAAAGAACCACAAACGAGATTATGTTCGTTTAAAATGTACCGGGGACGTTGTTCGACAACTTTGCAAACTGCTGGATGCTGATGATGAATTTCATATCATTTCCGACCATCGTCATCTCATCAGCAGCGAGCCAAGCCTGTGCCACTAACTGGCTGTGGCGATGATTGGGTGCTCCTGTGAGAGGGGTCCAAAGATGTGCGGTTATCGTCGATCAACTGCTGATTGGTTAACGTGTATGGGGTGGAGTGGCCAGATATTTTACAAGAACCCAACGGACAACCAACGAACGGAAGCTGGCAGCAACATACGGAATGTCTCGGATAACGAGTAAACAGGTACATATCATGACTTGTATATCGGCTACACGTGTATCCAGGTAGATACTTGGCTTTGTTTTATCTGAATTATGATGCCTTTGCGGGGTCTTGCTGTCTAGCTAGTTTGTGTAATGATGAATTCATACCCACCTACATACAGATCAGCTCGTTTGCAAGCGATGAGTCCGCTTAGTTTTAGTCGGGTAGGAACGCATTTACACACCATTAGCTCGAAGGCGACGCATTCTTTAGAGGCAGTGTTGCCAATATGCACAACATATTTCGAAGTATAATACATCATTTAATCATTAGTGCAACTGTATTCTTGGTTTAAACAGCCGGTTTAGACTCAAATTCCGAAACAAGAACCGCACTGGTAGTCCATTATACCGGTTACAACCCAACTTTTTAAAGACCTAGTGTAAGGATTGGTCCAAAACTGATGAGATATAGACTCAATTTGATGGTTCTTATTAGTTGGGCAGTTAAAAGAACTCGAGTGGGAAGGCCAGTTTTTTTCACTCGATTGAAGCTTATTTTGTTGGTAAAATTTTGTATAAACTAACCCAAGAAAAGACCATGGATACAGTTTCGTTTTTTCTAAATCATAACGGAGACATGGCAAAAATGTATGAAACTTGGTTTTCCGGTGTACACGGATGAGCAATATACGGTTCGAAAGATTCTGGCGAGACAACAAAAAATTACAATGGGGTCAAGAAAATCTACCGTGGGAGGAAAAAGTTATGGATTGAAGACTTTGTATTATTTCCAGGGAAAGAGTGGCAAAAACGCTAGCTGAACATTTTTTCCAATCTTTTCTTCGAAATAATGCAATTTTTCCAATCCATAACTTTTTTCTCCCACGACGGTAGATTTTCTAGATTCCAAAGTAACTTTTTGTTATCTCGTCGAGATCTTTCGAACTGTATTTTGGTCACACGTGTACAACCGAAAACCAAATTGGCCATTCTCCTTTACTTTGTTGCAATAATACTAAACGAGGTCTTTAGAACCTAAAGTAGAGATTTTCAAAGTGGTCTCTACTGCCCCTTGGGGCGCAGATGTTTTCAGGGGAGCGATGAGTTCATATCTAAATTACAAAACAACATAGATTGAAAATGGGAGCTAGTTAGTTTAATGTACAACAATAAAATGGCATTACAGAACTAAACATCAAGTTTTAGCCCTGTTCAAGAATCAAATCTTTTCAATTTCGCAGATATGCAAAGAAAGTATTTATATCTTTTATATATTTAAGTCTGTTCATTGACGTTTGGTCGAAGTTGGTTGAAATAAGTGAGGCTAATTAAAATTCGCTGCAGCATTTTTGTGTTTTTTATTAATTTTTTCGACAAATAACTGAGCAGTTTCTGAAAAGACTTGTGATCGTTTAAGATAAAAACTCATAGCCGGAACAAAAACAAACAACAAGACTATTTGTGATGTGACATGCTCAGTTTGATGAAATTTGTAAACCTGTTCATTGAAAAGCTTTATTGAAGACTTAAAAACAGTTTCAATAATTATTTTTTTCATCATTTGTTTCCACTCACTGGTCGGTGATTTAATTAACATATTTGACATTTGAGTGACTTTGTTTTCATTTTTCCTGTTTTCCAGTCCTGGGAAACAAGTAGTTATGGATTGATAGACTGTCTCTTTTTAATTGACTTCTACCGATTTCTACCAGGTCGAAACCATGATGAATCTAGTATGGTGGTCTCATATGCCAAATCGCATGTTCAGCCATATTGAAAAAAGTTTTGAAAGCTGGTTGAAGTTGTTTACGCAAAATGGGGTCCAGGGATGCCAGGTGTTTGAGATAAAAAATCAGAGAAATTTGAAAAAAAAGTCTATGTATGTCTGTACACAAGCTTGTCGTAGACCAAAGATTCAAAGATTGGAAACCAAATTGTGTTTTAGTTTATTTTATTTTATTTTATTTAAACTTCACTTCCGGAAACAAAGAAATGATTTGAGTATTCAATGAATTTATTTTATTCGAAACACTTTTTTGTATCTTAAATTACAATACACTATGCACTTTTCAGACGCTCCGAAATAGTTGTGATTAATCGTGATAATAGGAAGGATCTTTTAAGGGTGGACCAAACAACCAAAATCCTAAACTGGATGTTGCTTGTCCATTCCTTGGCATCAAGGTCGGACTCAGGTTGTTCACCATCGAAGCGGCAATCGAGGCTACATCATGTGCTACGTCACTGCCACCGCTGACGTCGCCCCTTCCACCACCCTTCAGCTCATCGGTTCCCTCGTTCAAAAGTGCCAAAAACTTCATTTGGTTTTCCCAAATGATACCCATCAGATACGGATCTTCTGGAGCAGCGATGGCAACAGACGGAGGTCCTCCTGAAGCAGTTTCTTCATCCCGATGAAGATCGGATGTTCCTGCAGGAGGGCCAGCTGCTTCTTGGACGAGGGAATGTAATGCTTCGCCATGTTACCATCCGATTCGATGACATTCTGCTGCTTCTAGACAGCTCTTGGAAGAAAAAAGTGTTGAATAACAATCGTTTATAGGTCCAACGTCTTCCAGCTTTACTTACCAGCCCAGAGCTCAGCCGGAAGATTTTTTTTTTCTTCTATGAATTATATTTGTAAAAATCAAGGCGAAATCTTTGTCTTAGCAATATCTTAATGATTGGCAAAACTTCGTGTTTTACAAAATATCAGAGCACCTGGCATCCAAGCCAGCCAGCAGCCGGCCAAACAGCCAGCTGTCAAATTTCGGCTGCGTTTCGCCCCCTCCTCCGCATCCAACCCTCGTCTACATTTTGCCAAAGTGAGACCATCATACCTATATTCATCATGGTCGAAACGAATCCTCCTGCCGAGCTGGATCGGTTTTGATTAGTTTCAACTTGCTTCATTGAACAACGACCTGACTAGTTTCGACCAAAACATTGGCTCATTGAACAACAACACAACATTGAACAATTGGTCCGGGTTTCCAGACCAAATTTGGATCATATTTTCAGACCGATTTCGGTCCGATTCCAGACTAAAATTGGTCAGATCCCAGATCGTTTCGAGACGAATTCCGGACCAAAATAGGTTCGTTGTCTGAATCCAAATTTATTATCGTGAATTTATATACTATTTGGATTTGTCAAAAAGTTCAAGTAATTTTAAATAAATTTGTTTTATTTAATACCTAGAGAACACATATTATAAAAATATAAAATTTCATGGAAACAGAACATTTTTTCAGAAGGCCAACACCCTGACGTTACCTCGAAGAATCTGGATTGGTTTATCAATGCTTCTATTGAACAAATTTATGGCATATAAAAAACTATATGATTGCTTTGATTGAAACCGCGGTGGAAGGTTGCGAAACTAGACGACGCGTCGCGTCAATTCGGCCAAGAAAAATTGAAAGAATTCGAATCCAATCTGAACCTATTTGAATTTTCAGGTCTAGTCTTCGACGCTGCTTTTATCATCAGGGAAATGGTCTAGAAAATCAGACGTTTTCTTTACAGACAAGCTTCCTTTTGTTGATATCGATTTTTACCTCAACTCAGAAAATTCTAATTATATTTTTCATAAGATACGTCTTATGAACCTCTTTACAAAATCTAAAATTAGTTTTCATGAGAGTCTAATGAAATTCTTCAATTTCCAGAATAATCTAATAAAAAATAGAAGAAGCCTCATTGTGAAAAAATAATGAACAACTTCATTCCATCAGCCATTTTGAATCGTCATAGAAAGTTGTGGAGTTATTGGTTTTGTTCTTCAATTGGTAAGCTTTAAGTGAAGTTTTTTTTCGTGAATGTTGGAAATATTTGTAAACTGAAATTCATTTTTTTGATTGTTTTTCAGCACGTTGACCGAAAGAAAACCAAAAGATTAAAGGATCGGACGTGGCAGAATAACTTCTTTGGGACCGGATGTTATTGTGTATATAAGCCGAACAATAAATTGAAATTTTTTTAACATTAAATGTTTTGAATTAATCTCTCCAAACGTGACATATCATGTTTCCAAAAGACCCTCTTAAAAAATACAACAACTTCTCATTGAAGTAGGTGTTTATCTGCGGAATTAATTCGCGTATTTGTACAATCTTATGAATTACAATGATTTTTCTTATGCAACCAGTTTGTAGATTCTCTTATTATGGCATACATAATAGAATTTTTATGAGTGTACGATTGAACGAAGCTGCTATCAAGAAGTAATACAGTCGAACCTGGATATGTAAAAGCACAAGGGAACTTTTTCTCTCGCAAAGCATTTTTCGCTTATCTAGGCTCTTATTTGTAGGAGATTAGGAACACAAAAACGAAAATATGATCCATGAAAGCTGAACAAATTTTTGAACCTTTTCAATATTTTTTGTGATCAGATAATTATGGATTGAATGGCAAAGCAACAAAAATTTGAATTTTTCGAAGGTACAAAGAACTGAGGAGCTATTTTTGACTAATTTTGAGCCACTGATTTCAAATATGCAATCAGCTTTTTTTCTTCAAACAGCTTATGTTTTCTAGATAATGTTTGAAAATTGATAAAAATTCATTTAATAAACTTGTGCACTCTTATATGGGTTGTGTGTGAGCCTACTTGGTTGAATAATTCTACTGAATCAAAGCAATCGAAAGATTTCCTTTTATTCAACCAAGGAAAAGTTCAGATACCGGTATTTCGATAGAAACTTAATTTCTTCTTCAGTTAGCGTTTTCTATTCGCTCATTGAAGAAGATAGTTGGTCGTTTTCGAAATATCAGTATCTGAACTTTTTTTATACCGTGGTTGAATGAAAGGGAATCTTTCGATTGCATTGATTTAGCAATTTGTGCACTTATTTGGCAAAACTGTAGAACATCATAAAGATTTGAATATTGAATTTAGGCGAAAATTTTTAAAAGTTTTAAACCAAATTAAATCTTGGATAATTTTTAAAGCATAAGTCCCGTTTTGCAAGCTTCAACAAAGCTCTTAAAGGATTTAAAATCTTCAATATCAAATACTCAAAGACTTTTTAAGTAATGTCAGAAAAGGTTGTAATGTTATCTATTCAAATTTCTAGAACATGTTAAAGTTAATTTTTCTAAAGCCCTGTATTTCTGAAACTAGAATATTTATCTAGACAGAATCTGAATCTTTGATTGAGACGAGGATGGTAAGAACAATCAATATCAGTTTTAGTTTTTCATGTAGGTTTTGTAGGATGTAGGATTATACTCAAAATCGATCAATTTTAAAATCCCCACACGCCATATCACCAAAACATAAGCTGATAAACAAAATCTGACAATTACAGGCACCAAAAACGCTGTTTTCTAGTGAGTTTGAAAAAAACTCGAATCCAGGTGATACAATTCCCATCTTTTATAAATTGACTATCGCTCTTTTAGTTGATTGAGTTGATTTAGAATTTATAGAAAATTTCCATACTTATCCATACATAATCCATACTTATCACAACTGTTCACTGTTAGGGTGTAGAGTTGCAACCATTCTAATATGATGTTTTGAGAAACAAATGATCCTTAATTATGTAGATAGAAGAGATGAAAGATATACCCTGAAAGTTGAAATAACTTATTTATTTTAATAACAATTATGATAAAAATCTCATCAAAATATAGCTATGAAGCTGTCCTAATATATTTCAAAATTTAAGAAAAAAAATCGAAATGTGTAAGAACAACAACCAAAAATGAACTAAAAACAAAGTTAAAACTTATTTGTAATCATGCTACTAAGCTTCTGCTTATTTTCCAACGAAAACAATTTGGTTTAAGATAAGCTTGCCTGATTGTCCGGTATTTCCAGGACTTGCCCGGATATTTGATATAAAATGCCTGAACTTTTTTCCAGATTTTTTTTGCATCAAACAAAAGCGTTCAACTGAGTTATTATGATTTTGGTTTTTGTGTCCAAAAATGCAATTTTTCGAGAATATTTTTTAAATAAACTAATAAGATTTTGAGGAGGCCTTAAATACGACTCAAAATTTAGTGATGTGGTGATACGATGAAAAAATAATCAATCAAATGTTTTTTCTTGATTTTCGTGGAATTAATCAATAGTGTGTTTGCAAAACTTACTCGAATGTTTTCTGGATTTTGTATTGAACATTTAAAAATTATTGCCAGGATTTTGGATGGACTCTGATAACCTAAGCTTGACATAATGTCCGGTTTTATTGATTTTATTTGCAAAGTCAATTAAAATCAAAGATTAGGTTATTGTAATTTTTTTTTGAGCATGTTTCATCAAAATGATCATATTTAATCGGTTTTCTGAAACACAATGTATCCGCTGATGATGTGTTCGATGAAATTTTTTTCAAGGGTTCTTGATTTTTTTAATAACTCCTGTATTTTGCCCGGATATTGCCCAAATTTTGTATTCTCAATTTCGAAAACAAATGCCTGGATTTTTACAGGTTTTAAGATAAAATAGTCTGGTTTTGTCCGGTCCGGACTCGTTCGAGAAAAATTCTGGGAATTTAAAATAACTACAAAAACAGTATAATCCACAAGACTTGGCATTTCTGGATCGATAGGTCTGGCCAAAAAAGAAAAGAAAAAGAAAGAAAGAAATTAAAATGACTGGATTTGCCCAGCCCGGATTCATGTGAGAAAATGTCTGGCAACCTTAGTTTAAGAGGGTTTAACGAGCGTAAGTTGACTTCAAGTGATAGTATTTCCTAAAAGGTGAATGCAAAGTTTAATTTCCTGTTCAAAATGCCTACAAACTGTTCATTTTTCTTATGAGGAAACCAATTTTCTTCATCAGATATATCCAAATTAAGACTCATTTTCCCCATATATTGACAGGTATCTCTAGTTTCCGATAACTTTAGTTACTTACAAAGAAAGCAAAACAGCTCATCTTTCTTATTATAAATGGTGTAATCTTAAATGAAGTATTAACATTTTCAGCTGATGTGAGGAGCAGTGAATAATCTAGATCAGTGGTATTCAAAGTGGTCCCTACCGCCCCCTTGGGGGCGTTGGGAGCTTCTAGGGGGGCGGTGAGTTCAATTTTGAAATTTGGGGGGCATTGGAACGACTCAGGGGGGCGGTGAGGTCGTAATTCAAATTTTCACAAATCACGAAAAAAAAGTTTATTCGAAATAACAACTATTTAGTAAGTTCGATGCAAAACAAAAAAAATAACGGTACAGAACTAAACATTAGATTCAAGACTAAAATATCAGAGAGCTGCAAGCAAATTCTTGTTCCAGTATCTAATCTTTTTTTTTTCTTAAAATGGTTCTCAAAGATTTTTTAAAATTGTCATTAATTTTTTTTAAACGATTCACATGTTGATCTTGTTTGTAAGATTATTTTGGGTTATGCTAAATAGGATTAATTTTAGGCGGGTTGATTTTGAAAAGATTTTAGAATGCTTGATTATTTTTACAATTAATTGTCTCAAAAAATCTGCGTAACAGAAAAATCCTTCGAAAAAATCTGTGTAAAAAGGCATCCGAATATTTTTTAGTTCACAGAATTTTTATTTTAAGTTCTTATTTATTTCAATCTATTAAAAAATCAATTGCGGCATTTGCCATGGATAAACCTTCAATCTATTTGGATATAACCTACATGGCGAGATTTCAGTGTTTTAAAATCTAATTTGAATTGTAAGACTCGTGAATGCTGCATAACTTTGAACAGGATTCCAATACAGAAAGGAGAAGAAACAAAGCTATTTTCACGTTTTTTGATTGGTTTTACAGTAATTAGTTTTTTTCCAAAAATGATTGTTTATAATTTAAGATTTATGGTTTTACATCAAAACAATCTGATCCATCAGCCACCCTTAGAGCCAAAAGGTTAAGTGCATAAAAACAAATTTCGAGAAAACACGCTCATATCAAATTTTATCATTTTCCATATATTTATCGAAAATTAGCAATAAGCTTCCGAACGAGATAATATGTATGTAAAATTCTAAAAATCTGAAAAATCACGAAATAAAGTTTGAAATATGAAGAACGAAGTCTTAAAACAACATAAAGCCAAGAGCTAATGGTTTGCTCAACGATCCAGATTATTTTTCTTTAAAGATTTACTGAAAATTTGCCCAGGGGGGCGTTGAGCTCAAAAATTTTGCAAAAGGGGGCGATGGGTTAAAAAAGTTTGAAAACCACTGATCTAGATGCATTTCCGAGTTTTTAACATTATAAACTGCATTTCGTTCATCAACTGAAGTTGACATGTGAATGGACATTAAAAAGCCAGTCTCTGAACCTTGGGTGAAAACTAAATTTCAAAATTCAAAGTATGTATGTATATTGCTTTCTCACTCCATTCATCCCTCGGGTCCATCTCTCGCTGGATGTTGATGATGAGTTATGATAAGCTGGGTTTGTGAATGCTGCTGCGTGGTTTGACTGGCAGTTCTTTGATGTTTTCGAAACCTTAACCCAGCCAGACTAGACTGATGGAGATATCTGGATTCCACAGCCACCGTCCACAAGCTAAGCCATTTTGAAAATTTCGAAAACTCGGAAAACCTTCGGCCACAATCCTCATTTCCGCTGCATTAGCTTATGATTGCATTTCATTTTCGGCCAAAAGCAGCTCAGCTGATCTATTACAGCTAGCCAGCAGCCATTGCAGCAAAATGTGCAACTCTCCTCGCTTCGCTTAATTCGGACTGACCACTTTGAGAGCAAACCGCTCCCGTTTATTTTTGAAGTGTTTTATTAGATTGGTACCGAGCGGGTGCGTACTTTGGTGTGTTTTTGTGGGAAGATGTTGACATGGTTTTAGAAACGTTTTTCAGTACTATATTTACTAGCAGGTTGATGACGAGGTACCGATTTGATAGACAGTTCTGTTAAATAGGTGGGTTCCTGTCCTAACAAGCTGGAGAGATCAATTTCCCCAGAGGGAGTAGAACTGTGCGTAACACATTCCTTGTCTAAATTGGTCGCATCGAACTTGTTAATCATGCAACAGTGTTAAACAACATCCAAAGAGACAGACCTGTTGGCATACCTATACTGAACCGTGAGCAGTGATGCCAAAGCGTTACAAATAACGAGAGCCAACATACAATACTGAAAATAAAAAAGAAACAAAAGTGCACAGCAAACACTGGTACTGTTTTCATATCGATTTCTTAAAATAAATAAAAAATCTTGAGTTTGGGCTCATTCTGGAAATAATTTCTTTATTCTTTCTATTCCAATCTATTTTATTTCAATTATGTGCAGTTCAGCTTTAGAGATAGAGAAGTAAACAGTATAGACCACTTATAGTTTTGCAATGCAAAACTTTTTTAATTGATCATTTTGTATATTTTAACCTTCCATTTGGCAATGATAGTTAACTGACAATCGATTGCATACAGTTCATATGGTTCCAAAAGTGCTAGGGGGAAAAGGGAGACCAGGTAGACCCCAACGCAGTAGAACATCATTTTTTTCGAGAAGTGTATTTCGCCCACCATGATGTCCAAAATTGACCACAAATTGTCAAAAAAAAAAAAAACTAGACGGCTTTGGGATCCTCCTACCATTGTTTTGAACTATGCCAATCGAAAAATAATAATATTTTTTAGCTGTGTGTTTCAGTCAATATTTTGATGGTTTGATTTTTTGCCCTCCAGTACCCATTTTAAGCATTTATTCTCCCAAAAAAAAAATAGGCACATAATGTCAATATTATTAAACAATTATAATAGACTTGACTATTGACTTCATATTCCGCCCAAAATCGAGACCTCTCTCCTTACTGCACGCTAGAAACTATTAAACCATATATGTTTCAAAAATAACCATTTTTGACCTTTTCCCGGGAAATGTCATTTTATGAGTTCTCCATGAGAACTCATAAAATGACTTTTCGGGGAGAAGTAGAAATATGGTTATTTTTTAACCGTAAGAAAGATTACCGTAGAAATTGAAAAATGGTTATTTTTCAACCGTAAGAGCTGTTTTGTGCGATTTGTAAAATTGATTGCAATTGTCGAAGGAATTTAGAAAAACAAGAGTCCTCAGGATAATAATTTTATTTCTTGTACATTATGATAATACTTAAAAACTATGACCCATTATAATAGTTTGATAGATTTTTTTAATATATTATGACTGCCATCTAACTTTAAGCAAACGCAAACAGCAGCCGAATCACCTGGTAGCAAAAGTAAAATTCCCCCACGAACGCTACCGGGATGGATGGATGGAAACGAGTTTTGCGGAATAGTCTAGTCTGCTATCGTGGTGAGGGTGGAGGAGGCGGTTCTGACGAATAATCCTTGACTCGCTGGTGATGTTTGTCATACATTCCGGCCCGTTCCAGCTCCTTCCGGATGGTGTGAAACACAATTCCTTTTGAACTTCCATTAGCAGTGGCTGCATGATAATGGTAATGGTAATGATGGTACGGTGGGTGAGTCCTCGCGTCCTATTGAACGTTGTTGGTGTATCTGCCGTGCCTAAACCGGCGTCATCCAATCGATACCCTGAATTTTTTTTTTGTTTATGTTGTTGTGATCGGCAAATAATTAGAAGAAATCACTTACCTTTCTCCATCTCCAAAGTTTCCACGATTTCCAGAACCAATTTTTCTGGAAACTGGATGCTGTTCCGCGGAAGAAAAAAATTTGCTTAATGGGCGTCCGGCTGCAATTACCGCTTTCAAAATGGCGATATCAAATTATTCAACCATTTTCTGGTTTATACTCGAAAACTACCAAAATGGTTAAAATTCTTTCTGGAAAAATTGTTGAAAAATAACCATATTGGCGGTTTTGAAGTAAATATCATAAAATGGTTATTTAAGAAACATAAATGGTTATACAAAAATGAGCGTGTGCATTCACCGTACACGCAAAATAATCTGCACGTAGCGGCTACGTGAAAAACTGCATAATTTTTATCCACCTGATTTTCACGTGAAATTCAAATCGATATGATGCAACAAAATTTCAGTTTACGTCAAAAACCCTTAATTTTTTTTTATAAATTATTTTGGGTGTAGTGCTTCATAGAAGATGATACCCTGTCGTGGATGTCTAGAGTTGTACTATGTAATTTTTCTTTTTATGAAATCCAAATTTGAAAAAAATCTTTGTTAGTGTTTTTCTTTCGCTGAAATAGATCCAAAACTTGTGAAACAAAGCTCTGAGTTCTACAATTAATTAACCTCATACAGGATAAACTTAACGTGAACATTCTACATGTATCTTAAGAAACTGTAATTTTAAAATTTTGTTTACAAATCAGTTAGGCAATCAGAGTCAGGAATAAAACAAAGTAAAAAATATAACAACACAACAAATTAAAAACAATAAGTCAACATGTACTTAGTGTCTTAGAGCATTCCAAATCTTTTCTTCCTGCCCTTTTCTGGGCCGGCAATTCTCGACAAATTTAATTTCAAAATTTTCAATACTTCAATACAAAATCAAGAGAATTGCTCAAGAAAATCACTTAAAATCGTCAAAACACATCAAAGTGGTGTCGTTAATGCTAAAATGTACCTGACGAAAACAATTCTGAAGAATTAAGTTTTCGGACGCAAGAATCAGAACTTATCATTTTTCATTTTTTTTATCAATTCTGCCTACATAATGAATAATTCGGGTAAATCCAGGTAAAGGAGCCATGCCAGACTTGTCTCGAATTTTTCCTTGAATATCCGGACAAGCCCGTTCAAAAGGAGGGATTCTGAAATACTAAGTCTAAGTAAATTGAAGTAAATAAGTAAATCGAGAGTCATAATCTTTACTTTTTTTTCATTTGAACTTTTATATAGCTTTAAAACATTTATATTTGTGATCTAGAATTTTGAACTTTCAACCCGCCTATTTTTAATTTCTTTTAAAATATTTTCAAATTTTAAGATTTTTGGAATTCAGAAGTTATAAGAGTCGATTCATTTTATTAATCTGACTCCAAAATAAATAAGGTTTAATTTAAGTTTCTGATTGATTAAGAAGTGTCAATTTTAAACTGCAAGCAGATTTTTTGCTTAGTTTGCCAAGATAGGTAAAAATCAGAAGCTCTTTTTCAAATCATGCGGCCTTCAAATTTAAATTGAGGAAATGTTAACTATACATGATAAACTCACAAATTTTTTTTGACCAAACCCACAATCAGTATTCAGTTTTTTTTATTGAGAACGGAACAGTATCGAGTTTAGATTTGAATTCCATATTTCTACGCAAATTCATATCTAACGTGAAACCTGAAAGATAAATTCAGAATTAAAAATCAATACTAAGAGTTTTTCATTTATTTATTAATTTTAACAATCTTTGCAGATGCTTCCAATTATTTACAGAAATTAAACTATCCTATTCTAGATTTGAAAACAGATTTTGAAATATTAAAATCAAATTCGCTAGCAACTTCATTAATCTAACAAAACATACATCTAAAGGGTTCTTTTGACCGTATTGAGTTCGCTGATGAGAGAGTCTCAGCAATTCCTGGGATCGGGTAGTTCTTAGAAGAGCATTAAACGGTAGAAGTGATAACAGTTTTGGACAATCCACGTTATTTTTCAAGATGTCGAAAATGAAGAGTCGTTGTAAGAATACGTAGATCTGACAACGCTGATTTGGAGTCATACCGTAATCAAGCAGACTATAAATGTCCTTTTGGAGAGCGCACCATTCTACAAACGAAGAAATTGTTCGGAAAAATTTGAGGTCGTTGGCATCTAGCAGTTTTTCTGACACAAGGGTAGCATTCCAATTGTCGATGAAGAGGAGGAATGTCAGAGGTCCCAGATGACTTCCCTGGGGCACACCTGAGGTAATTTTGAAAGGTGTCGAGTTAACAGTGCCTATTCGTACGAAAGCAGTTCTGCCTACGAGATACGAGGTTATCCAATTGCAGAACCAATCAGGAGACCACAATCGCCGCAATTTTTCAACAGCCAAATCATGCGGTACCTTGTCGAAAGCCTTACTTAGATCTACGTACACGGCGTCAAGTTGTTTACGTTTATCAAACCTGTCAACTTATTTCGATACGTACGCCATGAGGTTTGTGGTTGTCGATCTTCTTTTCATGAACCCATGTTGATCTTCAGAGATTGTATGTCGCACGGTTTGGAACAGCACATCATAAACGAAACTCTCAGAAATGTTCGGAAAACAGCTCAAAATCGATATTCCGCGATAATTTTCGTATGTTTTCAGCTTTATGAACTGGAGTAATTGAAGCAGTCTTCCAGATCCGGGGAAATAAAGCCTCCTCTAGCGATTTGTTGAAGATTGTCGAGACAGGGATGGACAAAGACTCAGCTCATCAAAGTGAATATTCGTTTACGACCGCATCAATTACCGCTGGTGATATCTTTGGGATTTCTCGTTGTCGTTGTTCGGCGATGTAGAAAGATTCGCTTCGTTTTTAACGTTTTGATCTATTATCGATTTCAACCATCTTCAGAAACTTTGTTTCAATTTATTTAAAAAAGAATAAGTTTTTTTTTGTATAATAATTAAAGCAATACAAAATTTAATTCGCAAATCACCGAACAACATCAACGAGAAATCCCAAAGAAATTAAAATTACCTAAGTAAATATTACCTAAGTAGGTATTTGGAAGCATTTGGAAACCACGTTGAGGGACTTTGGATTCAATTTCAAGATGAAAATTTGAAGATTAAAATTAAAATTTAAAGTTTCAGATGATAGGTCGCTTTTAATTAGCAAGCAAATGGAACGAAATTTGACATGGGTTGTTATTTGGGTACGAGAATTGTTTAAATATTTTTTTGAAACTCTTTCCTTTCCGCTTGGCGAGATTAGAAGAGGGGAGGAGATCTCCCATAGAATTTAAGGTATTTTTCGATAACTTATCTACGAGTCATGTGTCTTCGATCTTTGAGACCCATCTCTCCTTTAACTGGAAGGACAAGAAGTGGGAGAGGTTACCCATACTGTTTAATGCATTACTCAACACAAACGAAATCAAACTTGTCAAAATGGGAAAACACTGGATTATTTTTTTCAAACGATCTTATTTTACACGGTTTTATTTCAAACGATTTTTTTTAAACGATTTTCTCGAAATAAGACGATTTTTGAACATGTCAAAAACAGGTACTTGAGATCACCACTTTTTGTCCAAACCACTCTTGGGTGATAAATTGATTCGGACGTTGCTTCCCGAAAAAAACAAGGGCCGGAATGGCCACTTAAAGTCTCTGCGGAAGTTCCGGAACAACCGTGGTTTAAAATCCAAAACAAAGCAATCCAAAACAAATCTTTTAGCTTCCCGATTTCACTCAAATCACCTCAGAATGGTCTACCTGGTTGAAAATGATCGATTTACAGTCCAAGTTGGCCACTTTACTCAAAATGAGCGATGAAGTTTGCCCGGTTGTTTTGAACTTTTTTTACACGATTCCTTTTTTTGCACGTACACAACAATCGTTTAAAAAAAGAATCCAGTGTAAATTTTAGTACCGTAAACTGGGGGAACTTTGATCATCGGGGTAATCAACAACAGTTAATCATCAATAACTAAGTCTGATGTTAAAATGTCTGAAAACTGTTTTCTACGTTTGAAAACTCATAAATTGAATTTCAAATAGGCTTAATTTGGTTTGAAGTCGGAAATTTTTTAAATTACTTAAAATGTAATTTTAAAGATTTAAAATATCTGTTTTTTTTAAACTCACAAACAAATACACGATGTTTCAAGCCTTCTCTGCTAAATGGCATCAAAACAATAATTTTGAAGATGTTGAGATACGTTAAAACCACTTAGTAAGTAACTTAAAACTGTTTAGTGTTACAAAAAAAGCAAGCCCTTTCAAAATATTCAAAAAGAAAGAAAAAAGTGATCAATGTTTTCCCAGTTTACGGTACAAGAAATGTTTTTTTTTTGTGTTTCGAGACCTCTCCCTTTCTCCATAGAAAGAGAGAAAGAAGGAGGGAGGCTTTCAAACAACATTTTTGGATCACTTGAGAACTGTTTATTCAAGTTTAATAGCAGAGGGTAGTTGATTTTTTTTTATGATTGTTTGAGGCTACTTCCTTCTTTGACTAGAGCGACAGAAAGTTGGAAAGAAAGCTCACATACATTTTTTTTTCATTACTCGAGTGCTAATTGAGCAGGGGAGTGTATCTAGATTAAGGTTGCCAGAATTTTTTCAGCACCTATCCGGGCCGGACAAAACGGGCAATTTTTATTTAAAAACCTGGCAAAATCCGGACATTCGATTTCAATTTGACGACCATAAATCCGGGCAATATCCGGGCAAATTTTCTCAAAACTGAGAAATTCCTCCATAAAAATCAAGAAAAAATAAATGGAAAAAAAATTCTTTTCTTAAAAATTTATCGACAGATTTTGAACCGTATTTCAGGCTTCCAAAAAACCTTTCGTGATTATTTTTTTTAAACTTTCTCAAAAAATTTCGTTTTGGAGGTGATAGTTGTTTTATTTTTTCTGTTTAATTTGCCAAATATAGTGAATAAATCCGGGCCTTATTCAATGAAATCCGAGCAACCGGGCCGGACCGGACTGTTCTCAAATTTAGTATTGAATATCCGGGCAAACCCGGATAAAACCAGTCAATCTGGCAACCTTAATCTAGATACAGGAAATATTTCTAAAATGTTTTTTTTACATAGTTAATCAAATAAATTGAAATTTACAAAGGAGGGTATAAGGGTATGGATAAATGGGATACTATGGTTATTAAAAAACCCTTCTTTTCTTCGAATGATAAGAGAGGGGAAGAGGAGTTCCGTACATTTTTTTTGCATCAACATGACATGTGACGTAATTTGGTTACGAAAAATGTATCTATGGCAGTTCGTAGACCCTCTCGTGGGAGATAGGCAAAAAAATCAGGTTATTTATTTCAGATTTTAATCAGTTTTCAATTTCAGATCAGTTTAAAAAAAATCCAAGAATCTAATCTTTTTTGTATTGCGATTTCAATTTGACGTTTTTTTTTTTATTTTTTTTTTGTTTTTTTTGTGGCCCGTCAATTTTCCTTACAATAATTTACATCATTCAATAGGGCTCAACTTGATTTTAGAAACGAGTATTTTGTCATATTTCTATGACATCGAAGTCCGATATATTGTATTTTTTAGAATGATGATTTTTTTTTTGTAAAGCGTGGAAAAAGGAGGAGTGGGTCCAGTCATTTGACAAAGTTTTACAAACTCCGTATAATTTTTTTTTCTCAGTGTCCACTTGAAATGGAATGTAAAATTTCAAACAATAAAAATCCGAAAAAATACAAACATTTCAATTTTGACGAGAATTTGTTTGTAATTTACTGTTCTAAATGGTGAAGTGCCGCCGGTCGTGGTCTAGAGGATAGCATTCCAGTCTTCTAAGCCAGAGTCCTTGAGATCGAATCCCGATCACGGCACACATAGTACTCTTTCTGTGGTCTGGTGGTTTTAGCATTTGTAAGATGCTAGCCATTCTATCCTTGAAAGATGTACGCCTTAGAGTTAAGTAAAGAAGATCTCTTCAAAGAAACATGAAGTTTCACTGAGATCCTATATGTGTGTGTTCGAATTTGGTTTATTATTACATATGTCATTTTTGAATTAATATTATTTTCATTTTTTTTTTTTTTGAGTATTAACTGAACTCTGTGCGATCCCAGTCAGGGTAGGAAAAAATCCTGGTAGAAAATTTCATGATCGAGAACCTCTGAAATTAATTTGAACCTACCTTGAAGTTACTGTTGAGCCGCTTGTCGATCCCCAGACTGTCGGTGTGGAGATTGTGCTGCAACGCATCCAGAACGGCCGCGGTCCGGGTTCGCTTGTTCCGGGCCACGATGAACATGATGATGGCAATCAGCAGCAGGATGATCGTCGACAGGGCCGCAATGATGACACCGACAAAGTGCGCCTCCGGTTCCTGATCGATCGGTTTCGGTGAAATTACTAGGAGCAGGAGAAAAAAGATGAGAGAAAATGAATGAGTTGTGAAAAATTCTTGCTCCAATGCGGGGGCAATCGACTTTGTGCTTGTTGGCGGCCACGAGACGTGATTAAAATTAATTTAAATTGCAAATGGCTCGTTTATGTCAGGTTCAGATTAATAACTCCAGCTGCTTGTTGAGTTTTCAAGACGGTTTGGCTCTTGTAAACGAATATATATGTGGGTATAATCACAAAGCTGTAGAAATGCCGCAAGGAAATTTTAAAGAGTCTTAAATTATAACATTTTACACCTTGATTCACCGAAGTGTGTAGATGCCTTAAAGTACCACTGCCGTCAAGATTAATGGAAGGACGTTGAATTCGCATGAAAATCTTCCCCGGGCAACGCTCTTCGAACAACCCGAACGAAGATGATGATACGGTTTCCAATTTATTGATCGGCTTCCCATCCCGCAATTTGCCCCCAGGCAGCTTTTCTCGGGTTAGCAAACAAATTGCCCAACGATGCACAAACTATGTGATAATTTGAATAATTGATGATGTGCATAATAAATGCAAATTAGTGTGTAAGTTATTTGATCTTCATGCATTGGCTGCTGTCGATTTGACCGTCTGCCCCCGAGAGGACCTGGAGCTAGCATAAGTTTTCGAAAGGACGGAACTTACAACTATGGTTGTATTTAGAACGAAAGTGTGATTTAGGACCTTTGCAAGTTGCTTTTTGCAACAGTCATAAAGTTTGCTCGAAATGTCAATTCTTTTTAAACTAGCTTTCTAACCTTCTGATTCCTGCTCTCGTCAATCGCTTCAACTATTTTTGTGTCGAAATTGCTTATGCAAGGTCATCCGGCTTTTGCTGCAACGTTCTATCGAAATCGTCCCCAGAGACAGTGACCCCTATCCTAGAAGGTACCGAACTATGTATATTAAATGCAAAATAAGTCATTGATTGGTTGCTTTGATCAAAGTAGTTGAGTGACTTCGTCAAAGATTCGCTTTTCTTCTTCTTCTTCTCGTGTAACCAAGTACGGTTGTCGTCGGCGTTCGATGATTAAACGCAGCAACCCGGGAATTGGGAGCAAGAACTGGATCAAAGCGGCCAGCAGCAGTGGCATCAAATTGCAATCGTCTTCTTACCGTGTCGGTCGATTTGTTTTATTACTTCCGGTCCAATGATGGGCAAAGGCTACTTTGATTGGCAATAGATGAAGACACAACGACAGTACCTTCTCCTTCGAGTGTTGTTAGTGCTTCAAGTGTCAATTTAAGCCGGCTCTGTGGCAGCTAATTGAGTTAAGTCCATCGTTAATGAGGCAGTTTGTCAATTGAAAGCTAATTGTATAATTTTTTGGATTAATCAACAACTCTCGAGAGAAAACAAACCATGGAGACGTCTGAAATTCCTATTTATATTATTTTAGATTTAGTGAGATGGTATGAATTCCTTTTCTACTAAGTTTTCAATAAGAAAGCTGTTCAATCCAAAGGTCTGAAGCAACTATCAAAACCCATACAAACGGGCCGTACTGAGGTTTTGGAACCACAATGTCAGTTCCCTTTGAATTCAATGGCATTTAGGTACCAAAACGTCAGTCTGGTACTGAAATGTCAGTTCGGAAATTTTCTTCTCTTTCAGCCCCTTGGTTCAATCTGGTATATACTTCAGGGTAGTCCATAAAATAATCGTTGTTAGGGAGAGTTGAAATTGTTCCAGTGTCTAATACAAGGCACCATGCAAAATTTCCACAAATTTCGTCAAGTCTCACTTTAAATGGAACTTGTCAACGTTTTTCTTCGATTTAAAAATCAAGTTCGGGTCCAAAGAACGCAGTCATAGAAAAAAAACAGTTTTTTGATCAGAACTATGCACCGTATCACAAGAAAATTTTCCACTAGCTGCACCCATAGAAAAGGTTGCAAAAACCCAATGCCTATTTAGCAAATAACTGTGTCAACATGCACCAGAAATGATAACATTGAACAGCACTACTGGCATAATGGCTCGAGCTTTCAAGCAAAATGATGCATGATGGGATACCATGCGTATTCTATTAAGAGTGCATGTAATCTCTTTCGATCAAGAATTGGGCGTACTCTTTTTTACGTGAATTATACCGAAATGTACTCTTTATTATGAGAGCCAATCAATCAGAAAACTGAACTTGTTTGTTTCAGTATGGTATCCATATCTTATATAATAAATACGAAAGAAATTCCTAAAACTTACAAAATCTTTCAATAGCTTACCAAAATATCCCGTATTCATGAAGGCATCTTTGAATCGTAATTTACAGTGACCCCTAATTTTATCAAAGAGCACAAAAGCAATAGAGACCCATGTTGGTTTTGGCAACACGTCCGTAAATTTAGTGTTGCCAAAATCAATCGTTTTTGTCACTTTTTTGTGTTTCATTTTTTTTCATATAAATTAAAATTAATGTAAAACATAATATAACGATAATGGTTTGATGATAAAAGTATAAAGCAATGAAAAATAAAAAAAAACAATTTTTAACTGTTCTGTTAAAAACTAATTTAAATTCGCCAAATGAAAAATTCGTACTTATTTTAGGTGTTACGTTATTTTGATTCATTTGAAATTAAAATAAAAATTTGAAAAAAATGTCAAAAGACGTGGTTTTTGTATGATGCCAAAAACGAACGGTTTTGAATTGATGTTTCCAAAATCGAACGAAGAATGTATACTTAGCTCCTGACTTTTTCCTTTTCATCATTTGATCATCATTTTTTTATATATATCATACCTCAGTTTTTCAGACATTTTTCTCAGCTTTTTGGACTGGGCAAATCCAGGCATTTAAACCCAAAAAAAACTGACAAAATTTGGGCATAAAATTTCAAAAATTTCATTTCAAAACCCGGGTAATATCCGGACAAATCCAACCAAAAGCCAAGCTTTCCTTATAAAAATTCAATAGAAAAGTGACAAATGAATAAATAAAAATGATTTCTTATTGGTAAACGGTAAACCACCGATTTGGCTGGTAAACGGTGGATAATGTGCAACACGAGACCCCATAGTGGTCATATCACCTCTTATTCACAACTCCTATCTCTACCTCCCCGCGGTGCCGGCTGGGGTGCGAGTAACCTAAGCGGAGATCGGGTACCCAACCCCGGTGGATGCTTTGGTCGCATGCAGACTGAGAAGGTGGCCGTACGCGTCTGTTCCCCAGGTCAGGGGCGGCGTGCAACAACAACCGAGCGTCTGTTCTCCAGGTCAGGGGCGGCTCAAACAGCGTCTGTCTTGCAGCAAGCGGCTGAATTTATGAAATGCGGCTCCCGCCAGCTAAGTCCAAGATGGCAGCCCCATCGCGGGATAGGGACTTTAGGCTAACAACCTACTGCTCCTGATATCTTGTATTGTTACAGAAACTGAGATAAGAAATAACCGAATTGGAACTTTGGCAACAGCTTTTAGCATGAAAACACGGACTAGAATTGGAACTTGGAATGTTTTGACCCTTGCCCAGCCAGGAAAGCTGGCTCAACTTGCTAGAGAAGCTAGCCGCCTCAAGCTAGAGATATTGGGACTGAGCGAAGTCCGTTGGCCTAACACTGGAGAACACAAGACACAGTCCGGGCAAGTACTGCTTTACTCTGGCATACGAGGAGAACATGCTACTCGGGAACGAGGAGTTGGTTTCCTGTTAAGCCCGCAGGCCCATGCGGCTCTCATAAGATGGGAACCGATAAACGAAAGAATAATCGTAGCCAGATTCAGAACACGGGTTAGAAACCTTACAATGGTCCAGTGTTATGCGCCAACTGACGTTGCCGATTTGCAGGAGAAAGAGCAGTTTTACAGTCAATTGAACAGCGTGGTTGAGAGAATTCCGAAGGGTGACATTCAAATCCACTTAGGCGACTTCAACGCAAAGATTGGCTCCGATAATCAGGACTTTGAGCGCATCATGGGGCGCCATGGTCTAGGACAGATGAGCGAAAACGGAGAGCTGTTTGTAGAATTTTGTGGCAACAACAACATGGTGATCGGTGGATCGCTCTTCCCCCATCGACCAGCACATAAGGTCACTTGGGTATCCCGAGATGGCCGAACAGAAAATCAAATTGACCACATCTGCATCAGTCGAAAATGGAGAAGGAGCCTTCTTGATGTCCGCAACAAACGAAGCGCAGACATTGCATCCGACCATCACCTCGTCCTTGGCGAGATACGACTGAGGGTTGCGCGTGTCCAACGGCGCGAGGAGAAAGTCGGGTGTCGATACGACGTCCGCCGGTTGGAGAATCCAGAGGTGAAAAGGGCATACGTTGAACAGCTAGAATCCCGAGCCTCGGAACTGCCGACAGACGGAACAGTCGAAGAACAGTGGTGTGGAATCAAGAATGCCTTTATCACGACGAGCCATGGTACTCTCGGTAAAGTTTGTGGAAGACGAAGTGAATGGATGTCGGATGAAACCTGGAGGATGGTCGATGATCGGAGAAAGGCGAAAGTCGGAATTGAGCAGGCATGTACCGGGTCAGCCAAAGCAGCCGCCCGCTTACGATATGCGGAGCTGGAAAAGGCAGTTAAACGAGCTTGTAGACGAGACAAGAGAGCCTGGACAAACTCCCTAGCCGAAGAGGGAGAAAGAGCCGCCGCCATTGGAGATATCCGATTATTATATGATATTTCTCGCCGCCTTAGTGGTGCAAGGACTAATGCAAGAATGCCGCTGAAAAACCGAGCAGGTCAGCTGCTGACAGATCGAACAGATCAGCTCAAGCGTTGGACTGAGCATTTTGATCAACTTTTCCGAGTTACAAATAGCAATGGCCAACAGAACCCGCAGCTCGAGGCGCCCACAGTAAGTCGCATTAATGGCGTCAACTCGGAAGCGCCCACGCTGGCTGAAATAGAAGCGGCAATCAAGGACATGAAATCCAACAAAGCGCCTGGAATCGATTGCATTCCTGCTGAAATGCTCAAAGCCAACCCTGCCTTGTCAGCACAAATGTTGCACCGTCTTTTCGCTGACATTTGGGATACTGCAACATTCCCGGCCGACTGGATGCAGGGTATCCTCGTAAAGGTCCCAAAGAAAGGAGACCTAACAGAGTGCGGTAACTGGCGTGGCATAACTTTGATCTGTACAACCCTTAAAGTACTCTGCAAAGTGATCCTGAACAGGATCCAGGAGAAAATCGACGCTACACTCCGACGGCAACAAGCTGGATTCCGATCCGGACGATCATGTGTGGACCACATCACAACGCTACGAATAATACTGGAACAAATCAACGAATTCCAGGACTCTCTTCTGCTGGTGTTCGTTGATTTCGAAAAAGCATTTGACCGACTGAACCACGAAAACATCTGGGCTGCTCTTAGACGACGAGGGGTCCCAGAGAAACTAGTCCATCTCATCGAAGCACAGTACGAGGCATTTTCGTGTAAGGTCTTGCACGACGGTGTCTTGTCCGAACCAATCCCGGTAACTGCTGGAGTGAGACAAGGATGTATTTTGTCACCGCTGCTTTTTCTCATCGTAATGGATGAGATCTTGACTGGATCGATTGACTGTAGACCAAACCGAGGATTGCCGTGGAATCCTTCAACCATGGAGCAACTGAACGACCTTGACCTGGCAGACGATATTGTTTTGCTCGCCCAAACACAACAAGACATGCAGAGCAAACTCGACGACCTCACCGAAAGCTCCAAGGCAGCAGGTCTCAAAATCAATGTCGGAAAGACCAAGTCGATGGAAATCAATACAGAAAATCGTTCCAATTTCGTGGTAGCTGGACAACAGGTTGAGACAGTGGAGTGCTTCCAGTATCTTGGTAGCCAGACTACGCCTGATGGTGGTACCAAGAAGGACATCGAAACCCGGATCAGAAAAGCCCGATTTGCGTTTGCGAGTCTCCGAAACATCTGGCGGTCACGCCAGATCTCTCTACGAACTAAGATCCGAATCTTCAACTCAAACGTCAAATCCGTATTGCTGTACGGGAGTGAAACTTGGTGCACATATGCGGTGACGACGCGAAAACTGCAAGTTTTTGTGAATCGCTGCCTGCGGAACATCATCCGCGCTTGGTGGCCTGGCAACTGGATCTCAAACGTTGAACTTCATCGCCGGTGTCATCAAAAGGCGCTAGAAATCGAGATTCGGGAACGTAAGTGGAGATGGATTGGGCACACGCTGCGAAGAAATGAAAACGAGATTTGCAGAGAGGCGCTTGACTGGAATCCAGATGGGCATCGAAGAAGAGGCAGGCCCAAAAGCTCGTGGCGGCGAAGTCTAGCCGCTGAAATCCGCACAGTTGACGAGAACCTTGGCTGGCAGCAAGTGAAGACGCTGGCTCCGGATCGCCAGCAGTGGAGATCTTTTATCTCAGCCCTATGCGCCGGTCAATCGGCGCTGGACCCTTAGGTAGGTAGGTATTTCTTATTGAGTCATATCAGCGGTGTTCAATTTAAAATTAACGTTTCCACGTGTATTTCAATGAAACAAGGTCAAAAAATAATAAATAATGTAAAAAAATTGAGAATGATGGGGAGCTAGAAACTGTTTTCTATTATCGACCGGTTTACATACACAGTACACACGCACAGCTCATCTTGGCTGTAGGTTTTTTAGCCGTTGGTTTGGAACAAAACATGCCGTTTTACTTACACACAGCACTCGGTACATTATTTGACAATATCTTGGCTGGCTGATTGTTTCAATCCTGCTTTGTTTTGCGATAGGATATGGGATATGTTTTATTTGCTTTCTTTCAGACATAAGTCATACGGTTGAGCTGGGAGGACAATGCTAGTTATTAGAAAGCATGTTAGTGCCGGTCCGGCATAAAGTCTTATGCCAATAATTCTACTTACAATGAAGCTTATTATTGGAGTAGAACTTTATTTGTAGGTTACTTTATTTACTTAGTTCAATCAAAATTTTCTTACAACTTTCCGTGGAAATTTTCCTCGCGATAGGTCTGACTGAAAGTTAACACGCAAGATAATTTGAAAATTAATTCAAGGGGATCTTTCACGTAAACTTTGCTTTTTATGCATTCCATTGATTCTACGTGAATCAGGTAGTTAATACATTTTTTCCCTCATTAATGTCACGAATAATCTCAAGGAATGGCTCCCGAGATTCGTTCTGATAAATTTTCTCAAGGATCTAAAAAAGCTGGCATCAACCAAACGAGTTAATTTGAGTTGTAAATTTTGATAATTTAGGACTTTTCAGTACTTTCGCCTTTGTTTTCAGAGCTCTGATCGACGTTAATGATTCTGAAATTTTCACGCCCTTGAAGATCGGAAGAAAACAATTAGTCAAAGCTATAGAATGTGATTCCTGCTCAAGTAAAATGTATTCTTTCGCAGTTCGAAAATAAGATCGACAAGAAAAGTCTCAGCACATCTAGAATGAAGACTTTCATACGTACTCGAACAAAAAATGCCAGATACATCGTAAATTGTGAATTATTTATCATTACCCGTTATTTTTGTTATTTATCATAATTAAGAATTTTTCGATTTCAGGTTTTTAGAATCTATAGTAAATTGTACCGCAAAAGCTTCCAGAATTCCAAAGTATTTTGATCATCCAAAAAGTGCAGTGATGGTGGTTTGTATCGAAGAATAGTGAAAATAATTTAAGTTTAATAAAATTTTCATTGTATGCATTTTATCAAAAGAAAAACAAAACAGTTGTAGCTTAGATATATAAAGCAAGAAATCATATCGAAGTCCATTCGCTTGATATATTTGTAGAATACCTGTTAGATAAAATAGTGCTCAGCGAAAATAATGTGTATATATCGTAAAGAAATGCTAATTGACAATTGCTGCTGGTTGAACAATGTCATGAATATATATTGGTACTCAAAAATTCATTAGAATTCGATTGGACATGAACCAAAATATTCCATATTTATCTCCAAATTTTTAACATAAATTGAAATACCGGAAGATATTCCATCTGAGTACACGTCATCATTTTTAACAATTAAAGGATAGAATGTTTCTCAAGAATTCAAATGAAGGTTGCTACAGTAGCGTTGAGCAAAATTGTGCTTTTCTTTTGTGATATTTTTAAAGAATCGAACGAAGGCTGGCAGAATGTATAATTTAAACATTTTAAGCTTGGTTATCTTCAGTAATTAAAATATGATTATGGTTTGACGTTTTAGCTGATATTTATATCCGTATTAAATTTGTCATACATATTTTATTGTTTAGAAATGTGGAAATATATCCACCATCAAAACATAGTGATTTATGATTTTGTTAAATTTTGCTTGTGTTGGAAAATTTCTTGCTTTTTATGTCACATGATCACGGTTGGCCTTTCTTTTTCTTTCCTCCTGTCTAGATTCCAGCCTTTGCACTCACTATGACGCTTCATCTTTAATTAATTGGTACGAGTTCACAATAAATTCAATAGGTCCCCAACTGCTTTCTCACATCTGCTCGATTTAACCTACTTCAAAAAGCAATTGTATTGAGTTGTGCACTTCCGGATAACTTGGGCCTTACCTTGCATAAGCCATTCCACTCGCACTTCCATACTTGTTAGGTTAACTTATTTACCTAGATTAAGGTACTTTTAGTTAAATTTCAGGACTAAATTGAGTATTTTTTATATTAATACGGCTAGAACGTAGAATAAAACTATTGTTCAAACACCATTACCACTAGAGTTCAATTTTCAAGAACGATTCTTGTTTGTTTACTATTTTTATATGTTATATGTTTTTATATGTTATTGAGGATAGATGGTGATTATTTAAGTCAACATCATAATCAACATATCTAAGTGGCTCTAGTTGATAGTGGTTTTTGATTGTCGTTTAGATTTGTTCTAAATGTTTTTACTTCTCACCTATTTCGAAACTTTAGAAAACACTGATTTCGTTTCAAGATTACAATTTTTTTTGGAAATTAATTCTTGTTTAAGCATTCAATTTGTAGAGGTAAGATTTGATGATAAATTTCAAACCTAGCAAACATATAGTCGCATAAGAAATGATAGCTCAAATCGTTAACAATGTTTATGCGAATTGCAATTCCTACCAGATAAGTGAACGATCGTTAAAATATTATATATTTAGTCGGTATAAATCAGATCTAATAAAAAAGTCCACCTTGTTTGCCTATTTATTCTCTTCCGCGGTATTAAAGTGAGAAAACAACCTTGTTGTACTCTCTGCGATAAGCAGTGAAACCAAATGACTAAAATTCAGATGGTTCATTTGGAAAAATTGTCCGATAAGAGAAGCAGCAAATATTCTCGCTGGCAACGGTTTGCATGCATTGAGAGCAAAACTTGCGCTCTCTTACATACTTTCAGGATGTATGAATAAGGTATTGAATATCGTCCAATTAGTATAATTCTTATCGCTTAAGCCAGAAGTTACACATGTATATTGCCTTCACTATGGTAGATAAATACTGTTTTTTCGAGTTTTATGCGATGATTCTATAAAGTATATGAAACGTATAACAAAGTTGAGAAATATACCTATGAATATACTAAAATGTTAGTGGGGAAGTGTAGGTAGCGATATAATTATGCCCAAATGGGGTTTCAACCGGGGGAAAATTTTTAGAGAAAACCCTATTTTGTTAAGTTTTAACTGCATAGTTAAAGCAAAATAATTATACAATCAAATATTCAACGGTGTTGAAGAGTTTATGAAAAATATGGGAATTCAAAGAGAGAGAACATAAACCTTAAATATAATGAATGTTTTTTTTCGAATTCGATGTACACCATATTCATCCCGCATGTGTTCTTCACCACTATCAGCGTAGCCAGATTCGTAGATTTATTGAAGATCGATAAACATACCAATTTGGGTTTCACGAGATTTAGTGACCTTTTTTATTGGTGGTCGGATAATTTCTGAATCCATAGAAACCCTTTAATTGTTTCAACTATCCGTAGAAAATCCGTAGCAAATGCTGAAAATTTGCAGATTTTGAGCATCGGTCCGTAGATCTATTGCAGTGCTCAAAATCCGTGATCTCTCTTGTACCACCAACACCGTCATGGTTGCCACATGAACAGATTTATTTAGAAAAGTACAAGGTGTTTCGTTTTTGTTATTGAAGTTTATCTAAAAAAAATATTGGTCAAAATTCGACTTTCTGGGACGCCTTTTTTTTTTGGTAAACCGGTCGGTTTTGGTCGGTTGCCGGAAAATTGACTTAGCTCCAGAAAGTCGATTTTTGCCATTTTTTTTCTAGATAACAGGAGATCATGACGTTTGATGCATTTTGAATGGCATTAACCCTCCGTTTCATAAAGTAGAAAATTTGCGACAATTAAGGTATGGAAAAAGTGAAAAATCGTATTTTATTAAAAAAAATTTCTTGATGTACTCATCATTTCGCACTGTAAAAAATGATTTTTAAAGAAAAATTAAAAATCATGAAATGGATGGTTAAAATTGGAAATTTCATTTTCCAAATTTCCTTTCCCCCCGTACGTGATTTTTGAAATTTTAAGGTAGATTTATGATTAAAAACAAATTTGAGGACCAGATTTTGATGTTTTATGCATTTTTATGTTGTTTGACATCAACATTAAAATTACGATTTTTGAGGGTCAAAACCAAAACTTTGAGCGCTTTGAGCCACGCCTAAATCTAGTCTGATTGAACTAAAATTTTGTGCAGATCTGGTTTTTGAGCCAATCTACAAAATGTACACGGTCGCAGGGGCGGTCCTAGAGCTGGCTCTTGGGGGGAAGGGGGGGTGATTTTCCAATTTTCAAAAATCAGTCGATTTAAAGGACCTTTATTTATATGAAACTTCTGGAACCTAATTTAATTTCCTTTGCTCTTGAATTTAAAGTTATCATTCAAAATTTTAAATTTGATTGAACTATAGCATATAAATTATGAGAAAAAAGTTATTTATATTTTTTCTTGTTCATGTATTTAAGTACCTACACATAATTCCTATTTTTTTTTATGAATTATATATTATATTATATGAATTATAACCAAAAAAAATATGAACTGAAGGGTGGATTCTGAAAGTAAATACTTTTCTTTAGTGAAGAGTCTTAATCATTTGCAATGGAAATAGCCAAGCTTTCAGATTCAGAATATCAAATCTTAAGCTAAATTTTAACTTAAAATTACAATATTCTTTTGTAGATGAGCTGAAAGCAGTATCGGTGACATAATGGCTGTAGATCTTGAAACCCAGGAGTGTTGGTTAAAAATCATTAGAAGATCTTCTAACTGTTTAGCATGATAGATTTCCTTATTGCCTAAAAAATAGTGGAATGATAAGGGGATAGTTTTAATTCACAAGGGAAAAATTAAAACCGAGGCAAATTGATTTCGGTTGATTTTTGCATCCCAAACTTAATTTTTTGTCAGATTTTTTCTCTCCCTTCTTATTTTCTGGTCTTCAGTAATTTTAAAACTAAGCAGTTTAGAGTGAAACCGATCAATGATAATTGATGAAGTAACTAACCTACATGAACAACAAGAAATATGTAAATCCTTTTCATTATCTTTTATTTATTCAACGATACAGATTAGAGGGAAGAATGCCAAAAAGTGACAAATTCCCGGAAAAAAACAATGCAGATTTTGTCTAGATAATATTCGTATTTTAAAAAATGGGGAAACATACTTACTTCTATAATTTTTTCTCATGGTACATTACTCACAGTCCTCATGAAAATTAATTTTTAAGTTAAAACCTTTTTTTCTAAATCTTTTTGATATTTTACACTTTTGCTAAAAAGTGCACAAATTTCTTCAATGAACCTTTTATTTTCAAAATGTATACCGGTAACAAGAGCTGATAAAAAAAATACAAATTAGCATTTAGTGCTCTGTAATAAATCGAAATCAGCTTTCAAACTCTTTGCACCTCGGAAAATGTGAATTTTGTTTCTTTGTGTTATAGTTTTGAATGTAAATTTTGGGTTCTGGAGATCAATTAGAATCTCTATCGCCAACACCAATTCCTTCATATTGAAATAGCTTTTATAAATACTTTTTTGTTCCTTTTGGACTCTAAAAACTAATAGGGAACGCAAAAGTCGTAACAGTTTTAAAATTTAAGCTATTACTATGAATATTTTATATTCGATTTCTGTTTGGTAGTACTGGTATTTTTTTCATGGTAATTCATAATATGAATATTTGGTGTGATACATTTCAAACAGAAATAATTAAAATCAGAACTGAAATTTAAACTTTTGATTTTGAATTTCATAATAAAGGTTATTAATTTTAAGTTTATAATTCATATTTGAATGGCGGAAAATTAAGGGTGAAAAAAAAACTCGCGAAAGAGAATCTTTACTGTGATTTAGAACTTGTATTCTTATTTTTTTTCACGACCGTTTAGATCACCGCTGGTTTTATCTTTGGGGGTTCTCGTTGATGTTGTTCGGTGATGTTTAGATGAAAAGATATGCTTTAGTTTCTACGTTTCGGTTTACTCTTTATTTGAACCATCTTCAGAAAAATAGCTTTCTTTCAAAAAGAAAAATTTGAGTTGAAGCCATACGTTTCATGAACGCCTTTTGGAAAACCGATCACTCCGATGGATAATTTCACTCATATTTGGTCGGGATTCGACCAGACCGAACTGAACGCCATCAGCATTTTTCCGAGTCACTCGAGTTTTATGTACAAATATTTTCAACTATAGACAAAATCAGTAAAACTTAAAAACCAGAATCAATTGTTTATAATTCAAGGAACGCATTCCAGTGAATTATTTTAGAATTTTCGGTTTCGCATAAGAATAACAGGAATTTCAAAATCTGCAGTTTAAAAATTTTCTCATGGCGTTCAGTTCGGTCTGGTCGAAGGCAGGCCATTTAAATTTCTTACAATAAAGGCAATTTTACACTTGAAGGCCAAAGGTTTTTTTACATCTTAGAACGACCAAGATCTGTTAATCAATTAAACATGGTAGAAAAGTCTAAAAAGAAAGAAAATTGAAAATTAATTGATTCCGCACGTTTATAGTTTAATGATTTTTTTAACTGTTTTCTTCTAAATCTGAGCAAATAATAAAGAAACTGCATATTAAAGACAATAAATGTAGGACGATAGTAAATATTTCAAGTATTTCAGTGTTATAAACATATTCAGGGGGGCTATCTTACTTTTTCCATATTGTAATTTCATTAAAATTCGAAACAAAATAAAGAAAGAAATTCAAAATCAACACTCAACAACACACTTCTGTTGAGTTATTTATCAACAAAAGTTATTTGGTATAATTCAGTCCAGGGAATTGCAAGTTACAGCTGCTTAAATTTGGTGGGCCGACTTTTTTCAATATTGAGCCTTTTAAGTGATAAATTAACTTTTTTTGTTGAATAAACACCCCCACGGGGTGGAAAACTTTTAAAATTTAAAAGCATATCTAGTAGAAAAGTTCCAACTTTTTATAGAAATTCGAGCTTTTGTGGGTATTTTATAACGGTTTTTTTGCCGCTTGGGAGGGAGGGGGGGTTGATCACCCCGATCACCCGCCCATAGGACCGCGCCTGCACGGTCGGCTTGCGAAATTCGACATGACCCATTTGCCTGCCATCCTAATATATGTAAGTATTTGAAAATATATTTGTTTAGTTGCTTTAAATTTTCTTGTGATATTTTTTAAACAGTCTAAAACACTTTAATTCTTATAAAATAAGATACATGAAAGCAAAGGCTTTATGCAAAATTCGTGCTGATTCCAGCTAAATGTTCTTCGTCTTGTTGACTGATTATCGCAAATTTGTAACATAGCCACCAATTTTGATGAACCTTAGAATTTTTCTAAGCATTTCAACTGGGTGTGATTTGACGATCCTTTACTATGAAGTATCTATAGGTAATCATCAATATTAGAGAAGCTGTACGACTCAGATATTTAAATTTCGTGCATCGTTATTATGCCAAATATGATTGAAAACTAAGTAGAAAACCCACCGAAAAGCAAAGACCAATTCCCACCGAGTACTTACTCTGTGTCACATGATTCCGTTCGCTTCCGGACGATCCACCGGAACCACTTCCCGCCGCTCCACCATTACTGCCCCTCGAGCCCTTGTTGGCCGTCTGCACCTCGTCCCGCTGCAGCGGATATTCGATGGAATTCTCCTGCGAGATCGAATTTCCGTTCACTTCTTCGTCGGTGAAATTGCCAATCACCGGAGCTGCAAAGAAGATAGAAAAAAAATAGTTGAATTTAGTTTAATCAATGTTCCACCCATAGTTCTTTCGAACAGAGGAAAATTCTCTCAATTAGCTAAGGTTTGTTCAATGTACGGAGTTAGGGAGATTGTTATTGTTTTGGTTCGATTGAATTAGACGCGAAAATGGGTAGCTGACCACGTCATTTCCTGCCCAGTTTCTTTCATTCTTTCTTCGGTTTCACGTGCTAATTGATTTGCTCGGGCTAACGGTTTTCGCTTAAACCAACCAACAGTCATCTATCTGTGAGCTACAGCGGAGAAAAGCGGAAAACGTGTTTATAATTTCGCCTTTTGAATTATGACCGGAATAAATTTCCGCTCGGAGGAAGCCGACTGCCAAGAATTTAGCTTCGTTTAGCAAGTCTTATTCGAGACATCTCGGCGTGCTGCTTCAGTGATTTCTTTTGAGCAGTGCTGCCAGTTTCAAAATAGAAAATATTATATTTGTGAGATCGTTTTTTTTATTGAATCAATTTCATAGACTGTCAACAATAGTTTTTTTTACAGATTCGTAAAATAGTAAGTTACAAATATGAATACAAAAATTATTTTAATCAAAACTGTCAGCCCTGACCTTAGAACAGTACAACACTGAGATGTGTAAAAGTGCAAAAAGTAGCATAAGTAAATAAACAAACAGAGCCGCAAAATACACTCCGGGTTGATCCCCGTTAATTATTTGAACCATCTGAGCGCTCAACACTCCATCATCGACTTTGGGTGGCCTCTGACTCTTTGGTTTACTGATCATTATTCCAGAAGTAGGTAGCTAGTTAGCTTGCTAACAGTGCGAAAAACATTCGACTTATCCCGTCAGGCAACAGCAAAGAAAGGTTCAGGTCGACGTTTGTTTGTACATGACGGTTAATTTATCATCTTTTCCGCCGATTCAACGGACGGTAGCTTTCTCTCTGAGCAAATTTTGTAACTTATCCTAGTAATGCATTGTTAGTAAATAAAGAAGAAAAAATAGAGAAAATCTCAGGATTTTAAAGCTTTCTAACCTGAAACATCTTATCATATTTTTTGGATAAAAAAATGAAAATTTCAATTCTTGGTTGGGTTTGAAAATCTAACATTTGATATCTTTTGCATTTATTACCTCTGATGTTCCTGAGGAAGTATGCTAAGCCCAATAGTTTGAAAACAAGTTTCAACTCATCTATAAAACAATCCTTACAAGCAAATTTAGGAGGATTAATCCCCGCTGAACATATGCTTTTTGCACTTCCACCTAACAAGGTCAGACGGTAATAAATCGCCACCGTGTGGTTTGTTTTGTTTGTAAATAAAACACATGTGCGTTCGCTCCTCCCGGTCGATTGCAAACTCGAATGCATCTCCTCTGAAGTGACAGTTTGCCATAATTTACACAACGTTTAATTTGGATCCCGGCGAAAAATAAAACACCACACACCGTAAGAAAATGGCACTTTTTCACAGTTTACTGGCTTTCGCTAACCGCGGCAGCCGATGGTGTTGAAGACGATGATGATGATTTACGCGGTTTTATTTTGTTTGACAAAGCCAAGAAGGATGTTTGCCGGTATTAAAAGTGTAGGTATGTGCTCATGAATAACGGCCGACCGGGATTCCTCATTGACTCAAGGTGCGGTTTATGAATAACTACTACGTATAAACATTGCGGGCCACGCAGTAGTACTTTGTGCAGCGGTACTTCTTTTGATTCATTAAATTTAATGAGATGAGCTCCGGCTTTATTGGGGGATTTGTCTTTCAGTTTAGAACCGAAGCCGAAACGACCGGTAAATATTGTAATAACTTTTACTTGCAACGCCACTGCTAGAGTCCTGTTACAGATTTTAACGATGATCGACTTGTTCCGGTAGTACTTTCACTTTTTTGTGTTTCAATGAACCTCCTCGTTGTTTTAGTTATTTCAATTCTTTTGAATGAATTTGATAGACTCTCAATAATCTGGATTACCTGGAACTAAGACTACAAAAAAAAATAGGAAGATAATCTACATTCGTCTCGAAAAATCCGGCTCGAAGGACCGTTTGTCGAAAGTTGCACAGATTTCAGTTAAGTTCTACGGAATTTTTGAATAAGTTGGGAATGTTATTGTGTAAAGTTGACTTTTGAGCTACTGCCACATAGCCAAAGCCTCATTATGTTTAAATGCTTTACTGTACTAAAGTTGAATTGTAGAAAACAACAACTGTTTTGTGTAGCTAATGGTGGTATTGAGAACCATCAATCTACGCTAAGATTGAAAATTACATGATAGCGTTTTAAGCTTTCAGTGCATATTAAAATTTTCATCGTCTAACGCATGTTAGTATAACGGTATAACACAAGCGTGTCCGAATGTGGCACTTGGAGAGGCAAGAAATAAACTGATACAAAGTTTTTCCAACCAATATCCTTTATGAACCATCTATAAAAAGTCATGAAAATGTGAACCTATTTTTTTTCCAAAACCATTAATATGGTTTTCCTCAATTGATACTCAAGGATGAAATACCGAAAATAAAACAAACGCAGGTAGTATACGCAAAAACTTGCGAATGTGGTCGCGTATATTGTGGACAAACTTCAGAAACAATTGAAAAACGAATAAAAAATCACAAATACAGTTTCAAACCAAACGCATCGACAACTGGCCTAATGTAACCACAGGGATGATGTAACCTTATACGATTACTCTATACAACGTATGACCAACATCTTTTTGCTAAGTGTTAATGAATCTTGTAATTAAGCTTTTTTGGGTCATATTTAAAGTTTTTTTTTGCCTTGATAGCTGTGGAGATGAAAGCTTTAACCTGATAAAAAAAGCTTAAATCTGACCAAAACAGCTTGAATCTGAGAGATGTTCTCCACACTGCAAGTTTTTTGAAAATATTGTAATTTTTTTTAACTTTCTATCTGTTTTAAATACAGTTTTTATGAAGATGGCTGGAATTCAGTATACCGAAACGTGAAAAATAGCCATTTTAATTTCTTCTTACATGAATAAGGTTGCCAGATTGCTCGGTTTTATCCGGATTTGCTCGGATATTTATTACAAAATTTGACAAAAGTCCGGACTAACCAGGTTACCCGGATTTCATGGAAAAAGCCCGGATGTTGTCCGGATTTATTTGAGAAGTGATCATGAGAAGTCTTTTTGAAAACCTTAAATATGATTTTAAAAAAAATTAAAGATTTTTTGTGCTGAGTAATTCTTGGATTTTGACCAAATTTGCTCGGATATTGCCCAGATTTTTTATCGACATTTTGGAATCAGATGCCCAGATTTTGCCAGGTTTTTAGATAAAATAGCCCGGATTTGTCCGACCCGGGTACGTACCAAAAAAATTTTGGCAACCTGATACATAAATCACCGGAAAATATCAATCAAAGAAAAGCAGAGAAAGTAGCGGTGATCAAAACCAAACAACAAAAACAATAATAGAAAAGATCCTCAAGATCCCAAACGGGATGCCTTGCCGTAGAAACGGGGGATTGGGGTCCCATGAGGTCCCACGAAGAGCTTACAAGGTATTTTACTCCAAACTAAAAATTCTAAATTCTCAATCAAATTTTTTTTGAATAAGTAAGGTTGTTCATGAGAAACAATCTTGACTTAGAATTGACCACTTGATAGGAAATTACTTCGTGATATTGAATTTTTATTGATATTCAACTCATTTCAATGGTTCTGGTTCCATATTATCAAAATAAAAATTGTATATCGTTTATTATAATTCGCATTCTGTATTCAGATTAGGATTCTTGGTTTTTTGTTCAAATCATCATCAGACAATAGAAATAAAAAGCTTTTTAATTTAGGTAAACAATACAAAGCTTCAAAATACGGATCAAGAACTGAAAACTTTAAATTTGCTGCCTCACTCATATTTTAATTCAAAATCAAATTCACAAGTCGAATTAAAAATAAATAATTGGAATAATGAATTGAGATTGAAACCCAAAACAAATCGTATGAAAATTCGGAATCAAATCCGAAATTTAATTTTGAACTTAGGTTGAGAAATCAGATTCTGAAATAATATATGAAATTCAGACTAAGATTCAGCTCGTAATTGAGTTTTACAATCAAGATAAAATGATCACATCAAAAATGCAAAAGAGTAAACTTATAACTGTAATATTTAGTTTTTTTTTTCAAATATTTTATTTTTAACCAAAATCAGTTTGAATGCACAATTGAGTAGAAAATCACAAATGCAGTGGTATGAATTTCTATGATTGCACCCACATTTTTAAGGTTTGTCAGGAATTGAATATCATCAAAATAATCACACAAAACTTTCGGGGCTCCACTTAGCAAAATTTCGCTGTTACTTCCCGTTAGCAAAAATATTTTTTTACTGTTGAGTTAGCAAAAAGCTAAATTTACTTGATTTTAGTAATAAAAAAGGTCATTTTACTTGATTTTAGTAAAACGAAGGTTTTTCAGCCGCTTTGTTCACAGACACCAGCCGCCGCGCCAGTAGGGAGAAAAATAAAAAGCTGTCGCGATTAAGTGCGGTTCCGGATGTTCGTTGCTGATGGTTCTTGTGGTGGCAAAATCCACAACGAAATGGTAGCTGAATCGACACCGGATGCTTACAGAGTAAGGTCTGATCTTAAAGTGTTGAGATTCTATAATTTCTCGATTTCTAATTTGTGTGTTTGTTTTTTTTCCTACCAGGATAAAACTGCAACATGAAGCGCGGCACAGGCCGGTTATGAAGAAGGACCACAACTGGAAATTCAACAAGCTGCATCCGGCAAACACCCCGGTGCTTTCTTTGACGAAGGTGGCATGGCGCTCGCCAGTAGGTGCGTTCCCAGAATAGGAAAAGTGTGAAAAAAATATAAAATTGTGAAAAATAAATTATAAGTGAATGAAATTTGTGTATTTTATTCAATATTCAAACATTCCCCTGATTCACCAGAGAAAAAATAAAGAAACATGAAATTACGGATCCGGGCAATCTTTTTCTCCGGTTTTTGCTAGAAATTTGAGTAAAAACTGCGGCGGCTAACTTTTGTACTCGTTTGCTAAAATTTTAGTTAAAAAATATTGCTAAATTGATTGCTAAGTTTCTAGCTGGTCAAGTTTGAGCAAAATTTTGCTAAATTCCGGCCTCGAAAATTTTGTGTGATGATACCATTTGAAAGACCTTTCAAAATCCCAATCATTTTACTACAACACAACTTAATTCTATCCTCATTAGCCGATTAAAATCAAAAATACACATTTTTGGAGTGGAAATTTCAACCAAAAACTGTTTATAATCATTACTGATTGAGTTGCTGTTATTAGAATATTGTCAAATATTTTTTTTGCGAAAAGTCAATTGGATTATCCTAGGTTTTCGAGATTATTTGTTAACTGTTAATAAAAATTGCAAATCTGTAAGCTCTTTCGTATCTTTAACATGTTTGTGAATCATGGATTGTCCAAACTATCTCCCAGAGAAAGAATCATTTTCCGGAGTGCCAGGTCATAATGTAGCTTGTAACGGGGGGGAAGGTAGTGGGAGGCAATTCCTTAACGATCCTCCACTTCATGTGCCAGGTACCCGAGAGTACCGTGGAGTAGCAATTTGTCCCTATAGAAATACCCGTACCCAGCTAGAGACCTCAGGGCAGGTCTTGATCGCCAGAACACGTTCTAGACGAAAGAGAAGACAAACCCAAACCTAACGAATGATCCTACAACAAACAGCAACATCCAACAGGGTAGCGAGGTGTCCTTTGTAGGTTTTCCTCGCTAGAGCCTATACTACACGGAGCCCGAAACACGCGGAACAAGGAAATATCGGTTTTTCAAAATTGACCACTCGAGTGAAATTCGTTTTAAGATTTAATGTTGAGTTTGTGTGGGAGGTTAGTTGTACAATCATGTGTAAGATTCCTTAAATCTATCTAACCTGATTTCTTTTGCAAGCGCTTGCAACGGTGCTTTCGATGTTTGTGTAGTTCGGCCTTGAAAGAGTTAAGCCGATGTTGACGCCCGGGAATGGCAGAGGGCGGTAAGTTCGACTCGATCAAATCCGGTGGTTCTGATATCGGCTATCCGCGGTGAATTGGGTGGGTGTTTGGTTCCACTATAGAGTTGTTTTTGACATTTCTTACGCACACTTGCTGAGCGTGTACAAATGAGACGGGACAATTAACCTCCAAAACTCTCGGTACAAAAAAAGGACAGCCGGTCGACAAACATGGTCGTTTTTGAGGTTGATTGTCCCAAAACTAAAAAGTGTTGGTGAAACAACCAGCATAATATCACCAACACTATCAGCGGCAAATAGGACTATTCACCTTTTTCGACGACAAGCCGGGTGGGTAAGCCGCGGCTACACGTGCACTTATCGATATCGCTCGATAGACCTTGCAACGTTGCACGATCAAGTGTCCGTTCAGGTGCCTTCCAACCAGGGATGTCAATTATGTCCCGGATGGGTACTCCCTTTCTCGAAGGGAAATCTTCGAGTTTACAAAAAATGAATTGTAAAATCTCACACGATACAGAACATATTTGTGGGTTATTATATTTACCTCTTAGTTGTTTTCTTTTTTTATGCAACTTTCTAATCATTGACTGTCTACGTACTTTGTCAAAGTAGCCTAAATAAAATTATAAATTGCATTTACTAACATACACAAAACTACAAGCTGATTTAACTTACAAGGGTTAACACTACCTAGAGCACGTGTTAACTAGAAACTTTCTGTCGCACCTTGACAACACTCGTTTCGTGGTCGAACTTCAAATGAGCGAGACCTCCTTGTAATTAGGCTCTTTACCCATAAAGTCTGCTTCATTTAATATTGGAACAAATTCTTTTGCTCATTGTGGCGCTCCTAGTGGACGGATTTGGAAACTTTTTTCACCCACGTGTCGGGAAATTCATTACCTTTCACCATGTATTTATGTCATAACACCAAACGATAGCATTTTGTAAACAACCGCCATGGAAGCCGAACGGAGAGATCAAATTGTGCACAGTTTTCTTACGAGTATGAGTACGAGAATTTCTTCGAAACTGCAATGAATATTTTTATTAATTTTTTTTTATGAAAGAATAAAGAAAATGCTACATTTTTATGGAAAACAAATTATGAATTCGTTAATAAATGACTGAACTACACGCAATTGTTTGTGTTCCAATATTAAATGAAGCAGACTTTACATCCGTCGAACTTGGTCAGCACTTGGTCGTACAGCTTTCGAGCACGGATTCTGGCCACATTGTTCTGCTTCAGCGTCCGATTTGGCTGTTTGCTGGCTCGGAATGACCTTATTCCTTCCCGGAGACGAATTCGTCGCACCGTACTGTGAGCGGCCTGGAACTTATTGGCCAAATCGCGGTCTGAAAGATTGGGATTCCTCTTGACGGCCTTGATGACTTTCCCACGCAGTTTCCGGTCGACAGTTCCACTCCGACGCTTCGAATGCGGCTTCCGAGCCGTCGTCAATGTTTCCTTGTACTGCTTGATAACACGCCATACGGTATTTCTGGGCATTTTAAGCTGTTTAGCTAGCTTCGATGCCGACAACAATGGATTTTCAAGAAAACTGTGCACAATTTGATCTCTCCGTTCGGCTTCCATGGCGTTTGTTTACAAAATGCTATCGTTTGATGTTATGGCATAAATACATGGTGAAAGGTATTGAATTTCCCGACACGTGGGTGAAAAAAGTTTCCAAATCCGTCCACTAGGAGCGCCACAATGAACAAAAGAATTTGTTCCAATATTAAATGAAGCAGACTTTAACATCGATCACGACCCGAGGACTATCGGTAGGTCCGTTTTATTTCCTCTTTCTTTGGGTTCGTCATTCATTGGCGACCCCAAACCTGAACGCACTCTTGCTACCAAGTTACTCTGACGTCTGTTGGCTAGGCGGTTTTCAGAGACCAGGAACGATAGGGAGTTGCCTTAAGGTAGTGTTAATACACGGAGAAAACATGTAACATCGTTACAAGCTCTGAACCCTGTTTAAAATCATAGGCATATCTTTGCCAGATATATTTGAAGTGATTATCAGAGGTTTGAATCAATCTATGATTTGCAAACATGAGAAAGATACGAAAGAATAAAATGTCTCGAAAACCTAGGATAGTCCAATTGACTCAATGCTAAAGCAAATATTTAATTTAACAAAATTACGGTTAAAGGTAGTCCAATCAGTCATAGTTTTTAACTGTTTTTGGTTGTTTAATCAGTAATTTGTGTAAAATGTTTATTTTTAAATTTACTCAGCTAAAGAGGATTACAGGATGTATTTCCAAAAGTTTATATTTAAAAGGAGAAACTATTATTGTAAAAAATTTTTACAATGTTTGTTGCTTTTATTCAAGTTCTTCAAGCATTGCACAGTAGTGGTCCAGGACGGAACTAAATCGTGACAAAATTAATTACGAAGATACTATAAGAGATAGACAAATGGTGTCTTCAGAAAAAAATGCTCATCAAACCATGTGCTTTAATAATTCTGAATCAAATATTAGGGTGTGTCATTTTTGCATGATTAACACATAAAAACTCTTTCCAGTGAACAGATAGAGCCAAATTGCCTTCAACAAAGTTGTAGCCATCGATTTTGAGGCAACTTTATCTAAGACAACTACATACATACGACGTTTGGTAAGCGAATTATGATTTTTTAAACATTAAAATGTTAAGGTGTGTAGAAAACACAGTATTCTGGCTCTAACTGTTTGTGAATGAACTCATACAATAAAAACGTCTTCTACGCATTTGTATGAAATAAAAATTCGCATATTTTTCTCTCAAAGAGCAAACATGCATCTGAAGGCGTCCATAAGTTATAAAGGATTTTATAGCAAAAACTTGTACTTTTAAAACAGTCATATCTCGGATTTGTGCCAACCAAAAAATTATTTTATGACGGCACTATTTAGTTCAAATACCAATTTTTGATTGTGAAAATTTGGGAGATTGGTTATTTTCTTAACTCGAGAAAAAAAAATTCAAAAATTGATAATTTTCAATACAAATTCACACATTCGAAGACCCTGTGAAAGAGAACATCCCCATTTCTCGTGCAAAAGTCTAATTTTCATCGTTTTGTTATCGGCTGAGTCCAATGAGATGTTTAAATAAGCGGTTTAGCATATTAAGTCAAATTTGAAAACAAAAAGGTAAAAATAACTATTTTTTTATTATTTTTGAAATTTTTAATTTTTGCAAATTCGACTAAAAGCGAGAAAAATGTACAAAATCGGTTATTTATGCATCACAATGGACTCAGTCGATAACAAAACGATGACTTTTGCACGAAAAATGGGGATGTGCTCTTTCACAGGATCTTCAAATGTGTAAATTTGTATTCAAAATTATCAAATTTTGGAATTTTTTCTCGAGTAAAAAAAAATTACCTATCTTCCAAATTTTTATAATCAAGCTTGTTATGCTTTGTGGATTATGCTTAAAATTTAAGAGACGAATGTGTTACGTAGAAGGGAAGGGGATTTGAAAATGGCCGAAAATTGTGATACGTCATATTTGAACATTCCTAAAGTGAACATTCCAGATTGCCTGATTTTGGTTTTGCCAACAAAGCTCGAAAAAACATAGAATTTAAAAGGATTTTAAATTTTTTTCTTCACTTGTTTCACTTTTTAATATTTCTGCAAATTATTATTAATTTTTTTTATTAAATTTTGACAAATCTAAAAATAAGTGTATCTTTCCCCCGTAAAAGTCGTTTTATTTGATTTAATGAGGAGAAGATACTTTCTTAACAGAACATGATGCTTGATTCGCTGGAAACTCCTGAAGTATTTTCTTCATTCAATATTTTAGGAGAAAATGATGTATTATTTATTTTAGGATATGCATTCCAGATTCCCCGGATTTATTCGGACATGCCCGGGTTCAAAGCAGTGTGGACAAATAAAGCAAACTAAGGTCTCAATAAGGCTCAACGTTCTGTGCTTGTTTTATTCTAATTATTTTATGCGGGAGTTTGAAAAGAGATTTGAACGCTGCTGATGTGTGTTGATAAAAAAATTAAAATTTCAGGTGATTTTAGTCATTTTGTTATAGGATTTTTTTTTTGAAAATTCGCTTATTTATTCTTTGATTTTTTTGGGATTTTATGTTGAAAAATTCGAGGTCAAATGCCCAGATATTGCCAGATATTGTAAAAATTTGTGTTTATTTGTTCAGCCAATAAAAATGCATGAAAAATTCTGCAATGATTACTTTACTCTAGGAAGCCTTCTTAACTTATATTAAAGTGAAACTCTTTGAGATAATAATATCGTTCCTTACATGTTTTATTAAATAAACATTTTAATTCCGAAATTAGTTTTCTTTCCTAGTTTTCTATAACTTAAAGCAGTAGGTATGATTCAAGTTATTTTTAAACTCCAATTTTCCGCAGGGGGCTTTCCACCTAACAAATGGTGTCAAACTTTCACATAAGCTTCAGGATCGTTGAGTGACCCCTCAGAGTAAACCAAATGAGCTGAAATTTGGCAATCGAGACTTTCTTTACTCGACGTGCATTGGGACCAATTCGTAAAATTCCTTCTTCGAATTTACCACCTGGGTAACCAAAAAAAAAAAAAAACACACACACACATACATTATGTTTTTGGTGCTTTGCATCACCCGCCGAGATGCTACTAATCATTAAATGCAATAATCATAATAATCGATCATGAATGGTAAATGAAAAAAAAAAATCTCCTCGAACAGGAATCGAACTTGAGCCTACTGATCACCTCTCCGACATTTAACCAACAGGCCAAATCGTCTGATGTAAACTGGTGAAGCTGTAGCTCTATCATTTAGTTGACTACATCGAGTTGAATCCGCTGCTAGATGCTACGGCAGAAAACGCTCATCGTGCCCCGAATAATTGTGCTCTGTTCGCCCCGAGTCAACAAGTTAAAGTAAAAACGTGTTTTAAAATGGGTTATAGTGAAAAACCAAACATTTTATGATGGTGAAAGTTGATGAACAATGTGTTCATCATGTTGCAGTGCGTACATTGTAGATTAAGGTGATTTAACGATCATTAAAGCTTATTTTTCAGTGCTAAAAAATTATAATATTTTCGTCACATGAGAACCGGGTTGGTTTTTCTAAAATATTTCTGTAAAAATGATAAGAAGATTTCTTTTTTGCTGAAAAATTAATATTATAGGAGGTACGGAAATAATCCCCGTGAAAATTTATTCAAGACAATACGCACTTTTGTAGAAAAATGGAGTGCTTATTATGCCCCGGGTGCTCTTAGTGCGCTTATCTCCCCAATTTATTTATTTTTTTGTGAGGAGGAACAAACCTATCATGGATTTGACAAATAGGGGAAGAGATTTTTTTCTGTCCAGTGTAGTGAATATAAGAGAATAGTTAGGAAAATATTGATCATTAAACAGAAAGGTACATTCCTTAAATCTTAATGTATCTTTCTGTTTAATGATCATTATTTTCCTAACTATTCCCTTATATTCACTACATCCAGTACTATTCGAACAATCAGTGATCAAATACTCACTTGAAATGAAGGAAATCTCGCTAAGCATGATCCACCGCAGCGCAAAGTACAGATGCACCTGGATGTACCGACCAATGCGGTGGTGCAACTTAATGGTGACGTCCCTTGCATTTTCCATCACCGTATCCGGCATGTAGGAAAAGTGCACCGGTTCCCCGCTAAAGTGTTGACCTCCGATGCTGAAGAACACCTTGGCGTGCAGGAATACCTGAAATGTGGAAAAGCAAAAAATACATCATTAATTTCAGTCAAATACCTAGCCAATGGCTCGTTGTAAGCTCATCAAACAAAGAATTGATCGGACTTTATATTATTTAAACAAAGTTCTTGGAAAGGCACTCGCGCAAAGCTCTTTGATTGTACTTCAATTATTTCACGACTCAAAAGTTGCACGATAAGCTTTCGATTGCATTAACGGGCCAAAAGGAAACGCAATGTTTACGTGGTTTAAAAAAATAACAACGAGAGAAATCTCCCGAACGTAAATCAATGAATCCCCGGCTGGCTTGAAACCCGGTCATTAGCGAGTGCACGATGCAAATAATAATCGGTTCGATTTGCCCACCTTTCATTCGATGGCATCGCACGCTGAATCAGATCAGCGGAACCGATATTTTTCCAGATCATTCGGTTCAGCAGCACCGACCTGGTGCTGCGTTGAGGCCGATGAGGATAATCCAATAATATTGACTAACTACTTCAACGGGGGAACGGGGGGTAAAATGCCCAAATTAAAAAGGATCGATTATAATTCGTAATGTGTCATCCAAATAAAACAACACAAGCATCTAAAATGAAAAAAATCCATCGAAAGTATAATTACATAGAAACTGAAATCAATAGACCGTGTTCATGTCTAGAATATGATTTTCAAAAATATGATTTTCTTTCGTCTTCGGTAAACTGTGCAGATGTGTGTAAAAAATGAACCACAACAGGTTAGAGCTATTTTACGTGAGGTGTATTAAACTGTAGGAATCAGGCCTGATTTTGTTTCTTGTTTTTCGTAAAACATTTGAATCAGTATTTTAAGAGATTTGATGGTGGCGTCTTTTGTCCCGACTGCTCATTTTACCCCCTCTACGCGGCTCAATCGACCGGTTTGGAAGTTGAGTTCATTTAGCAAAAGCTGCCACTCCAATTACGGCTCCAATCGGTCGGCTAGTCGGTTCCCACACAGGCAACGTCAGAATTAGCCAGGGTCCGAAAACCCGAAGCATGATGGTCAACCTTCTGGTCTCGTGAAAAGATTCCAAGCACGACGATCCGAGAACGAAAGTCGTGAAAGGTAGATCATCATTTTCTTCTGAGGTTTTTTCCTCTATCTTTTGTTTTCTCCCTTAATTTCTTCGATCCCAACGGATGAGCTCCAATAAGCGAACGTCAGTTTCCTTCGGCTACCGACAGATGGCGAGAGCAAAGCCAAAGAGCATTATCAGCTGGTGGAAAAACTTATTAATTATGGGAAAATAAATGGAGCAAACTACAATACACATCCAAGTAAGCGAACGAGGGCATTTCGCGCTCGCCTTGCCGGAGACCAATCTAAGAAGCTTATGATTTAGCGTTCTTCCTCTCTCACGCTTTCTTCCATCTTCGTTGGTTCGGACCACCAAGAAGGAAACAAATCGACGGAAAACGGAAAATCCGGAAAAGATAATTCCTTCTGGTGCATCGCTGATAAAACGGGGGACCCAGTTTCCCCCACCCTCATAATCGAGTGGGAGTATAGCTTTCTTAGCAGGAAATTTTCCGGGAAGCCAATGAGCGGAAAATGTTGTAGCGTAAAATTGGCACCGAAAGAAATGAAGGAAAACTGTCATCTTATTATAGATCTTTAAGTGCTTTTCCGCTTCCATAATGTTTTATTTCAATTCTTTTTTATTGCAACACAACCATATCCAGTCAATAACTAATGGGAAAAAGTTGATAGCTTTTCATTGAGATCGACGGGGTGGGAAAACTGTTGGACGGATTTGTGTCTGTTTCAGAATTAATTCGAAACTACTTTCGGTCGATGAATCGAGGGGGTGTTGGGGACGGAAAAGTTCTATTTTCTCATCTGTGTTTCCATTGCTATATCGTTCAATTTTTATCGCCATTGACTGGGGGAACGATTTTAAACCCCATCAATAAGTTTAATGAAGGATCCAGACTGCGAGTAATTAGTCGGACAAGTTTACTGGAGTAGGTTATGGATTTCTTTAATTACCGAACGAATCGATTTTGCCTTTCCTTTACAGCTCTGAAAAATATAAGTTTGATCGTATTTAGAGATCCATTGTCACTGTTAATGAAAAGTTTTGACCGGTTCCCAGAAAATTAAACAATGCAACATCGGGAAGAATATTTTTCAGATGTCAACAGTGACCAGTTTAAAGTGATAAACGTAAGCTTCAAGTAAACCATTTGAAATTCTGTTTCTAGATTAATCTGAATAAATCTCATTGAAGATTTTCAGAGTAATCCCGATATATAATAGGTCCCAGAATAGGGTAATGTTCCGGAATCAAACCCCGGTGGCCTCAGGCTGCATGCCAAATTAAGCTTATTTGGTTAACTCTTAGGGGCGCTCATCGAGCCTCAAGTTTGAATGAAAATTTGACATCATTTGTTTTCTCGAGGCTGAAAAATGCAATATTTTAGTTCTTAGTTTTATGCACATTCACCGATTGGTTACAAATTTGACTTTTTTCATCTATACGTAGTTTTACAGATTTTCGATTGAAGAATATATTATAGGCTAGATTTGATATGGGGCCTTCTGACAGGCCAAAGAACGATTGAGACCCCTAAGGTTTTGAATCCGGAAAATAACCCTATATTTTAGCCCATCCTAATATTCAGACTTTCGGAAAGCCACAAACAAATTGTATGATACTTTTACTTTACTTTTCAAATCATATTCTTTCCTTTTTCAATGATTCAGTTTGTTTGTTTCTGATTTTTTTTGTATTTATTATGTTATTTATTATTTTTCTTATTTATTACTATTCTTATTTATTATTATTCTTATTTAACCCGGATTCAATCTATTGCCATGAGCTGAAACACGGCTAAGGTATTTTTAATAATCGACGGCCATGGACTGAACCCGGCTATCGTTCGATTTTTTCTTATTATTATTTTTATCTCAATTGGAATAATACTCACTATTTGCCCTTTCAGGATATTGAAAACCTCTTTGCTCTTTAAGGCGTTAACAATCTCCTTTGCCTGAATAGGTTCGATTCTCTAGATATTAAAAATTATCACAACTCTCACTATTTTCCCTTAGGGCTGTCATTAACCTTTTAGCACTATTAAGGCGAACAAAACCTCTTTGCCCTTCAATGGGGGAACGAATCTTCTTCACCCAAGAGTATGGACGAATTCCCTCTGCCCGTTTTGTAATACTTTGTAATACTTGGGTTGGGCACCACTTCAACCCGGTCCCGTTCCTCTCCCTTACAGAAAGAGAAACGCAAAGAAAAAGGATCTGCCAATGTGGAATCTCGGACGGACCATCCCAAGTAACAATTTAAGCTTTATTATGGTCAGCAAAATGTCGTTTGGACCATAGCATTAATCTTTATAAAAAGCTAAAGTACATTCTATAACATAACCTGGACTCTAATAAAGCCAAAATTAGGCTATTTGGCCCTATCCTAGGAACGTCATCATGACCAATCATTGTTAGTCATCAATATTGGTCACCAAAGCTTTTAAAAAGCTATTATAAAACATGTTAGAGATTTTTGTTTTTTTTCGGTTCTGTCAGTTCTCGGAGTTTTTTTTTTGTTTTTTCCAGCAACCGTAATGGTTGATGAATGATGATTGCATTATTCAGATATGAATCTGGTAAAATTAATAGCTAAAAAACCAATGTTTTACCCATATAATGAGCGTCTTTTCTACTGCCAGTCAAGATTTTAGGTAAAATGTATATGAAATAGTATCTTAAAATAAATGCGCCTCGTCAAATCTGATGGTCAATTATGATGGAATTGATGGAAAAAGGCCTGAAAAAATATTTTCCAATGCTTGCATTGTGAATCCATCAACATGGCGTCATTTTGTGCCCTTCGATTTTGCAACCAACATGGCGTGAGTCAATTCATAGTTTTATTATGGTTTAATGATGACCCCAAAAAAAGCTACGATTTGACGTTTCTCTCGCAAGCCAACCAATTACACGCTAAGGTTGAGTTCCTCATTTCTGAGTTGTTAATCATTAGTACAGTAAATGAGGACAGACTTTTTGAATGAAAAGGGATTGGTTTTCAATGACCCGTGGAATAAATCATGAGTTGAAGTCAAATTTCGTTGTCTGACGCCATCTTGAAATCCAAGATGGCGGCTTCCGCTGAACTTTAAAATGGTGTAAATGACTTGAAATCGCATGAAACCCCAACAAAATGGGTATCGGGTGAAAGTGCTAAACGAGTAGAAGTCGAATTTCGCTATCCGACGCCATCTTGAAATCCAAGATGGCGGCATCCGCTCAACTTTTAATGCTTAATGCTGACAAAAAGTCGCATTAAACCATCACTATACGAGTATTGAATGAAAAGGCTAAGCTAGAAGATGTCGATTTTTTTCTTTCCGACGCCATCTTGGAATCCAAGATGGCAGCTTCCACTGAATTTAAAATGCTGTTAATCAATGAAAATCGCTTGAACACAACTTTTTTTCACGTAATACTACATTAAAACTACTATTTTAAAACAATTTAGATCATTTTAAATCACTTTTATTATTTTTTCATTATGTTTTTAATGCATTTAGAACTTTTCTTGTTTTGTTTATAGCTTTTGATTTTTTTTGCCATTTATGTAATTCTTTTATTCCTATCATGCTATTATGTCTAAATTGTATTGGTCTTATTCTAGCGAAAACTATATGGTTATGTTGTTTCTAAAAACCGTCTGATTTAGGCACATGTGCCAAATTCGATGTTTCCAAAATCGAATGTTGCCAAAAACGAACGGGGTCTGTATTGTGGTAGTTTTTGTGGGATTTTCAGTCACTTACAGATTTTTAGAGAAACGCGAAAAAAGATATTTGACTTCTATCATTTAGCCTTAGCACCCAATACAATATATTTGGGAGTTTCATGCTATTTTCATTCATTTACAGTATTTTTAAGTTCAGCTGAAGCCACCATCCTGGATTTCAAGATTGCGTCAGAATGCAAAAATAAACTTTTTATAGCTTATCCCAATTGACAAATATCCATATTTTGGAGGTTTCATGCGATATTCAATGATTTAGAGCATTTTTTAAGTTTATAGAAAGCTGCCATCTTGGATTTCAAGATGGCGTAAGATAGCAATATTCGACTTCTACTCGTAAACCCCTTCACCCACTACCAATTTGGGTTTCATGTCATTTTAAGTCATTCACTACATTTTAAAGTTTAGCGGAAGCCGCCATCTTGGATTTCAAGATGGCGTAAGATAGCGTAATTCAACTTCTACCGGTTGATTTCTTTTAACTTATACCCCTATAATATAGGTTTTATACGATTTTCAGTCATTTACAGTATTTTTAAGTTGAGTGGTAACCGCCATCTTGGATTTAAGATGGCGACGGGCAACGAAATTTGACTTCTACTCGTTTATTACTTTCACCTTATAACCATATTGAGAAGGTTTCACGATATTTTCAGTAATTTTCAGCTTTGAAAATAAAAGAGGAAGCCGCCATCTTGAATTAATGATGGCGTCAAGCTTTTTTTTCCTACTATTTGGGCCCTTTCACTCAATACTCATATTATAAAGATATTCATACCACTTTCGGTGATTTCAAGTTTTCAAAGATGTATTTTTTTAATTTAAACTCAAAACCAACACGCATAACTTACCAAAAATGTGTAAAAATGGGAGTTCCAATTCAAATATGTGCTATCTAATCTGAGCGTGTCCTGTTTTGACATTTTGATCGAGAACTGTCACTAAGTTTTATGGCGGTTTAATAATCAGGCACTGAGTGCTATTATAGAACATGCTAAAGAAAGCTTGGAGCAAACTTCTAAGTTTGTGTTTTATTATAGTTTTAAAAAAGCATTCATAACTCTTTCAAAATAACTAAAACAGTATGTTTAATAAAAGTTTTATTAGCGTTTTCAAAACCATCTGCAAACATATGGTCGAAAAAAAATATAAGCATTCTGCATGACCATAATAAAACCGTTATAAAACGAGCTGCACAAAAAAATGCCATAATTAAACCATAATAAAACTTCCTAATGCTAGTTGGCATAATCTGTGTTACTTGGGATGTAACCATCTCAAGACTGGCGTACAACTGACTTGGTTGCTAAATGCTATAAAGGTCTGTTGTGCTAGCGATTGCTTATCATCGCTTATAAGCTACTTGGCTTTCGGACACTTTCTTTCATCGTGAGGGTAGAGGATAAAAGCGCTGCCGAAATTGGGTGATTGTTTTGCATTAGTGCAAGTGAGATGCAGCTTAAATTTCACCCCACTTTTGACAGATCTTACGGGGTTTTCTTAAGGAGAGAAAGAATAACTTTTTGATTTCATTGTTTATCAACTTATTGTATTGTATTCTATTTGTATCTTTATTTGTCTTTGAGCCAAGGCTCCTAGAGACTGACCAGTTTTGATTTACGAATTTGTTTGATTTCTATGGTACATTTCAAATTTTACTTGTTTTCTAAAAACATCAATTCTTGATTAATGGAATAATATAATAATTGACAAGATAACTTAGTATAAGAGAGATCATGATTGTTGAACTAATAACTTTTGTTTTAACTGCTTTTTGAACACATTATAACTAAGGAGTTTGAGATCTTCTTGTGGTTGTACATGTTGATAGCTTTTCTCACCAACGAATTTTGACCAAATGTAGTAGTATTTATCCTTTCCGTTGAAAGATGATTTCGCCCACGGGTCATGTGTCCGAACTTCTGCTTGGAACCGTGTTTGTGTGGACCAATCCATGTTGAATTTGATGAATGTGTAGACACGCAGCATAACCGTACACATTTTCCAGGGTGAGAAGGTGATGATGAGTGTGAATGAACTGCGTCGATGTTCTACAGTGATGACCGAATAAGTTTTTGATAGTTTTATTTTGTATCACTTGAAGAGGTTTCAAAACAGACGCACTAGCCGCTCCCCAAACACAAATTCCATAAGTAACACAGCAGTGAAAAAGTGAAAAATATATTGATGGCTTAGTGGAATCGGGTAACAAATAGTTTAGTTTCCTGAAGATTCCAGCTGTCCTGGCTAATCTGGTTGTTAAGCTTCGAATATGGACACCTCACTTAAGTTCGCTGTCGATGGTAATACCCAGATATTTGAAGAATTCAACTCGTTCTAATGGTTGCCCACCATACCTGAGGGTCACAGATCGATCATTGAATATCATGTACTTGGTTGTCTCGGAGTTGAGCGTTAGCTTGTGCTGGTTCATCCATCGGTGTAACGTTAAGAGATCTTCGATAATATTATTTTGTAGCTGGTCATATGAATCACAGGCGTAGATAATTACCATGTCATCAGCGAACATAAAAATTTTGCCGTGAAATCGTACATTTGTTATTGTTGTACTAATTGTTAATATAACAGTTGAATCACGTGGGTCCAAGAGTACTTCCTTGTATGACACCGAAATACGGAACTTTTTAATTCGTTTTCATTGACAAATTGTTGGCGGTCGCGAAGAAAACTTTGAAACCACTGTAGTGAGCGCCCCTTGATACCAAGTTCGAAAAGATATCTTAGCAAAATATTTCGGTCACACGTATCGAACGCTTTGCTAAGATCCAGGAATAACGCAGCTACCTTCTTATTACTGTCACATTTTGTTTGGATATCCGTTAAAACATCGAAAAGTGCTGTCTGAGTGCTAGAATTATCTCGAAACCCGTACTGATGCGTAGAAAGAAGCCTGTTCCGTTCTAGATGATACACTAACTGTTGATTAATGTCTTTTTGCACTATTTTATCAGTCACACTGGAGACACTTATCGGGCGTAAATCAGCGTAATTTATCGGTACATGTATTTTGGGTAACGCAACATCTCTCGCAATTTTCATTTCGTTGGGTACTCGGGAGCATAGAATGGAGGAGTTAACAAGATCCGTAAGGTTGTCTTTTAGCATTTCACAGAAAGATTTTATGATTTTTGCTGGGGTTCCACGGTAACCAGCTGAAGCTCCAGTCTTAAGCCTGGAGACGATCGCACATACATCCATTGGGGTAATGGGAGTAAACATCAATAAACTGTCCGTTTGAACACTCAAAGGCATCATACTTGTGTAGGGAATTTTGTCAACCAGATTCTTAGCAGCAGCCACAAAGTATTGGTTAATGTTTTGAAGTTTTTTTTGCTCTTTGGCCAACAATGACTTGTTACTGCGCTTCGTACCAAGAATTTCACCTATCACGCTTCATGTTTTGCTCGCATCGTTCTCACGTTGATTGAATTTCGCTACGTAGTAGTTTTGCCTTTTATTTCGTTTAAGAGCAGTAACCGTATTGGTCCACATTCTATACATACGTCGAGAAAATTCACAAGTTGCAGTGTTCGGCACAAAACCGCTAATCCGCTATTCGCTAGTTAGTCCGCTAACTGTTTGTTAGCGGTTTAATTTTGCCGCTAAGTTTGGATTGATTTAGCGAATTGAAAAGTTCCGCTATTTTTTGGTTCCGCTAATTGAAGATCGCTAACTCCATATATTTGTATCAATCTCTCGAATTCTTAGTGATAGAATAAACCTTTTTTTCATTAACCAAGTCAAAGTGACATTGTGCATCATTCTGATTTCTTAATTGGATTCATTGGAGGAATGCCTACTAGAGCTAGAGAAAAGATGTATCTAGTGTCATTTTTCTCTCTTTCAGCATTTTTTAGCAACTTTTACAGAAGAAGATAACAATAAAAGGTGTTAAACAATATAAAACTATTTTCAACAACTTTTCATCAGCATTTGTTTTCAAGTGGTTGAGCTATTTAGTTTTCACAATACAGTTTTTTAGAGATTTTACAGATCAGTTCATACAAAAATAAGACGAAAACACTATTGTAGCCTTCGTTTTAAGTTCAAATAGAAATTGTATGTATGTTCACGTTTGATAATGCTCCTGCAAATTTGAAAAAGTGGAAAACAGGTTAAAGATTTTAAATGAGGATTATGTAAAATAATGCCAAAACAAAAAAAAATGAATTGCACAGAAGAATATTTGCAACAAAATTGCTTACTATCTACTTTGCACAAAACCGATAAATCGAGTAAATTTTTAACCAAAATTTAAATTAAAAAAAAAAAGAGAAATTTAGCTCCAATTTTCCACATTCTGTTTATTTGCTCTTTCTTTAATTGTTCGAAAATCGTTTGTATTAATTTATTAAACACAGAGACTCGTTAAAACTCCTATCTTTGACAGTTTTGGTTTTGCTTATATAATTTTATGAAAATACGATCAATTTATCTAATTTAATTAAATACTTAAAACTTCATTAATTCCCCCTTGGGGAATAAGAAAAATTTAAAGGGGGGAGTGCGTGACTAAAGAAAAATTTCATATTTGTTCCGGCCTCAATGTTGGTAAACAGTTAGCGATTAGCGCTTTAAGCTTAGAGCGATAACTTTTTTGGCACATTTAGCGTATTTAATTAGCGATCGCTAACTTTGTATGAGTTAGCGATTTAATTAGCGGCGCTAATTTTTCAGTTAGCGATGCCGAACACTGACAAGTTGTGTTTCGGCGAGTTTTACCAAACCAATAGTTTTTGGCACACACAGCATCCTTCAGCTCACGATCAAACCAGACTTTAGCGTTTTTAGTTGTTATTTGTTTCGTCGATTCCTGGATAAAACGCTGTATTCCAGAGACAAAACACAGACTAGACACAACTTCGTCAGTATTCGTGAGTGTAAGTGAGTGGGTTGCGATTGGGTTACGATTGAGGCACTCTCTGAGTACATCCAAGTCAATTTAGGATAATACTTTTCTTGCTGCGGTAGAAGCTCCATATTTCGATCGATTTCGATGAAGATTGCGTCATGGTCAAAGAGACTGTATTCCAACTGTTGTAGCGTGATTGTAGGTGTAGTGTTGTTTGTAATAACGTGATCCATGCATGCACGATATCTCGTAGGGGAGGAATTGCAAAATTCAAACCCACAACAACAGTTTGAATATAATTTTCAACGGAAGGTGTTCTGGTCGGAATATCAAAGTTGAAATCACCTGCTACAAAGAATATTTTCGGAGGGAGGTGAGGAACTTATCTAACACTTCGATAAAGTGGTCAACGAATTCAGTATTAACATCTGGTGGACGATAGACACTCACCAAGGTGATTTTCTCGTGGGAACCCACCTCAACAGCGATAATACTGTTTGTCACAGAATGTGTGGATGTGTTTCACTGGAAGACTATTGTGGACAAATATTGCTGCTCCACCGCCGCGCCTAGTTTTCCTCGATGCAAAAAACAGTTGTAGTTGAGTAGCGACAAAGATGATTCGGTTCCGGCATGAGACCAGGTTTCGGTAATCAAAATGGCATCAATACGGTGATTAGCACAATCCAAAAGATGTTCTAGTTCGGCGATTTTTTTTTTCATTTTAGCTTCGAGCGTTTATATAAATGACTTTAAGATTGGAAGATTTTTTTAGTTTAAACTGTTCGACGGAAAGAAGTTTTTTGGTGGTGGTTGAAATGGCAGATGAAAACTAGGATCACTTCGTGATGTCATTCAGAACACTTGATGAGGTAATTTCCTTGACTTTGGATTTTTCAGTTTTCCTAGCCAGTAATCTGCCATTACGGAACCACACATACTTCAGTATGCAATTTTTTCCTTCTCTTCCTACCATAGTAGGCAAACAAACAGCACGAAACGATATTGCTTCTTCTTCTTTCTTTTCTTGTTGGGAAAGAACCAAACCTACTGAGTTTCTTTAGCGCTGCCCCCAACACTTAATGTGATGATTTTTTCTCTTGCTCTTACACTGGTGAAGCCTTCTCTGCTCTTTGATTGGGTGTACGCCCGGCGTCTTAACAGAGCAGGGCAAGTCTTTCAGAACGAAAAGTTCACTGAGTTGCATTTTTCAAGCCGCTCTGGGAGAAATGGACATCCATGATGATGGCTATATTTCATTTGTATTTTGTAGCAAAAACTATTTAGCAAATATTTTAATTTTTGCCCCTAAATGTATGCACCATTATTATCCTTTTTTGGATTATAAATGTTTATTAAAGAATACGATAAAAAGCAAGGTAAAATGGATAAACTAGCATTTGTAATTATAATGAAGGTGCTTTGAATCCTTTATGATCAAGAAAAGTCGTTGAAACCATCAACATAGTGACTGATCAATGTGTAGAGGATAATAAGATACAACGACATGAACAAGCTTATTGTGGTTCTTAATCATAGTTTAAGATATGACTCTTGAACAAACCTATTTTTATGCACGATAAGTTTTGGCAACTTTACGCTTTTGAACGAAAGAGAGGGAAAAGTTCTCTCTTTTCATTGCATCGAGAAAACAAACTATCAGCAAGTTGAACGACACTTCGGTAACGGCTTTTGAATCGGACGGATGAGAGAGTCTATTTTAAATTTAAGAAAAAAGTAACTAAAAGAAAAAATGGAATTCACTACACAATGTTATTCCAAAGCATCAAATTCTAAGCAGAGACGAAATTGATTTTGAAATCAAATTTAAAGTAGCCTTATAAATTTCTGCAACCATGTTTTACGTTCATAGGAGTCCAGTTCTGGTTTTAAAAACATAAAAAATGACTAATATTTCTTATATTTAAAATACGTTATTAAAAAGAAAAAATGACCACCAAAACGGCACTCGGCATTCGAAAGATATAGTATTCAGGCATCCATCCTGAAAATTTAGAAATGTTTCATCGGGCTTTTTTGAAATTAGAGCGATTTCAAAATTTTAAGTCGATTTGCATTAGATTTCCAATGGGGGTTTTCGACCTTATGTTCTATGACCATGGATTTTTCTGACTACATATTTTATGACAATCACCCAGTTCAATGGCTTTATAGAAAATTTCATGCCCGACAACTTTGTCGAAGAATGGAAAAAGATTTGAGTTGATCCTGAAAAGCTATTGGCAATTTTCTAAAACTTTATTAGACTGATTGAAATTTTTCCATGTTTCTTAAGTTTTTTTTCAATTCAGCTTCACTAAAAAGCGAATATCTTTTCAGGCGTAGTTTCAATCGTTTTTGGGTCTTCCACCATTTTTTCGTGCTTAAAATGTGCTTAAATTAAAAATCAACACAGATGACCACTGTTATAGTCCACTACAGCATTTAAGAGATGATCATAGTACAACTTCGATGTATCGGGGGTTTGATATCGTTTCTACGTTTCTGAAAAATCACTCTCCGAGGCTTGCTCTCAGAATACACCCAGCGATTTTCCGGTGTATTCGCAAAAATCCTTTACATGGAATCGTAGAATGTGGAATTTGGAAGAGTTTGTCAGTTTAAGGTTCTCCCACACTATAGATCATCAAAGAGTGGTGTGTACTCGGAAAAAAATCTATGTTTTTCTTAAAGCATACCTTGTAAATCTCCTGGAACAGCTTCAGTGCCTACGATATCGGTATTTTTACAGTTGTAAGAGTTTTTTTATTTATCTATTTTACTTATCTTTAAATGCTCTTGCACATCAAAATGACCTTCAAGCACATCTGAGGAATCCATTGGATTATGGCAAGCTTTCCATGTGAAACCAAACGTTTGTTGTAGATGCCTCACTCCTGCCTTTGCAGTCCACAATTCTGCTAGCTCTGGATTCGTTACTGCAACTGCCTTAAACAAGGCATTCACGATTCTGAGAGTTAAGTGCAAAGGCAGTGGGGGAGTGGCAGTTAATATTAGCTGATCGTCAGATCCTTTGAAGAGTGGTTTCCGTTACGTGTCATCAAATATTGCTTACTGACATCGTAATATGAGCACGGATGTGCTGACGAATGAGCCTTTTGCCCGTTATAATATTCATGACTTTTGAATCTCCTGCAACTGTAGCGCGTTCCAAAATGGAGCAATATTCTCATATACTTCTTCCAGTTTGGGGTAAGAGCAAGAATCAAAAGCCTAATAGTTGATTAAATAAATTGACGTTATTATACTATAAGCCTAATGTTCATAGCTATTTCTAAAATACCTTCGAACACCGCCATTCTTGAAACGTTCAGCTTTGGACTGCTGTCCCAGTGAAATCACCGACAAAGTAATTTTAAAAAAACCACCTCCACCGTCCATTCCAAATTTAAAAATTAGTTCTTCATCAGTCATATTTCGTGAGTCTCGAATCTTTTGAATAATTTCTTTTACATCGACGCAGTATACTACAGGTACTGCTTTGACGCTTTCGTTTCTTCCCATATCACCCAACTTCTTCATTTCGAAGAAATCCTTTAATTGCCGGTTATATGAGCCTAACTTTTCTTTAAGATTAGGCTCAAAATTTATACCGTATTGATCGCAGACAACTCGACAAGTATTGCAAAGAACGTCAGGGTAATATGCTTCACGACTTTTAAAACGACTTATTAAGTTAGCAGTGATGACCCTCTTTTGACTTTCTGTTATCTTTCGCATACAACTTTGTTTCGAAAAGCATAATGCACATACGACGTGGCGATTAGCGTTATGTGATCTATATACAGTTTGTGAACACATTTTCACCTCACCCAGATGCGTCTGCCGATGAGATAAAAAAAATGCACTTTCAATAATGTCAGGCACCAGTTTTAAGTTCCTAGCTGTCAAAAACTGTCCTCTTTTTGTTAAACTCACGAAGGTATCTGTGACAGTAGAAGCTTGCTCGTATGATGACTATTACCCATACATTTACTATAACAAACACATTTGTGCTGAAAATTATATCCCAAACAACTTTATTGAAGACCCAAAAACGATTGAAACTACGCCTGGAAAGATATTCGCTTTTAAGTGAAGCTGAATTGAAAAAAAACTTAAGAAACATGAAAAAATTTCAATCAGTCTAATAAAGTTTTAGAAAAATGCCAATAGCTTTTCAGGATCAACTCAAATCTTTTTCCATTCTTCGACAAAGTTGTCGGGCATGAAATTTTCGATAAAGTCATTGAACTGGGTGATTGTCATAAAATATGTAGTCAGAAAAATCCATGGTCATAGAACATAAGGTCGAAAACCCCCATTGGAAATCTAATGCAAATCGACTTAAAATTTTAAAATCGCTCTAATTTCAAAAAAGCCCGATGAAACATTTCCAAATTTTCAGGATGGATGCCTGAATACTATATCTTTCGAATGCCGAGTGCCGTTTTGGTGGTCATTTTTTCTTTTTAATAATGTATTTTGGCACACCGTGGCCGAGTTACCTATGACGAATCAATGCTCCAATGCTTGAATTTTATTTCTCGTAAAAGACTTATAAACTATGTTAACGTTACATGCAGTCAGGCGTAGTGCAGTATCTGTTTGTATACAGTTTTTGTATAATAAGCCATTCTGGACTCGGTATGCGGTGCCTAAAAGTGACGGACGTGTTTCTGAGAATGAAAAATTTTAAGAACTGTATAGTGAAAAAAAGATTTTATTGTAAAAAGTGTTTGTAATTCAACTTGGTCACTTCCCGGAAGAAAGGATGCTTCCTTTTAGCAACGTTTCGCACAAGACGTGGAATTGGGAAGCTATCAGAGAAAAATGCCGATGAAAGGAATCTTAAGTATTACGGTATCAACCATACGAGGGAAATACACAACGCGTGCGTGGTTTATGAAGTTCTAGAATGGAGAACGGTAGGATGAAGATTCAGAAGGTCGTCACAAAGTTATAGGAAATCCAAACAAAATCTAAGAGCTAAGTATTTTTTGTGACTTTCTGAAAAATGATGCAACATTATTCTTATATTATGAATAACCTGAAAAGTTCCTTCGACATCATGTTTGTCTGATTTTATTTATTAATTTTATATATGGTGTTTGAAAAAACTGTATTTCAACTTTTTGAAGATATTTCTGGGAAAAATTATCAAACTCCTGAAACAAACTCCTTCAATTAACTGGAATGATGTCAATGATATTCAATAATGAAAAATTATTCGAGAATTGATTTGTTCATTGATTTGATTAATTGAAATAAAAAATGTGTTTTTTTTATCAGAAACAATAAAGCTTGACAGAGAACAACTATTTTGCTTAACAGTTTTTTTACAACACCAATAATTTGGTATTAAAACGATTTATTGAAAAATTTGTCAGTTATTGAAATTGGATCATATTGAATTTCTTTGTTCAGATTTTTCTACATTATTTTTTACATATGTATGATACTGAAATTCTCTGCAGTTGCTCGTGAGATCCTGACAGGGACGGTTGGTTTCAAGTGTTTGCTCCGTGCGAAATTGGCGGAAGGCAGGACCGACGGCGGTTTGGGATCGTCAGTAGAAGCAAGTTTCGATTGAACTCGTCCGAATCAATAAGAACAGTGTAAAATAAACCTATTGTTAAGGACCTAGTGAATAATTGTGGAAATTGAAAAATATGGTCCAAATCGATTGCCGGAAAACGAAACATGGCGTCAAAATATGGCATAAGTAGTTAGTGCAGAACGCCTTGAGTGCGGCTTAACTAGTGGAAGCAACGAATGTATGTGTGTTAAAATTATTGATCTTGGGAGTATAGTCAGTGCGTGAGTGAGAGAAGAGAGGCTAATTGTGAATGGCCGAATCATAGGCGAGTTGGCGAAGACGACATTGAGGATGTGGTGTGTGCAGATTACTACTACAAGTCTCTTGCAAGCCGGAGAGGCCGGAGAGCATTAGCGCAAGCTGTACTTGTGTTCGTTGCGGATAACAACTTCAAAAGAATGATTGCATATGGTGAGCCCGTTCCATGTTTCAGTCTTGACAAACATATTTTTTTCAGCTAAATTGATTATGCCCGATCCACACTAAATACTGACTATGATTACACATTCTTCATGTAAATTAGCATAGTTGAACTGATTGATTCCATTTTTTCCATATCGTTTGAGCTTGTTTTGAGAATTGGGGGTTTTTGTACGTGGGAAAACGTTTAGGTTTCGTTTCCGTTATATTGGTATTGGTGTTGTAATTTAATTTTTTGACCATACGAGTCTGTTTAGGGGTATTGGGTAAAATGACAGGAAGCCCTGCACATCCAGCCGTCGTGGGCTTGCGGCTCAATTTTGTTGTGAAGGAAAAAGTTCCTCTTGAGCAAAGTGCAAAAGCACCAGTAGAATCAATTCGTGATAGGGGCTTTGGAAGAGTGTGTGTGAGCTGGAGCTATTAAAGTCCGCAAGCCAGTCCCATGTTTATAATGAAACATGGTTGCTATCACCATTGGTGATGTTAGGCGGGAGATGAGAGAGAATAGTATTTTCAATGATTGATAGAAAAAGGCATTCGTAGGGAAACGGTGATGGGCGGCGAAGAGGATAGGGAAGGCCATTACGTTGGTGTAGGTGTAAGCTAAGTGCAAGTGCAAGTAAACCTTTGTTGGATGTGAAAATACGAACAACAAAGCAATTAGAGGAAGCTTCAAACAGTTTTACCAATAAGATCATATACGCTTTCGAAGCAAGCTGTCCACTGATGGAACGTGTTTCAAACAGAAGAGTTCCTTGGTGGAACAGACAACTAGAAAAGTTAAGGAAAAAAACAAGGAGACTTTTCAACAAAGCAAAAGCTGACTCAAACTGGGATGACTATCGTAAGTCTCTAACTGAGTACAATAAAAATATTCGTAAAGCTAAGAGAAGTAGTTGGAGGCACATGTGTGAAACCGTTCAATCTACGCCAGAAGCTGCCAGGCTCCAGAAAGTTCTATCTAAAGAACACTCAAATGGACTGGGTCAATTGAAGAAAAATAATGGGGAGTTCACTACAGACCCAGAAGAAACACTTCAATTACTACTAAGTACGCATTTCCCAGGATCCATTGAAGGGACAGAGATTATAGACACTCCGGCTGGAAGATCCAGACGAAATGTCAGACGCGAGGAAGCTCTCCGCAAATCGCGCGCAATCTTTAAACCGTCAATGGTTGACTGGGCGATAAGTACATTCGAGCCATTTAAAGCTGCTGGCGAAGATGGAATTATACCAATCCAAATACAGCAAGCAAAACAAATGGTAATACCTGCCTTGGTAGAGATGTTCGTCGCCAGTATGACCCTCTGTCATGTTCCCACTCAGTGGAAAAAGGTGCGTGTTATCTTCATCCCGAAACCAGGGAAAAAAGATAAAACTCAACCAAAGGAATTCAGACCTATAAGTCTGACATCCATTATCTTGAAAATAATGGAGAAGATACTTGACGAGCACATTAAATCGCAGTATCTTAGCTCAAGTAAGCTAAATAATTTTCAGTTCGCTTACAAAAAAGGTATGTCAACGGTTACGGCCTTGCACACTTTAACACAAAAACTAGAAAAGACCCTAGAGGCAAAAGAAATAGCACTCGCTTCTTTTCTAGACATTGAAGGGGCATTCGACAACGCATCACACAGTTCAATCGAAACAGCTATGAAAAGACGAGGATGCCACTCGGCAATTGTTGACTGGACTAGTACCATGCTTATAAATAGAACCATCTATGCAAGCTTGGGAGGACTTACAATCAAAGCCACTCCAACAAAGGGATGTCCCCAAGGTGGGGTTCTATCACCGTTGTTGTGGTCATTGATCGTGGACGACCTCCTAAACAAACTTGTATCTATGGGTTTCGAAGTTATTGGCTTTGCAGACGACGTAGTAATAATAGTTCGGGGAAAATATGAGAATGTGTTGTCAAACAGAATGCAATCTGCACTTAACTACGCACTATTCTGGTGCAGGGAAGAGGGACTGAACATTAACCCTTCCAAAACTACTGTGATAGCATTCACTACGAGACGAAAAACTGCACTAAAACCACTAACATTAGACGGGGAAGTGCTAAACTTCGAATCACAAGTGAAATATTTAGGCATCATACTAGATTCAAAGCTATCATGGAATCCGCAGATAGAGCATGTAATAGCCAAGGCTAGAACAGCTCTATGGGTTTGCCTCAAGGGAGTAGGGAAAAAATGGGGACTAAGGCCTAAAATTATCCATTGGATATTTACAGCTATAATAAGACCCAAAATCTCGTATGCTTCTTTAGTATGGTGGACCAAAACTGTGCAAGCTACGGCCCGGAAGAAACTAGCGAAGCTTCAAAGAATAGCAACGCTAGCTATAACTGGCGCTATGCGAAGCACATCAAACGAGGCTCTGAATGCACTACTAAATATCCTGCCACTACATCAATTTATTGAGTTAGAGGCAGAACGTAGTGCCTTGAGACTCACCAAAAACAAAACTCTCTATGAGGGGGATCTTACAGGACACCTAAAAATCCTTAAGATATTTAAAATAAACTCACTTATTGTAAAGAACGATGACTGGATGGAACCCGTTTTCAATCTAGACATACCATACAATGTAACTATCAATGAAAGGGACGTGTGGGAGTCAGGTGGACATGCGGTTCCTTCCGGATCAATAAAATTCTTTACTGATGGGTCAAAAATGGATAATAGAACTGGGGCAGGGGTGTTCGGACCTAGACTCAGGATCTCAATTCCTATGGGAAACTGGCCAACAGTGTTCCAAGCAGAAGTTCAAGCAATTTTAGAATGCACTTTAGCCTGTTTGAAAAGAGGATACAGGTACACAAGTATCTATATATTCTCTGATAGTCAGGCCGCTCTTCGAGCACTAAGTACTTTCACATGTTACTCCAAGCTAGTATGGGAGTGTATTGTTGCACTAAGAAACCTGGCCATACGGAACAGAGTATTGTTATTCTGGGTTCCAGGCCACTGCGGTATCCTAGGGAACGAAGAAGCAGACCAGCTAGCTAGGGAAGGATCTCAGGGCCTGTTAATTGGACCTGAACCTTTCTGCGGAGTATCTAGGAGTGCCTTGAATATGGAACTCAAGAACTGGGAAAGCACCACTATTGTCTCCAACTGGAGAACAACAGAGGGAGCAACTCAGGCAAAAAGATTCATTGAACCAAGCGCACGACTCTCCAAAAACATGTTGAACTTAAGTAAGCACGAATTAAGTACTTACACTGGTCTATTGACAGGACACTGTCCAACAAAACACCATCTCAAAAGGATAAACATTATTCAAAACGACGACTGTCGGTTCTGCGGGTTCGAAAAAGAAACTGCAGAGCATCTTCTATGCAACTGCTGCGCCCTCCTAAATAGGAGAGAGCGTGTTCTTGGGGCAAAGTTAATAAGCGCACAAGATATATGGTTGAATATCAGCCCTAAGAAGGTTATATCATACATCTTTGATATCATACCCGATTGGGATAAAATGCCTAGTCAGCAATCAACTGTCACTTCAACCCATAGTGCAGGTGAGCCTGATAGCAACACTTTTTCAATTCTAGCAACACTGTTACGTCTGTATACATCACCGTTCTGCTCCGCTTTTAATCCAATATTTTGTTAAGAAAATCGTTCTAAGCTGCTCCAAAGACCGTCTGACCGATTCACCGATACTACCGGCAACCCACCAGCATAAAGATCTCCACGGTTCTCGCAGGTAAAGGCTTGAATTATTTAATATTGTGCTGGCTCTATTGTGGATGATCGAGCCATAGTGTCGCCTCCACTAGCTCTCCCACCGTGCCCCACCCACCCCACCTTTCGCCTACCCGAGGCCGTGGATCGATCTGAGCTAAACACCCTAATGTACGATACCCACCAGTAGTCCTGCTCGCCACAACCGTTAAAACAATAACAGAAACCTACCGATCATCCGTAATTGTAATCCCGTGTAACCAACCACCGCATTCTGCAATAAATGATCAATTTCTGCTGCTCTTTTTACTGACCATCCGATATCCCCGCCCGGAGAGACAAGGACATCTCTCACGATTGTAAACAAGCATCCGTCGCATTCCCGCCTTGGTGTGGAATCAACACTTTGCCCCAGTTCCCGCAGAAGGTAAATAGTGCAGCGAAATAGCCAACCAAACAACAAACAACGTCCTACTCCCACCAACAACAACAACAACAAGGCAAGTGAACGTCATCTTTTGACCGTTAGCAGAGACTACATAAAACGTCACAGAGCAGCGCCATCTAAACGTCAGGTTCGTTAACTACCACTTAACAAGTCTACTTTTTCACAATGGCGAATCTTTGTGCAAAATGTGCTCTCACCTTCGACGGCGAATATGTGAAGTGTGGAGTTTTTTGTTCTCTTGTTGTTTGTTTAAAATGCTCTGGGCTACATGATAACTCTCGGTCAGATCTGCGTAAAAATGAGCATCTGGTATGGATGTGCAACAGCTGCAAAGTTATGGTTGCCAAAGCACGCTTTTCTAATGCTCTGGTGTCTACTAACGTTGCCAACAACACGCTCATAGACTCCTTGAAAGAATCTCTAAAAACTGAAATTCGTGAGAGTATTCTTCACGAAGTTCGAAATGAGTTACGAGCCAATCCTCTTCCGGTGAACACCTGTACCACACCAAATCTCAATCCTAGGATTGAGTCATCAGTGCGGTCTGCTGTAATTTCATCCGCGCACCTTAAGCGTCGTCGGGAAAGACCTCCAGTATTTGACCGTATCAGCGCTCGTCAGCCAAATCTGCTGTGCGCTGTAGGTACTGGTGCTTCCAATAACGAAATTGCTACTCAAAATAATTTATTTTCAACACCTCCGTCATTTTGGCTCTATTTGTCTGGCATTGTTCCGAATGCATCTGAGGAAATCGTTTTGCAATTTGTGCGTTCGCAACTTGGTACTGAGGATGTTCAGCTGAAAAAGTTGGTTCCCAAGGGCAGAGAGGTCGCCACTTTGTCCTTCGTTTCTTTTAAAGTTGGCATTTCGCTGGATTTGAAAGAAAAAGCTCTGTCGTCAGAAACATGGCCTGCAGGTATCCGTTTTCGCGAGTTCGTTGATAGTACCTCCGATCGTTTTTTCCCGAACCCGAAGCAGCCCCGAATGGATTTCAAACCGAACCAATTAACACCGTTCGCGACTCCAATCTAATTGGACCTACCTACGTTGATACTCAACCCCCGCTAGTACCAGCTTCCTTTGATGCATCTGCAATTTCGCAACCCCCCACAAAGAAACCGAACGCTAAACTCACGTTGTACTACCAGAATGCAGGCGGTTTGCGCACCAAGACGAATGAGTTCTCTCTAGCCCTGTCTTCCTGCGACTATGACATCATCATGATTTCAGAAACTTGGCTTAAGAGCGACATAGGCAATAGTGAACTAGCTTCGAATTTCAATATTTACCGTACCGACAGAAATTGCAGCACTAGTAATCTGAGACGTGGAGGAGGTGTTCTGATTGCAGTCAATAATAACATTGACGCAGTTTCGTTCGCAATTCCCGGATGCGATCATCTTGAACAAGTTGTGGTACGAATCAGGAATCAGTGCCGTTACATCTACCTGTGTTGTGTATACTTCAGGCCAAATAGCGATACTTCTTTATATGCGTCTCACATGTCTGCTCTTGATCACATAATGAACATTGCTACTAGCCAGGACATTATCGTCGTAGCTGGGGATTATAATCTACCCAATCTAAATTGGAGCTTTGATGAAGATTCGAATGGATTCTTGCCGGTGAACGCCTCCACTGAGCAGGAGCTAGCTGTTATAGAATCAACAATAGCTTCTGGGTTGTCTCAGATGTGCTCGCTCGTCAACGCAAATGGAAGAATTCTCGACCTTATGTTTATTAACAGACCTGATCTTGCCGAAGTTGTACACCCACCATGTGCAATTTTGAGCACTGACCGACATCACCATCCGTGTGTAATGATAGTGCATTATTTATCTGATGAGTTTATGGACACCGCATGTTCCCACCAGCAAAATTTGGATTTTACGCATTGCAATACAGATCATGTTATTGAACTGTTGATGAACATAAACTGGCAAGCAGAGCTTGGAGATCTGAGTGTAGATGACGCGGTATCCACCTTCTACTATCATATGTGGGAGATTTTACGAGCGTACACACCTCCTAGACGATTGCGCCGACAAAAGACCTATAATCAACCTTGGTGGAACTCCGAACTTCGGAGAAAACGTAACGTTGTTCGTAAAGCCCGCAAACGATACTTTCGAGACAAGACTGATGAGAACAAATTATCCCTCTCTAGACTAGAGACTGAATATTCGGCAATTCGTAACGCTGCATTTGATCAGTATATTTTGAACATCGAACGTAACGTTAAACAAGATCCTTCTTATTTCTGGAAATATATCAATAGTCGTCGACTTGGAAATTCTATTCCTTCATCTGTAACGTTTCAAGAACGGACATCGGAAAGCATTAAGGATTCTGCTGGTTTGTTTGCCGAATTTTTCAGTAGCGTGTACAGCTCACTCTCTCCGGACTGCACTAATGATTACTTTGGAACACTGCAAAATCGTGACATTAGTCTCCCGCAGCCCGTATTTTCAGACCAGGAGGTTCTAAAAGTATTGGTATCCATGGATTCTTCGAAAGGTTCGGGGCCTGATGGGATCCCAACGCCGTTGGTCTCGAGAATTGCTGTATCACTTGCCACGCCACTTAGCATGATTTTCAATCTATCGATATCGGAAGGTGTCTTTCCTGCTCTTTGGAAAATGTCCGCTATTGCTCCAATTCATAAGTCTGGAAACGCTCATCGTGTGGAAAATTATCGACCAATATCCATTCTTTGCTGTTTCTCCAAAGTATTTGAAGTCCTGATGTACGAAAGATTGTATACTGCAGCTGTCCCGTTACTCACGGAGGTCCAGCACGGCTTTGTCAAGAAAAGGTCAACGTTGACAAATTTAATGTGCTATGCCAGCGAATTGCATACAGCCACATATAAGAAACTGCAAGTGGACTCTATATACATTGACTTCGCGAAGGCCTTCGATAAAGTTCCACACAGAATCGTCATAGAAAAACTTACTCGCTACGGCTTTCCTGTATGGGTTACCAAATGGTTGTCGTCGTACCTGCATAATCGTCGAGGTTTTATCAACATTCGTGGTACTCACTCTATTGTGTTCAACATGCCATCAGGTGTACCGCAGGGCAGCCACTTAGGACCGCTTATCTTCGTTCTGTTTATAAACGATTTAGCAACATGCCTTCAATCACCGAAACTACTGTTTGCTGATGATTTGAAAATCTATCGAATCATAGATTCAATAGTGGATTGCGCTGCGCTTCAAGATGACATCGACAGATTACTGGCGTGGTGCAATATACATGGAATGGAAGTTAATGGCGGTAAGTGTAAGTGCATAAGCTTCTTCAGGAGTAGAGCCTCAATCGTTTACGACTACACTTTGAGCGGAAGCTCACTCGAAAGGGTAACCTCCATAAAAGATCTTGGGGTTACTTTTGATCAAAAGCTCACTTTTGCCCAGCATGTCGCGACGACTACAGCCAAAGGTTTCGCTTTGCTCGGTTTTCTTCGTCGGAATACGTCAAGTTTTGAAGACCCGTATGCATTGAAAACTTTATTCTGCTCGTTAGTACGCAGCGTCTTAGAATATGCTGTTCCTGTTTGGGCACCCTACCACTCCGTTCACAGCGACAGGATTGAAAGAATCCAGAAAAAATTTCTGCGGTACGCATTACGCCGTCTGCCCTGGCAAGATCCCGTACGGCTACCTCCTTACTCTGAGAGGTGTGGCCTACTATCAATGACGCCTTTGAGTCAAAGAAGAAACTATCTTCAACGAATGTTCATCTACGATATTTTGACCAACGCTGTTGACTGTCCTCAACTGCTCCAGAGTTTAAACCTCTACGCCCCAGCTCGACAACTACGCAGTCAGTTGATTTTTTGGTTGCCAAGAAGCAGAACAGTATTTGGACAAAATCACCCCTTATACCGATGTTGTCAAGCTTTTAATGTTGTCTCGCACTTATTTGACTTTCATATATCTAAATCTACGTTTAAAAGTGCAATCCGTGATGTAAACTAGTTTTTAACTAATTTTTAATAGTTTTGTAATCTTATTCATAAGTTAGTTTTAATATTAAGTCTGCATGACAGTAGTCAAAGACTCCAAATAAATAAATAAATAAGTAACGCGGGGTAATTACCACAATAGATCAACTACTGGTCGCAGTGGGCTCTCCCCTACAAGGAAAAAAAAAAAAAAGCTAAGTGCAATATTGAGAGGAACAGTTTTGAAAACTTGAATGTGCCGCTATGGTAGGAGAAAGGGATAATGCTGCATGTATTTGTTTTGTTCTCTATTCATTATCACAAGTTACCTAGAATTTGAAAGCGTTGGATGGAAGTTCTCGTTTGAATCACCCAAAGGTCCCTTCATCAATTAATCAAACAAAACTATTTATTTATATTATATGAAATATTATCTTGTTTCATAGTTTATATGTTTTATAGTAATTTAATCATTATGCCTTAAAGAATTTAAAGTTGAAAATAAACTAATCAAAAAAAATTTATTATTTTTTTTTAATTTTTACTCTGATTCCTTGGCCAGTTAAAGCATCATATTAAGTCCTGATTAAAAAACCATTTATCTTTCATTCAAAGCCAAGTTTTTAGTCAGCTAATTATAAAAAATATCGGAAAACAAAATTCATCGATGTTTTAAATGTTGTTTTTTTTTGTTTTATTACTGGAATTATATTTTTATTATTCAAATTGAGTTGTTTCCACTATTTGCTGTTAATTAGGTTATGTAATTACTATACTATACATTGAGGTTGCTTGATGAATGTGCCCAAAGAGAAAAATGGCCAAGAGTCATGTGAAAGATAAATCATTATCAATCCTGAGGTTTATACTTAACTAAATATTCTTGGGTAGTTGTTATATGTTTGAATGCTCGTTCTACATCATACAGTCAAAAAGTACCATGCCTCTAAAAACTCTAACGAAATTTTTACCATTTCAGATCTGTATCCTTTTGAAAATATTTAAAAAAAATTTTGTTTTCATATTTTAATTATATTATGTATATATTAGATTCGTTTATCAAAATATTTCATACATTATTATTTTATATATTACCTATTTATTATTTTGTAATTTTCCTTACTATCCAAATCATTTCATATATTTTTAGAAGGAATGCATCTGGGGTTAATCCGAAGAAACCATTGCAAGCGGAGTGGGTTGCCAACCATTGTAGGTTTCTGAGGGTTGGATACCTTCCTTCGACGAACCATCGGCCGTGGAAGCCCTAGAAGCAATTCAAAGGCCAAGCCACACAGACATAGGCAGGACCTTGCTACCGATGGGGGAACCATACATACATACATACATACATGTATGATACTGAAATTCTCTGATGAAAAAGTGAGAAAATTCATTACAGAAACTATAGTAAGTTTTTATCACAGAAGCATTTTATAATAGAGAATAATATAAAATGTATGGATCTTGTTTAAATAGCAGGTTTTTGGTTAAAATTAGAAACATAACAGAAAACACGATCTTTTACCCCCCTCCCAAACCAGATTATTTGCCAAGATGCAGAGGTAGCCTCGGTCCTAAAGCACAAATTCATTTAATTCATTCCTTTCTTTTTTTTTTATTGACGTGGCTAGCGCCATTATTGATGTTCCAAGAGAGAGCATCAGTTTTGTACATTCAGAATGAGCTGCTAATCCCAAGCGCCTTTCTTTTGACCTCTGTGCGAAATTGGTGGCCTCGGTCAATCACTTAGTTGCAATCATTGGTGACGTGGAGCTTATTCTACCGAACCACACCAACAATCGTGGATTTCGAAATGTCTTTTTTTTCATTGCAAATCATTAAAAAATTTCAAATATTTTAATTTTTAAATCTGTCATTAAAACAGTTTTTTTTTGTTTTTTGGATTCAACGGTTTGAGATGCTGAAAGCTTTCAATAGGAACTAATAGAAAATAGGAAAACAATTTTTAAGGTTCATCGTAACACTGGTCAAAAGTGTCTCCAAATCAATTCCTTCAATCCCTCTCCCAACCAAAATTGTTTTGCTAGGATGCAGAGGTAACCTCGGTCCTAAAGCACAAAATAGATCTTTCATCCTTTTATCTTTCTTCCAATCTATCTATTGACTACTAGGACGTGGCCGGCGCCGTTATTGGCGTTAAAAGAGAGAGCATCAGTTTTAAGCAGTGTGAATGAGCTGCTAATCCCAAGCACCATTCATTTGACCTCTGATTAAAATTGATGGCCTCGGTCAATCACGGAGTAGCAACCATTGGCAATGTGGAACTTGTTCTACTGAGCCACGCCAGCGATCGTGGACCTCGAAGTGATTGTTATCATAATATGTTTTTGGAACAAGCAATGCATACATTTTCTACAACCATGCACTTCGGGTTTTACGGTTTAAGGTGGGTGTGAGTAGTTAATCAAGCTAAGCTAAGTTAAGCTAAGTTTTTGTATAATAAGCCATTCTAGCGACGACCGGTCTGCTAGCAAAGCACAGCAGACCTTTGCGAGGGTCGTTCAAAAGAAAGCAACCAATGTTTACCTCTGCGTGCCGATAAGGTCGCGCATGAAGCAAAACACAATGCATGTTTATGGCTGGGCATTCCGTTAGGCGGATTGCCGGTTTTGCCTAATTAGTGATAACAGACAAATTTGGGATTTTTGGGAAAATCCCTTGGGAGGTAGCACGGATGCTACACATGCCACATTCCCCTTTACAGAAAAAATATTAGAAAAATATTGAAAAAAGTGATCAATATTACCCCGGATAACGGTAATTCTAATATGATGCAGCATATTACTTGTGTGCTGATATAATAAAATTTTGCAATTGAATGCCGGTTTAAAGCTATAAAAATGGAAAGCTTTAGTGTAACTTGTTATGGTTACTTTGGGTCAACCAGGAAATTTACGTGAAAGTGCCTTCAAATGCGTTTGCTGCTTTTGCTAAATAACAAAACACGACTTGTTTGTGCTATTTTGGCCGGATTTGGCATCCTGCCATTATCAAGAAACTTTTTTTTTTTAATTACAAATAATCGATTTACGCGCAATTTTGCTTGACAACTTTTTTGAACCGAACACTCTTTATAACATTTTGTGGCTGAAAATTTCTACAGCACACAATCCATTGTCCATTATTCAAAATTTTTTAGCTGTCTTAGGCAAAATTGTTAAGCTATTAAGCGTTTATTGGATAAGCTTATTTCGCGTGCGCTTCCATTACGTCGTATGAAATCAAATTTATAAAATGATCTATTTGTTAGCTACCTTATTCCACCTGGTCTTCGTCTGATTGATGTCTTTGACAACCTTTCCGTTTGCCTCGCGTCTCCTTTTCATGGCTGCCTAGTATTTCTCACTACGGTGGAACTGGGGGTAGTTGGGTGGGTTAAGGTTTTTCGGAGCAAACAGGCCCCCTTTCTCGGCATATCATTTTTGGACAACTTTGATGTAATGAAAGCTTGCCAAAGCTGGAAAAATCATTACGGGATGGTCGTGGGATCGAATAAACGAAAAAAAACCTTTTTTGCAGACACTTTTTTTGGAATGGTTCCAAACAAATTAAAATTTGTCTGGAACGTCCCCCCAAGCCTTTGCAAAGAAAAATTTTCGATCTGGGATATGCCCGAAGTTAGCCTTGCCATTGATTTCATCGTCCATCAGAAGATACCCATCAAATTTGGTCAGCACCTGGTCGTATAGCTTTCGAGCACGGATTTTGGCCACATTATTCTGTTTTATGGTCCGATTTGGCTGTTTGCTAACTCAATACGACTTGATTCCTTCCCGGAGTTGAATTTTACTCACGGTACTATCGTCAGAGCCGAATTTACTGGCCAAATCACGGTTGGACAAACTGGAATTTCTCTTAATCGGCTCCAAAATATTACCATGCAGTTTCCGGTCGACAGTTCCTCTACGATGATTGGATTGAGGCTTCCAAATCGTTATCAATGTTTCCTTTTACTGTTGATTACGCGCCATATGGTTTTTTTCGGGCAATTTCAGCAGTTTAGCTAGCCTTGGGGCAGACCACAATGGGTTTTCCAAATAACTAAGCACAATTTTTTCCCTTCTTTTGTCTTTCAAGTTAATTATTTACAAAGCACAGTCGATTTGTGGAATGTCAAAAACACATACGTGAAACTGAAAAAATTCTCAAAACGTGGGATCCAAGAACTTCCAAATCCGCCCACCAGGAGCACCACAATATGAGCAAAAGCTTGTTCCAATCCTAAATGAATCAAACTTTAGGCGCAGAACTCCAGTGCTAATGGAAACGGATTTTAAATTTAGGAAAAAGATTGATTCTCTTTTTATAGAAACCCGTTGAAATCTTGATTTGCTTATCATTAAAATTGTTTTTTGTTTTTGCTTTAGAATTTTCCAAGTCTATTAGTTATTTTACAACAAAAATGTAATCGAGCTGTAATTGAAATATTAGCTATCACCTACCATAGAGTAACACTAAATAAATAACAGCCCCCATGAGGAAACTTGAAGACAATTGCAACCCTACAATAGCAAAAAAAAAACGAACGAATTCCTGATCCCAAAGACCAAGATTCTTCTTCAAAGCCCCACAAAACGAAATAAAAAAAAAAACAGAAAACAGGTGGTACCGGAACATGTAGAATGTAGTAGCTAGCAGAGTAGTTCGGTCTGATGATGGGGAGCACAATTTTTCCCACTTATCTCCGGATATGAAGCAATACTAGCAGCCAACCGGGGGGGCTTCAACGATCTCCCGGAGGGTAATAGGATGTATAGAAGGGAGAACAACAACGGGTTGAATTAAACAAATGGTTCACTTCCAAGCTTTTCTTTCCTGGGGAAAAATAAAAACGGGAAAGAAAACAAAACCCCAACGGATGGAAGCTGGAGAATCGGAATGAAGTTGAGAAACAAAACGAGAAAAAAAAAACAAAACAAAGCAAATGGGACAGGAATGAAATCCTTGAGCTTTGTAAAATGAGAGCCATTTGCTCTGCCGATGGCACATTGACGACGATGTGTGTTATTGTTGTGTGATGTTTTGTGCTTTTTGTTCTCTTTATTCAGTGTTTCAGATGTCTTAATAAATAACTTCCTCCGTGTTTGAGTGAACGTGTTCGATGGTTGATTTGAAATTCGATTGACACCGATTTATTGTGACAACGGTGAAAATGATTAGTTTTTTCAACCTTAGTTTAAGAGTTCAAGAAATACATATGCTGAAACACTTATGGAAAAAAACCTGGAGGCTCTCAGTGGGACTTGAGCCGATATCCTCTGGTAACTCTCTCATATCAATTTTGGGATCACAACCACATTTTTGTATATCCAATGTGAAAGAATTTCAAAGGCGCGTACGTTGTTTGTTTTGACTTTTTGGAAATAAAAGTAAAAAAAATAAGCTCTTTGTTTTTGCAATCCTTACAAACAAAATGCCAGAACGATAATGAATATAAACCATTTCCAAACGAATCTAAACAACTGGAGAAATTTGAGTTGTTTTCATCGCTTCGTTGGCAGTTAACCTTGATCCAAAAAGAGCGGCGTTAGAAAACATAAACAACGAAAGCTCCTGCTTACCTGAACGTCCTTGCTGAACATGTTGTTGGTGTGGAGCACCATGGCGCTGAAGTTGCGCACCGTATCGAACTCGAACACCATTTCCACCGGCTTTCCGGCCCAACCGAGGGAATCGTTCCGCCAGCCGACCCAATCGTATCCTGCAAGAAACGGAAAAAAAGAACAACAACATTTGAGTAAGGTATAAGAAAATAAGCCAGCCAGATTGAAAATAACATCAACAGTGGGCGAAGGAATTACATTCCGAGAAAACGACGAGCTGCTGGAACAAATCTTAGCAAGCGAGGAGTGCGAGAGAAACAACAACAAAAAAAATAACACGGGGAGAATTAAAATTAATGCATCCTTAACATGTGATTCGTTCTCGGGAGTTTTCTGTGTTGTTCAGTTTGTTTGTGTGTGTGTTCTCAGTGTTCCGCTTTGCTCGGGACCAGCTTACCTTCCTACGGAAGGAAGGTAGGAATTTTTTGTTTCCGGTGATTTTTCTCATCTTTTTTGCCACCAACCGCTGTTATTGTGTGTTGGCATTTTCTTTTCCAGGAAATTGTGCTGAAGGAGAATTGGAGCCTTCGCGTTTCGATCACATGTTTGATTGAATTCACAATTGCCTCGTTCGAGGTAGAATAGAAGGTGAGTGTTGTAGGCTTTAGAGCATGTTTGTCGTGTAACATTACAAAATATTTTTGATAAGACGTTTGTTGTATGATGTAAATGAATGATTTTTTTATATGTTCAATAGCTAATTTATTAACTTAAATTTACGATACATAGAGAATCCTTTCAGAAGTAGAGTGCTTCTTGTATCTTGGTCGCAACGTCTTATAGTGGGACCAAGAAAGACATCAAAACCTGGATCAAAACATCTGGCGGTCACGTCAGATCTCTCTACTAACGGAAATCCGAAAATGGAAGTAGCGACAAGAATTCATTGCAGTCCACGTTATTCTGTAGTAATCGAAGATGAAGGGCTGTTGTAGGAGAATGGGTCTTGATGCCAGCGTCCGAAGATTCAGCAACAAGCAGCGTTCTCCGTAGAGTGTTCAAGGCGTCGTTCCATGGTATCTGGTGCAGAGCGTAAATATCTGAAGAAGCATCGTTGTACTCTTTCGATCCAGTTTGCCTGTACAACCTGGTATGGAGCCCAGATTTGCACTCCGTATTCGACAATGCTGCGTAAAATAGCATTTTTGGACTGTAGTCGTCGTTGAAAAATTTCTTGTTTCGTCGTAAGAACCCAAGAACGGCAAAGCCCTTAGCTGTTGCAGTCGAGAAATGCTGTGAGAAAGTAAGCTTGGTGTCCCAATTATGCCATGGTCTTTGGAGATGGAATTGCGGCTCAAGATAGTAGAAAATATTTTGTACTCAAAGATCAAAAATTGACGTTTACAAGTGTCAGAAATGACACTTCATTTGGAAGTATTAGAATTGAATTGAATTGAATTGAATCGATATCTTTCTGGAGAGCACAGCAGTGAACTAGTGAAGATATGAAAAATTTTGAGATCGTTGGTGCACAACAGGATTTCCGATTTTATAATAGTGCATAGGTCGTTGTTTTAAAGAACGAAGATCAAGGGTCTCAGGTGACTTCCTTGTGGAACTCCAGAAATGATTCGAAAAGGTGTAGAGTTCACGTTGTTCAGTCGTATTGGAGCAGTCCGGTGTATGAGATAAGAGTTGATCCATTTGGAAAGCCAAACATGTCCTATTCGAAGCATTTTTTCCGATGACCAATTTGTGCGATAATCAATCAAAAGCCTAGCTCAAATCTACACAAACGACATCAACTTCTTGACGTTTGTCAAGTCTAGTAACCAACTTCGTAACGTATGTCATTAGGTTGGTGATCGTAGATCTGCGTTCTATCAGCCCATGTTGATCTTCAGAAATACAGTGATGCACCGATTGATAAAGCACGTTATAAACAAGACTCTCGAATACCTTAGGCAAACAGCTTAGAATCGAAATCCCTCGGTAGTTTTCCACTCGCCGCTGGATTTGATTGATCGATGCGATTTTCCGTACGGTGAGAAATATACATTCTTTTAACGATTGGTTAAAAATCGTCGAAATTGGTACGGGTAACGAATTGAAGCGTTTCTAAAGCAGAATTGGAGGAATGCCATCTGGTCCAGGTCCTTTTGTTTCATCTATCGTAGACAGCTTCCGAAAGACGTCATTCGAGGAGAAATGCAGCAGAAGAAGGTTGAAGTCACAATTCCGCAAGCTACTTTAGTATGATTCGCATGAAGGTGGCGTGTTAAGCGCGCAATGTCGAGAAAAGATTTGCAACAGTATTGAGCGTTTCAGCAGTTGTTTCATTGGTAACTTGAGATTTACCCTGAGTGCCCTTTCTTTGTCGCACGTATGATCAAAAAGATAAGTGATTGGTGCGAGCGTTATCCTGAATGCGATTGATGTAGTCACAGAAACTTGTTACGCGTTATGAGTTGTAGGCGCTCTCTAAGTCACGTATCTCAAGAAACTCAGTCATATCACGGCCGTTGAGGAACATTTTTATCGCTTTCCCATGGTAGTACGGTTGTGGAACCAGGATTGGGAAGACGCTGCGGAGAGATGAAAACGAGATGAGAGGTGTTTTACAGGAAGGCATCGAAGAAGAGGCAGTCCCAGAAGCTCACGGCGGATTAGTCTTTTTTTATTAGTTGATCACTCAGGTGGTAAATCCTTTTGACGGATTGCATTCCAAGGCACGGCGAGCCACCGCGTCGCCCTAGTATGATACCCTGGGTCCATGAGAGCAATTTGTCGACTCAAGATACTATGTACCCCTACGCCATAATCTCCACCTGGGGTCTCTGGCCATTATTCCCATCTGGACTTGCAACGAAGGTTGTACCCGTGATAGGAGACCAAGTTCGCGCTTAAGCGCTCATCGGCTTACTCGATTTCATGTCAAGACTTCAGCATATATATCCTGCCTTTTGTTATGATTCAAGACTAAAGACCTCTCCTCTGACGACTCGAGATCCGGCCTTTACTCGTAATTCGGGACCGCTAGGTTTCCACGACTATTGTGCCTGCCACTTTTCGAGACCACTGCTAAAGACCAATGACCTCTACTTTAACGACTCGTGATCTTGGCTTCACTTGGTTTGCCTCGAGGCCTTCTCCTCTTTGCCCGTGCGTGTGCCGGTCGAGAGCAGCTTATCCTGGACACGTACCTGTCACGGCACGCGTCCGGGACTTAACGAAGCTACTTGGATGATTTCCGGCGAAGACGTCATCCTACACCGACTCGAGTGACTCACCGTCCGACGACGTGAAGTCACTCTACCCGAGAGTATTCCGCAGCGTAAATACTCTTCCTACGAGCTCGACTGCGAAGAAAGTAAAGTCTTATCCTCGCAGTTTCCATCGTAGGGAATGCGTGCTACACGGATACTCCACGGCGGTGGAGGTGGCTTATCCGATGGCGTCGGTCTCACTCACTCTACCCGAGAGTATTCCGCGACGTAAATACTCTTCCCCCGACTGCGGAGAAGGTAATTTCTTATCCAGGCAGCCTCCGTCGCAGAGGGCGCGTTCTAGTCGGATACTCCGCGAAGGTAACGGTGGAGATATCCTACACACACACGCGCGACGTACCAGGCAGCTCGGCATACGCAAAAGGTAAAGCCTTGTCTTTGTATGCTTTACTGCCTGTTCCAATTAAGACTACACCCATAGAAGAGGCTGCAAAAATCCAATGCCTATTTAGCAAATCTCTGTGCCGATAATGCCATGAAATGTGCAGTGTGCCGAAGACGGTACGCACACTACTATGATGGTCCCCGACGAAGGAGTTCCAACTCCTCTGCAAGGCAGTCATGATCCGGGTGAACCCATCGCTGACCACGCCTCAAGTGTTTGCATCCTCACATATCCTCCGCACGATGTTGTCGACTGTCGTGTCTGACCCGCACGTGGCAATCCGGCGTACCCCTTCGAACTTCGGACAGTTGAACACAACGTGTTCTGGTGTCTCAACTGTGTCACCGCAGCGGCGGCTTAGTCTAGTCGCGGAAATACGCACTGTTGACGAGAACTTTTGCTGGCAGCAGTTAAAGACGGATTTCGGTCTTCTAGGTTTAGGTTAGTAGGTTGATCAGTTTCCTGTTGTTTTCTACGGGAACTAAACGTGAATATTGTCCGAGGAAGACCAGCGTACTGTAAGTATAAAACCTACCACTTCCACCGGCGTGTAAGAGAATCCCTTCGTAAGCCTCAGGGCTGCACGTTTATCAATGAAAAATCGCATAACCACAATTTAAGCACTCCTCAACTCAGACTATATTTAACACAAACTATTATTGCGCAATCAACGACACCTGTTGGGCCAAGCCTTGTCCGACGCTGCTGATGATGGTGAATGTTCGGATGTCAGTCAAACTGAGGTTGTAGGAAGTTCAGCTGACAACTAGTTCGATCCAATTCCGATGACATCCTTCCCTACCGTAGCGATCTACCAAGGGCCCAGCGGAGGTGATGCCTGGTGGGTATTCGTACGGTCCTCAAGCTCCGGGATATGGAATCGACCGACAGTCACCGGTAGGCTACCAGGCCTTTCAAGCCAGGGTTATTCAAGAAAGAGTTTTGAATGGTTGGTAGAATCCAAAACAAGGTTTTCTTGTCCCAATACGTAGGGGTCGTGTTCCAATTAAGACTACAGGCATTAGCACGGGTCTTACAGCGAGAGCACCTTGTGTACACCGCGGTGGTTTTAAGCAAAGGGAGCCAGCACCAGGCAGCCGCCTTTGACCGGCCTTGAACCGAGAGATTAGGTCGTTGCTTTCGGCTCGCTCTCGCATCTCGCTCGTCGTTATTAGTTAGATGTTATCATTAAGATAGAGTAGATTTAGTATAAAAGATGGGAAAAATAAAGTGATAACGAGTTCGGTATCGTATTCTGAATATGGCTAACGCGCCAACATCGCTGTTCCGGAAAAACGCATTCAAAGCTTGACAGCCCCATAAGCTGCCAGCAAAAATATTATTTTGTTTCCATTTGTTCTCAGAAACCAAAAACCCTTCAAAAACTTTTTATAATCAAAATGTAGAGGTCTTCGAACGTACTTTTTCTTTTCACGCAGCTGATAACTCAGTTTGTTAACATTTAGCGCATTCACCCTATTCTAAATTTTCTACCAAATCATATGGAGGAATTATGTTCATTGAGTAATGTCTTCAGAGCCAGGTTCAACACATGTTGACACTCAAAATTCGCGTCGAAAGTTCTTATTTTTGTGGATACGCTTAGCCATCTTTTAAGCTTGTCGGTTCTTAGATGTCTATCTAGATTCTAGGCAAGAGCTTCTCTGCAGATCACGTTCACATCATAAAAAGAGTAGCCTTAAAGCAAAGCGGTAACCCAAGTTCACTGGATAAAGATAAGCTCCAGGTGTATAGTGACGTAGTATGCATGAGACTCCTACAGCATGATGAACTAGACACACTTTTGGGTGTTTATTAGAGTAGTTACTGAGATTTGGGAACCGAATTTTTGTCAATTGCTTTTGTACACTCAACCTGATACGGTTTGGTCCATGCACTCAGTGCTTTTGTAGCTTTTTAAATAGTCTCGAGTTTGGCGTTGGTAGATTTGTTAAAGATTTTATTGTCTCCAAAGTAGTTCATTCCTCAAGGGTTTGGTTTCTGGAAATCTTGTTACACAGTCCAACCAACAGACCTTGTCCCCAATCCGTATATACTAATTTGTTCATATCTAGTGTGGTTTCAGTAACTCCTATCCAAATCGACTCTTTTTCGTTACCCTTTGGTCATCGAACATGCGTAATGTTGTTGTTATTTTTACCCTACCACAATATGCCGAGAAAATGTAAACATGAGAAATCAGCTGTTTGTTTGACGAGTGGGGAAATGCCTTATTGTATGCCTGAACCGTGCGCATACCGGTGTTAAGAACTCCTTGCAGATGATCCTTCAAAATTTCCGATCTTGGGTTTTCTTGAGTCTTCAAGTTTTCCAAAACGATCATTTTTTAGATTTTTTTTTAAGATTTCAGAGGTTTAGACAGGGACTTCAGAGGGCTTTAATAAAGGTTCGTTCCTTCCAGATTGTCAACTCACCATTCTAAAACCCATTATTTTGGAGTTACAACTATTTATTGTCATACAGGTAGGTTTATCCATAAAATTTCGAAAAAAAATAAGGCAGTAAATTTGTTGAACCATAAAACTTCAAAAATGTTTCTTCCACTCGAAGTGTGATGTTGAAATACTTTGAATTGGAACAAGGAAATATTTTAAAAAGGATATGCGAGACAACCATTCCAGTACCTTGAGAAAAACGAAATTTTTTGAAGAAATTATATGCGTGGAATTGAAAATTATCTTAAAATTTGGTATAAAACTGTGGTAACCTTGTTCTGCCCACACTCAACGATCCACTCAGCTTGCAGGGTTCACAAAACGCGACTGTCGTCTCTAAAGATCGTTTATAGACTGACCATGACAACTGGTTCTCTTTGCTTCTCCGGTGAGACCGTAGTAGGACACCAATACTGTGGCGAATAATGCCCTTTGTTATTTCATCAATACACGAATACTACTATCATTCACGCTCAATTTATTGAACCAACATCTAGTATCCTACGGTTTGATATTGAACTCAATTTTATATAGTAAATAATAAATATTAATGATCCACTTATACATTAATCTTTTTTTATGATATTCCTATTATTCCTACACTATACAACCACAAAAACCACAGTTAATTTTTGAATCAATAGTTTTTTGAATCAATAAATTTTCATTATTTTTTATGTCTATCTTTTCGATTGTATCGAAAATAAATTATCATATTCATTCTTTATCAAGAACAGCAGGCCGATTTTCCGATATTACTGCGGACCGGAAACACAACCTACTGCGAAAATTCAACAACGAGCTTGCGATACAAAATTTGCAATCCAAATCGGGGATCCTCAGCAAACTAAAGCCCTGCTACGCCTTTCCTGTACTAAATCAAAGAAGGCGCTCTGCAAAGGCCACAACATTCTTCTTTCAACATTCGTAATTCTTAAATTAGCAAAAAGCCAGTTTCTTTGTGGAATCTCATCAACAGGGACCACACGACCGTAGCTCATTTGAATAACATTTTTACGACCAAAAGCTAACATGAAAAACCGGAATAACCCAATCGTGTTGGGGATGACTTTCAAGCTCTAGTCGACGACGACGGCAGGATATTCCTTTCATCCACGCGCCTCGATTTGGAAGTCGATTGTCGCTGGGGACTTCCGGTTTCGCTTTTCGTCTTCAAACGATTGCCAAAGGACACGATCGGAAAACCGGGGCAACTTTCATCAGCTGAAACAACAACCAAAGGAAGAAAAAAACGTCGAGGCAGCCTTTTTTTCTTCTGTCGGTTTTAAAATCGGGCATATTTCCGGTAGCTAAAGCCCGGTCCCATCCGATGCTTCCGGTTGGTGTTGTGGTTGCTACAGATAAACACTTCGTTTGGGGGGGAAGGCAAAAAAAAGCGAAACATAAAATTGATCACAAAACGGTATCATGTTATCAGTTTTCAGTTTGGGACAGGGGAAAGGAAAGTTACCCCTTTTTTATTGGCTTTCTTGGTATTTTTTTCCATGAGAGGGCACCGGAAATTACTGTCTGGAGTTGTTGCTTCCGGTTGTTTGTGTTTTCGAAAGGAATTTTGCTTTGTAGGTTTTTGTACGAGTTCAAAAATAGAATTGTATACTTCTGGCAATGAAAATCGATTATTGATAGGAAATCAATTTTGAGACAGAAAAAAAGTTTCAAATGGAAGTTCATGTTTAGAAGAACTTGTATTGGTAGTTTGAGAACAACAATTAGCAATGTCTTTCAAATAAGATGTCTTTTAAAATGAACAGTTTCGTAAAGCGAAATTTGGTCGGAATTTTATTCGGTTTGCCATAAGCCACAATTTCACTTAAACATTTAAATTATATTTCCTTTTTTGTATTTTTGAGAAGTTTACATCTAAAATCATCCTAAAATTAACCACAAACGGAAATCATGAGTTAACTACTGGTCTTCCAACACAATTTCCCACCAGCCGATCAATGATCTTAACAAAATTGGAAAAAATACAATCGAAAGTGTGCTCCACAACAACAGAATTAAACCATCGGAAATGCTCGACACACATTTCCCCTCACACATGCACAAAGGAATCATCATCGTCGTCCTACTGTAGAATTCCGAAAAGGGACCAGCAAAAAAAACTTCCAGAAAGCATTCCAGACATACGTTCTTGAGTCCGGACAAGGATAGGAAGGGATGCAACACAGACACAGTCACAAACAAAACCACCGGATGTCCACCATCCTGGCTAGAAAAAAAAAACCAGAAGTGAATCCGGGTTATCCAAAGAGTCAGAGTCAGAACAGATGGACACTCTTTGTCGACGTCGTCGTCCGTTGTCCGTCGTCAGTGGGTTGCGGTTTCAATCAGAGTCCATTTCTGACGTCTTTTTCGTCTCCTTTCTTTGTCCGACCGAGGCAACAAACGAATTTGGATTGCTGGAATCCGGCGGCAGCTGACTGTGAGGATCCTAAATGGAAACTGATGTTGGCCAGAATAGTTGGTTCAATCCCGGGCGCTCTCTGAGGTCGGCAAGCGATGGTCAGCTTCATGTCCACCCGCTTCAAAATCTTATCCACTTGCCTCGGACATCCACACGTACCAAGCTTTAATGCAGACATATGATGATGATGACGGAGATGCCGGCGATGACACTGTATACGGCCAATACTGGACACCACCACCGGAATCCGACCAGGTCCGATCCAGCAGGTTTTGTTGAAAATGCAAAACATTCGGAAGGATAAAAATCCAATCCAAACCACACATTCGGTCCAACTCCCTGGCCATTGTGAAACACAACAACGGCATATTGTGGCACCTGTTCCTCCAACTTCCGCTGACTCCATCACTCCCGGATGCAATTCCGGGACAACTGCTGCAGCAGAAACAATCAACCAAGGTAGCTTTTTTCCGATTGTCGGCCGAGATGGCAAAATGGAAAAATGTGGTTTTGAATTGCAGATCTCTTCTCCTCTACCTTAGAAGGTAGCTACTGGACGTGTGCAATCTTCCTGCATGGTCCCGGGAAAACCGAATTCCTTTAATCAAAAATTATTGTCACATGAGGCTCTTTAGGGTTGGCTCCTGGACGCTTGATGCTTCTTCATCCATTTTCGTCCTTCACTGCTGACGGTAAAACTGACCATCTGGGGAGGGTCGCCATCTGGCGATGCTGTATCAAATTTCTCCTGTTGGTAGCAACATCAGCCTTCAAGTATGCAACTAAAACAACGACCTAGCAGAGGCTTTGTCAGTCAGTCTGCCAGTTTTCAACATCCAGCTGCTGATAGGAATTCAAGAGGAGTACAAGGTGCTGTGTGTTGCATAAATTGTGTATGGAAGCCAGCAGTCGGTGTAATATGCAGATTGAATTATGCTTTAGTTTAAATCCCTGATCCTGGGAAGGTTCCTAAAGCAGGTATGTATGAAAGAGGCTTGTCAAAGGTTGGTTTTGAGCAGTTTGAAGCGAAAGTTGAGAAAGACTGAGGCAGTGTGCAAATTCCATACCATAGAAAGTAAACTGTAGCATCCAAACTGTCTTTAGGAGAAAAACACTGGACCTTTCAATGAAGATGGAGGAACGACGTGCTCTAAGACAGTGGCGTACACCATGCCATTTTTTTTTTAAATTTTCACATCAATTAACATGAGCTTTGAGTGAATACTCTTTTCTGACAATTATTACCTATAAAGTGAGATTGTTACATTTGAATTTTTGAATGCTAATTTCCTAACACAATGTTGGACATTTTGCTTTTTTTCGCACCTTAGGCTGGAACAAATATCAATTTCTTCTTTTGTCACCCCCCACCCCCCCCCCCCCCCCTTCGAAATTTCCAAAATCGCGAAGGGGGGAATAAATAAAGTTTGAAGTATTTTAAGTAAATTTCAAATAAAAATTCAAATATCCGAAATATTACAAGACCAAGAACCAAATTTTTGAAGATGGAAGTTATTTCACATTCTGTATTCCTGATTTTATTGAATTTTTCGATAAAAAAATACTTAATTTATAGGTTTTATACCATAATATAGTATGCAATTTGGTTGCATACAAGCTTTCGTGCAATTTATTTCAATTTATTTGTGTTTCGCATTATTTTTTATTGTCCCCCCCCCCCCCCCCCCTCGCGATGTTTCAACTCCGAGTGACAAAAGAAAGCTTTTAAATTTGTTCAGGCCTTATTACTCGAAACACGTCAGTCCACACTAAATTATCTTTTCTAACTGCCAGGATTTGTTATGCCATATTCGTTTTCATCTGGTGGAAAGATGGTTGTGCACCAACTGCTGTCAACTTCATATAAAAAAAACGCTTTGACAGCACTTGGTGCACTACCGGTGCACCACCAGGATGAAAACGAATATGGCATTACTCTCACCAATCACCTCCTAAAGCTGAACTCCTATACGCACACATATACACAAAGTGTTCTCTTATTCCTGGTCGTTTACAACAACACAATAATCTCTTGGCCAAACTTCCCTACGACATAAACATCATCCAAGGCTAATAGAGAATTCGTTTTGACGTGGTGGTGCACCGGGGCACTACCGGTAGTGCACTTTTTGCTGTTTTCATGCTCATTTTCACGATGAGTAGTCCACTGGTAGTGCACCATAAAGTGGACGGTGGAACACTCTGAAAATATTCGGTGTTGCTTGCGCTCTCACCAATACTATCATGAATTTTGACAGCACGTGCTTCCCGATGTAAACAAATATCAGCTGGTTGGTTTATTTCTAAACTGCAAAAATTGGGTTCGAGCTGTTTGTTTCTCTTCATTATCCCGAAGAACGGAAACTTGTTCCGGATTCGATACCAGTGCCGTTTCCAACAGAGGCGGAGAATTTCACCTGGATGGCACGTTCCAAAGCAAACAACGCTCCCAAGAGGAAATGTGCCCAGAAGGCTTGCTGCAATCGGTTCCAGGCGATGCCGAAAAAGAGCAGCAAATCCGAGTGCAAAAAGGCCAACCCAAAGATCTGATGGAATCGCCCAAACCGGAAAGTTTTCTTGATCGGGAGGGTCCTATAAGTTGGTCTCCACAGCAAGAAGCGTTCAGCTGCATCGAAGCTACTCTGCTACAAGCTAGCTTCGAGCTGTGCCTTAGGGTGACGATGCTCGGTTGCGCCAAGTCCCGGATTCCCACCCGTTGCCCTTCAAAAACGGTAGTTCGAGACTACACCCGCATTGGGAGCTTGAATTTCGTTCGTTTCGGTCTGTTAGCAAAATTTTCTCCCCCGACTTCCGCGATCCGAGTTCGCCAATTTGACTTCCAAGAATTTTTCTTTTGTAATCTGAAAACGGAAATAGGTACTCGAACGAAGGTGAGATTTGCGAGGAATAACCGTTCAAAATACCGGAACCTTCAAGCTGGGGTAACTGCAGTCTAGCAGCAGCAAACATAGACCGCCCAGAATCAGCCGGTATTTCAGTTATCATCAGAGCCAAAGCGAATCTACCAAGCAAAATAAATCTGAAATCTTCACAATTCAACATAATATATAAGTTCATGCTAAAATTTTCATATTATTTAAAAGATAATGATCAACTAAAGTAAATTTCATTTCAATTTTCGAAGTCAAACGAAAACAAATACCAGCTGTAATAGATTTTTGACAGTTTGATGTTTTCTGTTGACACTGCCGATTTCACGTACACCAACAAAGGTGGGTGCAAAACTCGATTCATGCTCGTTTTCAGCTTGGAAGGTGCAACACTTTCGGGTGGTGAAAACAAATACGGTATAACAACCGTTCGGCTGATGTCATGCTGAGGCGACAAGCAGCGCAATACGTTCACGCAACATACCTGCTCTCATTTAATCTCCATGGAAAAAGCGCAGACCTGTCATACTGAGCGTATTGGAAAGCGCGACAAAGCTGATGCCAGGGTGTTTTGAAGCGTGACAAGTAGGAACTCCAATAGGAATCTTGTTTTTTTCTCGGTTTGGAGCAGTGATTTCGGGTTTTAAGCACAATAGTTCGAAGATCCGTCCGAATTTGTGATAATAAACTAAAAAATATCTTAATCGACGAGAAAAATTTTCATAAACTTTAGTTCCCGCAAAAAAAACAAAGAATCTTGTCGGTTGAAATTTCGGCATTTTCGCAATCCGGATCATGATCTGATGAGTTTTTGATGGCTCTCGAAAGAAAGGAGACGATTCCAATCGTTATCCAATGTGATTATTTGTAGTGAATTTCGAAAGCACCATGGCGCGCCAGCATGACATACCAATGCGTTGCATTGCTTTCTTAGTGGAACCTAGAACGCAAAGCTATGCTGGTCACCTTAGCATGACATCAACCTTCGGTTTCATTCGAGATTCCTACACACATTAATCATTTTATCCATTCCCTTAAAAAAAATTAATCTAGCGTGCAAGCGCAAAACATGCTTGAATCACCCCCTGTTCAGCGTAAATAAACAAACGTACTGAACGAAAACACCATCGAAGAGGTTTGCCTGTCAACTGACACACAGAGATGCCAATGTGCCTGATTTTTCAGGCGTTGCCTGATTTTTCGAGGCTCTGCCTGACAACCTGAAAAGCCATTGATTTTCCCTGATTTTTGAAAATCTGCCTGATTTTGCCTGATTTTTGCGAATGTCATGAAAAATGGGTAGTAAGAAACTGAAGTAGGTAACATAGCTGAAGTGAAAAGGTGAAAATGTGGTTGAATCCAAGCAATCGAAAGATTCCCGTTAATTCTTATTGAAAAAGAGAATTGAAGGGAATCTTTTTATCTTTTGATTGATTTGATGCAGCAGAATTATTCAACTAAGTAGGCTCACAACACATATTGGAGTGAAAATGTGGAGCGATGAACAAAAAAAAAAAAAAGGTCATCACTTTGAGCGAAATTTCCGTTACTTTAACGTAGCCTGATTTTGCCTGATTTTTATTTCGCAAGTTCCCTGATTTTTGAAAATGAATGTTGGCAACCCTGCTGACACACTTCCGGGAAGAGCCAACCAGTAAAAAGGTGCGTACAAGTGGTAGACGGAACGCCAACAAGCTCTGCGTGTTGGAGATTCGCTGAAGGTAAGCGGAAGTTAAAACGCCTTAAATTACCCATCTGATCATCGATCCCACAACAGAGTTTCACTCCACCACAGAGCGATTCGATTATGGTGTTGTCAGCAATCGAAAGGGCTATACAATTGGTCGAGAAAGAGCCGGAACTCCTAGACCGGAGTCAGCTCTTAAGCAACACTTTGTGAATTGCATTACCAAATCTATGGTAAGCGGGACAGAATACCGTAATCGTCCGGGTGCTCGCCCAATATTTTGTTTTATCGTAATGGCCCCACTAGTACCAAAACCAACAATCGGCGTACACTGGTACACTCTCACCGGAATCCGGACATCCAAGATGAGCAACATTGCAAAAAGGGGTCTTTCGTGTGTTACACACATTGACACGAAACAGTAGGGGAGAATGAGGATACTTGATCCCTGGGGATACTTGATTCCTTAGCTATATCTCGAAACTGGAATGTCTTACAAAGATCAAATGTTCTAGAAAAATGTGCCAAAATGAGCAAAATAACAATGCTTGTAGTTTAAAAAATTTTAACAAAATAATTGTTTGAGTAATTGAACTTTGTTTGAAGAATTTCACAAAATGTAACTTGAAGATCTTTTTTCATCACTTTAAAATGTTCCTTACATGGGAAAATTATGAAAAAAATATTTGTTCCAATGTATCAATCGTTCGAGCGTAAAATGAACTTCATAATGCCTCATTTTCAAAGTAATGGAAAACTCTCAACTTTTTTAAGAAAAAGTTTTCTAAAATGTTGATTATGGGTACAATTGTTCCTCTAGCGTTGGGTATAATTGATCCCCCTTCCAAACGGCATATTCTTCTTCTGAATTGATCGTTATGATTGCTGATTACGAAATTACTAATATTTATCCAAAAACTTATATATTTAATAAACAATTGTCTGAAGAAAAGAGCAAAAATAATTATTTTTCTCTTAATTATAAAAAATAGCGCCTTTAAGTATGCAATGTTATAAGCGTTGAGACAAAGTTATAGAATTTTCTTCTTAAGTCTGCTATAAATTGTGAAATGAGAACAAAAATGACCAAAATAGTCAATTAACATTCTATCTTGGAGTTTTGTTTGATTTTTATACAAGGATTAGGGCTTCCTGAATAAAAGATCAAGTCTCCTTCAATAGGGGGGATCAAGTCTCCCTTAACTTCAGAAAAATCGCAATTTTTTTACTCCCACGAAAATGCTTCTTATTCATCAACGGGTTCAAGTATCGTTCTAATTTTTGAAGCATAGAAACTTGAAGTTACAAGCTGTCAGAAAATGTCAAAGACGGCGAGTTGCTAAATTTTTCCAAAAAGATATGGTGAAAATAAGAAAAGGGGATCAAGTATCCCCACTCTCCCCTATCGTTTCCTCATGGAAATGCCTTCTCAAAATGCGCTTTCGATACGTTTTAGTTGCTGGAGCAACTCCCAACATAGTTCCAAAACGTGTTGGGTCAGCGAATGAAGAGATTTCTCCGGAAAGAAAGCTACATTCGGATTAGGACCGATCGTGCTGTTTCTTTGGAATATTACCAACGAATAGGGGTTGAATTCCCCCAGAACCTGGGCAGTGGAAGATCTTCCAGGAGTTTTGGCATCGTGGAGGCTGAATCACCTCATTCGACCATGGACAGTGTTGTGTGTTTCTTCAGCTTATTCTTCGTAGCAATGAGGCAACTTTCGTAAATCGGGTGCCCGACTGCGTCCAAGCGTCGGACCCGGGTGAGCAAGTGTCCAATGTGCACAAGCAAGAGAAACAAGAGCGATTTTCGCAGGAGACGTTTCAGCTGTAGATCGACCGAATTCGGCAGAGTTGCCAAACGATTGGACGATGATGTAAGTCATTAAAGCAAAAAAAAAATATTGCGGTAAATAATAATATGGGACAAAATTGAACAAAAATTAGCAAGTTTGTGATTAATTTCATGTTGCAGCACCAAAAGCCATTTTCGGTTTGTTATAAGACAATGTTCCGAAAATCGCTCAAGAAAATCAATCAGGATTCGTTTCTAGCTAGGAAATGTCTTCTTTGATCACTGCGATACGCACGTGGTTAAGGTTAAGGTTGTACGTTTTTCAAAAATTAACACTAACTAGATATGTATGTACAAAAACAATCAACCGAGGGGCGTCGCTCACTGGCTGATTCACAAACATTAAGCCTAGCATCATTGTTGAACATGTTTATTATTAATTGACAATCATGAATGTTTCAAAAAGACATTTTGAAGAAATGGCAGGACCGCATGTTGACAAAACCTCTTGCATGGACTTGGCACTACATTGCGGCTAGTTCATAAGTAATTGGACCTTCTACGCAAAGCGAAAAGTTAACAATCATATGATCGACTCCATTAATCGCTCAAAACTGGTACATATCAGTTGTGATTCCAGGAGGTTTAAAATCATCAAGGAAGGCAATCACTATCGAGACGCTCGAATACTGATAGTCTGCATCCTTCCCTGCCATAGCTTGTTTTTTCAGGACTATTCAGTATATGGAAGCGTCGTTTTCATGCATAATTGTTTGTATGATTTGGTAGGAGAAAGAAAAATTGACTGCTACAATTTGTTGCCTCCAAATGAAGTTGAGCATAACTCAGTGAAAAAGAGTTATAATCGGAACATTGTTATAAGATCTAGCATGAACAAAATAGTCAATTGACATTAGATATCATGGGATTTTGATTGATTTTTTCGAAAGGTTAGCCCCCCCTAAATACAAGAGTTCAAGTCTCCTCTAATAATGGATCAAGTATCCCATAGTTTAAAAATTTCACTATTTTTTTCAGCACTATTCTAATTCAAGAAACTAAATTTTGTGGATCCAGAATCAGGTGCAATTTTGAAGCTGATTTTATTTAAAGTAGTGATTCGGCCACAAACTCCCTAGCCGAAGAGGGAAATATCCGATTATTATGTGATATTTCTCGCCGTCTTAGTGGTGCAAGGACTTATGCAAGAATGCCCCTGAAAGACCGAGCAGGTCAGCTGCTGACAGATCTAACAGATCAGCTCAAGCGTTGGACTGAGCATTTTGATCAACTTTTCCGAGTCACAAACAGCGATGGCCAACATAAACCGCAGCTCGAGGTGCCAACAGTAAGTCGCATAAATGGCGTCAACTCGGAAGCGCCCTCGCTGGCTGAAATAGAAGCGGCAATCAAGGACATGAAATCCAACAAAGCGCCTGGAATCAGTCTTCACGAAAACATGTACCGAGTTCAACTTGAGTGCGGAAATCCAGGCGCAAGTTTTCTCTGAACTTGCACACAAGCTTGTACTTGGGTTTAGTTCGAACCTACACTCGAGCACATTTTTTGTACCCGAGTGCGCTCCCTGATGTTCGTACTCTGGTTCGCTTCGGGTTCGTACCGAGTTTTGTACTCACAGTGGCTGGCTGAACTGAAATTGAATGTGTCTGCCTGTGTATGCCTGGGTGTTGAATGTGGTATGATTTTTTTTTTTTCAGTTAGTTTTTCTATCGTTTGTGCGTATGTAAATCAATTTCAATGCTGTTTTTTGAACATTTTTGGAGTTATGTATGTGGTTGTAAAACCGATTCAAATGGTTGGTTGGTATATGGTTGGTTCTTAAAAATTGTTATGAAATTTTTTTGTCTGTCGGCCAAAAAAAAGGAAGAAAAAAAATTATACCGAAAATTTGTTTTTCTGGAACTAGGTTGTTTCTCAGAAAACCGGAGATTTGATAAAATGTTTGGAAATTGCCATTGCAACTCTCGCTCCGCAAATCTCATAAAACAATGTTTATATTTCTGAGGCATTAAAAAATGCAATCATAAAATGGATAAATCATCGCATGGCAAGTAGAAAACATGGAAAAATTTGAAAAATTTGAATGAAAAAAAAAATGAAAAAATTATCAAAATGACACAAATGGAAAAACGACCAAACAATCAATATCAGAAATAGCTAAATTGACAAAAAAAAGATGAAAATTCAAAAATGGCAAAAATATCACAAATGGCATAAATGAGCAAAATATTAACCTTTCAAAGCTGTTCGCAAAACATCCGTTTCTGGGAAATTTGAGTTGCAGTTTGATGACGTTCCCCCGGCTGTAAATGTTATCCGATTTTTATGATATTATATTCATCGTGTAGGTTATTTATTCAAGCTACTCAACATTTCAAAATTAAGGCGATATGTATTACAAGCTTTGAGGAAACTGGTTCAGAAAGAAAAAAAATTAAAAAATATATATTTTTAAAATACTCATAACTTGTGACAGCTTTTCTGTATTTGAATGTTTAATTGATGTTTGGACTTGTCAAGAGTGTACATCGATCCGACGATGTTTAGATATGTTGGGATGCAATGAATGTTTTGATCGCCCTTTAGTATCTTCCGCTTGAAAAAAGTCTTACTTTAAAAAACGACATCCAATTTTGGCTTTGCTTAGCTGTATTTTTTTTTTTTAATGAACCGATTTTGATAAATTAAATTTTAGTTTTTTGTCGTTAATTTGATTATCATTTTAATAGAACATAGTTGGTCTTTCAATAATCCCAGTTTTTCAGTATATTGGCATGATGTTCATATTGACCCGAACAACTTTGGAGGGTTAAAAATGACATCAAATATTTTCACTTTGAAACTGACAAAACAGGAAAATAAATAAAACTCATAATTATTTAGAAGATTCGTTGGATGGATTTCATTATGCTAACTTACCACTGGTAAGAAAATTGAAATACCTCATTTTAATGAATACCTACCAAATTGAGAATTACATATATTTTTTTTTTATTTGTTCTATAATTAATTTGTTATATGAACTTTACAGGCCCTTTTAATACAATATTAAAAATTGGTTTTATAGTTGTATTTCGCATCATTTATTTATTTTATTGATTTTTTACACAATTCCTTTATAGAAAAAATATGTTCATCATACTCAAAAGCTCATAACACAGTCTACAAACACTGTACTAGATAATTCGAGTGTTTGTAGACTGGATTAGTCGTACATGAAAAAATGTTTTTAGCGTCCGTCTTTATAACTTCGTTTAAGTTTTTAATCGTTTTTTTAATAATTGATCATGATTCAATTTATTTTTAACTAATTCACATAAAAATGAAATCAATCATTTCAATGTGTTGCTCAGTTATATGGAAGTTGAAAGAAAATTATAGAAATAAACATCGAAACTATACAAATTTTATATTCATTTTTCAAATGAACGATTAAAGCTATTATCATTTTGTAAAATTTTGAGATACAACAAACAGCGAATTGGAAAGTGAATTTTGAAAATAAAAAAACGATTTATTTGTAATCAAATTTTTAAAAATTTCGGAGTGCAAAACATTATTTTTGAACCTCTGTTTTGTACGTTGAAGGTCAACAAACTTGTACTGATCATCTGAACATCATTTTAGCGTATGATTAACAGTAGTTGTTGATTTTACTTTTTTTTGTAAATTATTTATTGTAACGGCAGGTGTTGATGATAATGATGAATTTATGAACGAAAAAACGATAAAAATTGGATTTTATTTCATCGACAGAAATTTTATTGATGATTTTAGATTTGGATGGTAACATTATAAAATTGTTTGTTTTATACGGAACTCGAATGTTGATATAAAACAAAGATTTCAAGTGATTATTTATCATAATCGGTTGAAAATTGTAGAAGTTATGGCCAAGGTTGCCGATATCACAGAATAATTTATAATTTCAGAGCATTTCGGGCATATTTTCGTCACAGATCCTGTGTTATAGAATACAGTATTCACAGATTTTTGAAATTTGGTATGTCTTTCCAAAAAAAAATTCAATCCATATTTACTTTGGGATTCTGACTCAAATTCATGAAAATGTTGTAAAGTTAACATTTTCGATATTTATTGTAAAAATAAGCATATTGGACATTTTTTTCAGTGAAAATCATATTAAAACATTACAAAATCGTATTCAAACATTACTTTACGATAATAATAATATTAGCATTTTCAAATGATTTAACAAACCACAGCGCAAAATAGAGTTACTAATCTTAGTATAAGAAGAATAATGCATAGTAAATCTAACCCGCTTTGAACTCAAATTAATCATTGGCTTACCAGAAGGTCACTATTTTAACTAAGCAAAATCTGACCATCGGAAGGGGTTGAGATTGAGCCTCAAGCGTGAATGAGATTAAAAAATATTTTGCTCGGAAGATGCACAAAAAACAAATTTTTCATTATAATTTTTTTCCCCACTAGCCGATTGATTTTTTTAAATAATTTTCTCAAAGCCTAAATCAAGACAAATGTTTTACCCGAAGACAGCATCATGATTAGAATTGAAACAAAAAAAGTTACCTAAGATGGTCAAGCGCTCACACTTTCTGCATTATATTCCTTTTCCTTAATTCTGAACATGGATGCGCGCACACGGGTTCGCACCCGGGTTCGAACACGAGCTCGAACTTGTACCCTGCACTTTGAGTGCGGTGAGTTTAAATGGGTGCGTGTTGAACTTGCGCCTCGAAAGTTGTGTGCAAGTAAGTGCAAAAACTTGCGTGCACTTCGAACTCAAGTTGTACCGTGAAGACTGCCTGGAATCGATTGCATTCCTGCTGGAATGCTCAAAGCCGACCCTGCCTTGTCAGCACAAATGTTGCACCGTCTATTCGCTGACATCTGGGATACTGCAACATTCCCGGCCGACTGGATGCAGGGTAGGTATCCTCGTAAAGGTCCCGAAGAAAGGAGACCTAACAGAGTGCGGTAACTGGCGAGGCATAACTTTGATCTGTACAACCCTCGAAGTACTCTGCAAAGTGATCCTGAACCGGATCCAGGAGAAAATCGACGCTACACTCCGACGGCAACAAGCTGGATTCCGATCCGGACGATCATGTGTGGACCACATCACAACGCTACGAATAATACTGGAACAAATCAACGAATTCCAGGACTCTCTTCTGCTGGTGTTCGTTGATTTCGAAAAAGCATTTGACCGACTGAACCACGAAAACATCTGGGCTGCTCTTAGACGACGAGGGGTCCCAGAGAAACTAGTCCATCTCATCGAAGCACAATACGAGGCATTTTCGTGCAAGGTCTTGCACGACGGTGTCTTGTCCGAACCAGTCCCGGTAACTGCTGGAGTGAGACAAGGATGTATTTTGTCACCGCTGCTTTTTCTCATCGTAATGGATGAGATCTTGACTGGATCGATTGACTGTAGACCAAACCGAGGATTGCCGTGGAATCCTTCAACCATGGAGCAACTGAACGACCTTGACCTGGCAGACGATATTGTTTTGCTCGCCCATACACAACAAGACATGCAGAGCATACTCGACGACCTCACCGAAAGCTCCAAGGCAGCAGGTCTCAAAATCAATGTCGGAAAGACCAAGTCGATGGAGATCAATACAACAGATCCCTCCAGTTTCGTGGTAGCTGGGCAACAAGTTGAGAAAGTGGAGTGCTTCCAGTATCTTGGTAGCCAGATTACGACTGATGGTGGTACCAAGAAGGACATCGAAACCTGGATCAGAAAAGCCCGATTTGCGTTTGCGAGTCTCCGAAACATCTGGCGGTCAAGCCAGATCTCTCTACGAACTAAGATCCGAATCTTCAACTCATACGTCAAATCCGTATTGCTGTACGGGTGTGAAACTTGGTGCACATATGCGGTGACGACGCGAAAACTGCAAGTTTTTGTGAATCGCTGCCTGCGGAACATCATCCGCGCTTGGTGGCCTGGCAACTGGATCTCAAACGTTGAACTTCATCGCTGGTGTCTTCAAAAGGCGCTAGAAATCGAGATTCGGGAACGTAAGTGGAGATGGATTGGGCACACGCTGCGAAGAGATGAAAACGAGATTTGCAGAGAGGTGCTTGACTGGAATCCAGATGGGCATCGAAGAAGAGGCAGGCCCAAGAGCTCGTGGCGGCGAAGTCTAGCCGCTGAAAGCCGCACAGTTGACGAGAACCTTGGCTGGCAGCAAGTGAAGACGCTGGCTCCGGATCGCCAGCAGTGGAGATTTTTTTTTTTTCAGCCCTATGCGCCGGTCAATCGGCGCTGGACCCTTAGGTTGGTAGGTAACATAAAATTTTTTGTCTCAAAAAGAAATTCCAGGATAGTGGGAAGTTTAACCTAAGTGGAAATTTTAGATCGGTGTTAGATTTAAAAAAAATGTCCATTTCCAGATTTCCATGAAAAGGTTTTCTTAGATGTAGCTTTTGTTTAGTGCTTGTCAAAAAAAAAGCCATGAGTATAGATTGTTAGATTCACATAATTTTAATCATTCGGCACAAAAAGTTAGTTAAAATAACTTTTGGCTTGGGTTTAATTTAGATTGTAGTAAACCCCGTCTAAAAGCGTAAAGGGTAGAGGGTTAATGATATTTAATTTTTGATTTTTTTTGTCATCAAGTAATAAATTGAAAACGGACATTTACAACTGAGAAAGGCAACAGTAATTTCTTCAAACAATTTTCCTTTGTTTCTGAAGCAAGTTTTGAGTAAAAAATTAAAAACTTTGAAAAACAGGGACTTTTTTTGTAATTACCTTTAAATAAATTCTCATTCTAAATTTCTCGATACATTTTTAATTGCGATTCCCAATTTTGACAGAAATCGATATAATATAAATAAATTAAATAGATAATTTCAATTGAGAATCACTCAAGTAGTTTAAAACTCTGCAAAACACAAAAGCCTCAACAAACATTTTTTACTAACTATTCGATTTCTTTCCACCTTCCGTTTTTATTTCTACCTAAGACCCACTTTTTCAGTACATCGTGTATAAATGATAATGTAAAAAGGGTACACCATAAAAGATATATCATGAGATTCAGAATTTAAAGCATTCCTCGCAATCCTCGAGAAAGTTGATCATTTATTGAAAACCTTTATTTTCAATGTCTTTGTGAAATTTTATAGTTTTTTTTTTAATTTACATATTTTTCAACACTCCAAAATCAGCTATTATTTTTTTTTGCATCAATGATTTGTTGTTTCCTTATGCTCTATGAAATTGATCCTTCTTTTCAATTTTTCTAAAATTATTTATAAAAAATCGTTTTGGAAAATTGTGAATATTGTGCCCTTTGAAAAGTAAAAAAAAATGTTTTATTCATACCCTCTTTCTTGCCAGTTTGTAACTGTTCTCAATAAACGATTCAAATCTAATTGAATTGTATAGAATTAATTTATAAGATACTTGCACTTGTAATAAATCACTACTGTGGTGGCTGCAACAGTTTTTTAAGCTTCTTTGCCACAAAACAAACGAAATAAAGAAAAAAATTTCATTCATTTCACTAATCACTAATCATACATCCACAGCCAGAACTTATGTCTGATCCCGGAGAATAATTAAAGCTTGTTATTATTCTTCTTGTCTTTGCTCATGTTTTCCATTATGTTAACATAAAAGTATTAAAACAATAGAAACCATAAACCGGCCGGGCCCACTGTGGAGCAGAGAACGCAGAGACGTCAGGAACAAAGAGAGAGAAGAAGCGTGGACCACCAGTACCATACGCTCCCAAGGGAATTTTCGTTGGAAGCATGAGCTAAGATATTTTGCTTCTTGATGATACACCTATCGCCATCCTCGAACGGTAGAAAATGACATATTTTGTATACAAAGATCTCAAAATTAAAACAGTTAGTAACATTTGAAAAATTAATTAGAACTTTCAACTTAACCGATTCCATTGAATGGTTTAATGGTTGAATATTTATTCTGAGATTCTTGTAGACTGCCATTTCAGGTCAACGACCAAGGTTATAGCGCCTTTACTCGCTTTTGAAAAGAAATACAGAAAAAGAAAACAACATTAGTAGCTCACAACCTTTTGAATCCTTAATAGGATTCAAAAGGATTGAAAAAAAAAAATGGATATACGGTATAAATCTCAATATCATACTTTTCAATGTTAAATTTAATAAATGAAATATCTATGATGAAAGCTTGGTGTATACTTAGCTTGCCATTATTTGTTGTTCGGATACTCTTGATGGATTTGTCAATTGAAATTTGAACGTAGCGATATTTCTCCATTAACATGTTTTGGAACATAATAACCTTCCCATATGAGTAGGTTTTTTCTGATGATCGCAGTAGACCACGCATCATCACACTTTTCGTCGAAACAACCCGTAAGTCACAATCGGAAAAAATATGCTCTGGAGGAGGGATCTTGACGAACATCTTACTATCCACTTTTGACGAACCTTTCATTAACTATCAGTTCTCATGTTTTCACTAAACAATTAACACTAATTTAATTTTTTTCTTCGTTCACGTGATATGAACCAATTAATATCACATTTGTTCCTGCATTAGTAGCAATCCAGAAACAAAAATTCGTTGTTGGGATAAACACAACCGAACTCTTGAAAGACACCTTCGAAAAAGAATGAATGACGAACGGAAACTATGACTTATGGAATCTATTTATCATCGTTTTGGATTGCACATTTCGAGAAAGTAGGATATTCCTAAATCATTATAATGGAGTTAAAAATATTCTGAACTTCCTTTCATCAGCATTAGGAACCAAACTTAAGCACTCGCAGTCGCCCCTGATTGGCAACTTTTTTTCCCTTAAAGCACAGAATGGTCCCGATTGTCCCCGGTCCTACGGTGGTCACTACATCTATATAGTTTGTCATCCCAATCCGGTGGTTAGACTTTTTAATTATTTCATTCTAACTTAAAATGAAAACTCATTGATTATCGAAAATTTTCGCGGACCTAAAGAAAAAAATTTCATTCATTTCGGCTTAAATAAAGTTTTAAAATAAGATATTCCATATTTTATTTTAGAAATAAATTTATACTTTGAAATAAAACTGTTGGACCACATTTTACTATGCGAAATTAATTTCAGAATTGATAAAGCCTACACGATATTTTCGAATCACTATTCTAAAAAATATAACAGTTTACAAGGCCGTAGGAACAACCGTCTCTTGGGAGGGGTTTAGGTGACTGATTTATTTTAACGATATTTGTGCTCAAACAGAGCATAAAAGGAAAAAAAACACAAACAATTTTTTTTAAACTGTAGGTATTTGATTTTTCATTTATGAATTCTTTTCCATTAATGGTTTTTAAATAATAAATAAATACTTTTGAATAAACGTCCTAAACGTTCTGAAGCCTTTAGTAACACAATAGATGAAGTTCTTACGTTGGCACAACCCAATAAAATCAGTTACAAAATATGAAACTTATTTTATCCGTTTGTTGAAATCTTTGAATTTGCTCAAAAGTCTGGGAGATGTCGGTCATTTGATTTAAAAAAAAAGTTTTTTTTAAAAAGCTTTAAATTTCTTTCAAAAAATATCTTAACTTACGCCTAAATCAAGTAAGATAATTCTACTTAACTCTAGAAAAAATTTAATGTGATTTTTTCATCGATGAAAATTATAAATAAAATCTTTGAAACTAAAAGACGTTAAAATTTTACGGTCCAAATTTGAATACAGCAAACTCGATCGAAATTTAAGATTTAAGTTGGAAATTTGGTTGTTGACAAAATTGCAATATTAAAAAGTTACTAAATCCACTCAGAAAAATATGGCATTTTCTGCAGGTTTTTAACGTGAATGTTTCTTTATCAGCGATTACTGTTCATTCAATATCGATTTCGTGAATAAAATATTGTGGTTAATTTCAGCAAAATTAAAATCAGTATTTTCATTTAACAAAACTTGCAAATAAACTCAAATATATTTGTGATTTTCAGCTGAGATGTGCAAACAAACTGACTTTGATTCTAAATTTGAAATTTTGAATTTGATTTACCCGACAATCAATATAATAAGTCTACGATTTCCTGCTGATTGAATTCCCTAACGAAATATTCATCATGATATTTTCAAGCTAAATTCATTTCTGAGCTTAATCTGAATTTTGAATTATAATTCTGAATCTAAATTTTGAAACTGAACTCGAAATTTAATTTTTAATCTGTTTGTAAATTTCAATACGATTACTGAAATCTACAAAAAAAAATCTTTATCTGCATCTAAATAGCAGGTCAGAATTTGTAAATATAAGTCAAGATGTGTAATTTGTTTCAGGGCCCTCAATCATGAATCTTTTATTTAAAATCTTTTGTTTTGGGTTTGAATCTGAATGAATTTTTTCAATTTTTTAATTTTTTTCAATTATGTGACTTGTAAATCCAAATAAAAAAATTAATTTCGACTTATCAATCTGATTATGCGTTTTTTGTTCTGGATCGCCAGTAAGAAGCTCTTTTTAGTTGATAATTTTCATGAGAATTGATTTTAAAATTTCGTAAAAAGAGTCGGGATGATTTTCAATTTTCTTTTTTTAGTGTTCGGAAAACTATTATCTTAATATTAAAAATGCATTCGAGTTTCGAAAATAATGTATCAAACTTTGAACAAAATGTGAAACCATATTTGAATAAGAATTGCAAAACAGTATTTCAATTGTTTTTCTTATGATGATTTGAACTGAATATCAAGAATCCCGAACTGAATACAGACTCCGAAAACTCAAAATAGAAAGACAATTTAGATTTCTTATATATTGATCCAAAACCTCCGAAACAAGTAAAATCATCTTATTTAAAATTTAATATTCGGGACAGAACTTCTATAAATATGTGAAATTTTTTGAAAAAAACTGTAGCAGAATTCTGAACCTCGGATTAGTTTTCGGGGTTTTGTCATACGTTTTGAACAAAGATTATTACTCATGAATATCCTTACTCAATCATTCATATTTAATTGGGAATCTATAATTTTGAGTGTAGATTAGAATACCTCGCTTGCTTTTTCTGGACCCTCATGGAGGGGGGGAGGCCCCATCATTCCCCATCCCTGTTCCTACAGCCATGATAGTATATCAGTGTTTTAAGATCAGTTTTAAGGTCATAGCAATTATAGTCAAAAAACTTTTCTCAAATATTCGTTATTTGAACGAATATTCGCAAAATGAGAATCATGAGATTTCGATGGGATTATCTTACACTGATATGAAGAAGCTCAGGAGAAAAAGAGAATTGTTTAGATACTTCTAGAAGTTTTTTTCAACACAAGTATATTATTTTCTCTTATAAAATAACATTTATAATGAGAGATTTTTTAATGGGCTCATAAGTAAGTTTTTTTACTTCCTTATGTACAAAATAGGGAAATAATCTTTTATCAGCATGCATCGAAAAAAGTTGGAATGGGTTTAAAAAATTTAAATTTCATCTCTAATTTTGAAACTTTTCAAAATACATAAAATTTTTTTTTTGATGAGATCAAATAGGAGGAAAATGGGCAGATTGCAGCATCTTTCCCTTTTTATCACTCTGTATGGATGATTGTTAATTAACTAAATATTAAAGTTCTTTTTATTGGTTGATTTTTTTTAAATTTGTTAAAACCCCTTTGATTTTTCTCAAGGGTTAGGTCACCCTGAACAAAGGAGATCAAGCATTCTTTAATAAATGATCAAGTATCCCTTAGCTAAAAATTTTACTTTTTTACCAGCACTATTGTATCTGATGGAACTAAATTTTGTGAATTTCGAATCAGGTAGGGGAGAATGGGGTATCGTGGGCCATGGTGAAACGTGGGCCACTTTTAATATCTCAGATGTGTGTTGAGATAAAAATCTCAAACCAACTGTCATCGTCGTCACTTTGCGTGAGTATATATTTCTATATGTTGTTGACTTAAATACACATCATATGCTTCTTTTATTTATCAAGCTATTAAAACTAAGAAAAATTTACTTACATTATTAAATAAACACCCGCCAATTTCATCGATGGGGAACCTAAAGTGCGTAACAAAAATATGCTCATACGCTTATGATCTTAGTATTTTCAGGATCTTTCACGTGGAAAAAGAATTTTTGATGAAACATCAATAAGTCACACAAACGCAACCAATTTGCAAATCATAGCTTGTGGGGAATCGTGGGCCACACATCTTGAACCACCTACATTTTTATGTTTTTATACACATTCAGAACGTAAAATACGTTTTTCCTATCTTTTAAGTTTTCTTATGTCAAATGAAGAGTTATGAAAAATATTTCGTCCATCCTGTATGACGAATTTTGCCAAAACGTTTGCGAGCCAGGTTTTGGAATCTATTCGATCATACACAGTCCTCTTTTTTCATTACATCATCTGAAATTACTTTAAAATAACGAAATGAATTAGGAAATCACAGTTTTGGGTCAACTCATAAACTTTGCCTGTTATTTGGTCAATTTGGATTTGGCGGCCCACGATTCCCCACCATTTTTGAAAATCCAAAAAATATCGCTTTTCTTCAATCAGTCAGAATTTGGGGAAAATAACTTATTAAAAATGTAAAAAAAACTTTATGATACCTTGAAAATGTAGAAAACCATACCATTTTTTATTTTCATTTTATCTTTTATAATAAAGAAGTTATGGAAGAACGAAAAAAAGTGGCCCATGATTCCCCACTTTCCAATACTATGTTGAAGCTGATTGAATTAAGAGTAGGGTCATCAAGAAAAAAACTCAACTTTCTCTACTCAAAGCTTTGTTTATGAAAATCGCGCAAAACTCTTGCTTTTGAATGTGTTTAAAAAAGAGCGTTTTTTACCTCTGTGGTATTCAAATGCAGAGATAGAATATGCAATCTAAAGTATGTTTCTCAATTTTTTTCCCATTTTATTTAGCTAATCCTCAAAAAATGTCTCCACGTCAATGTCTAAATTCCTGACTTTAAGGCACGTCCTATTCTAGATTACAACGCCAGTAGTGACCAACACCCGTGGAAGGTAAAAACAGTGCTCCCGTTTTAGCTGTCATATAGCCAGCCGGTCTGATGGAAAGCGAGATATTGCTGTCATGAATGATAAGAAGTCAAATCCAGTAGTGGCCCAGATGGTCCAGTTCCCTGTTTTAATCCACATCTCATCCTATTTATAGGTCCAGAAAGGAGTGAAAGAGTGCGTCTGCCAGAGACCTTTGGAAGTGTACCCATTACCACTCCACTAACTCCATCATCAGTAGTTACCGAGTAAAGGAGAAAAAGCCCAAACCATGGGGATGCATTTCTTCTCGAAGGCCGGTCGTTGCCAAGCTTTCGGACCGCAGACAGACTCGGTTTTTAGCATATTTTATACTGGGGAAGGACAGCAAGACAGACAGCCAGGACTTTCATAGCACTTATCCGAGATCACTAGTCGTTCCCACTTTCGGTTGTGACCTTTGACATGTTTTGGTTTGATTGAATTATGCATGCAAATGAAAGTGTAAAATTCACAACTTTCCCCGCCCCCGTATGCATTTTTATGACTGTTGAATAAATCGGGTGTTTGTCAGCTAGTCAATGGTAATTTCCTAGAATTGGTATGATATTTCATCTTCTAATCTAGTATATCAGGCTATGTAGACCCGAAATGGATCTAAAGTTCGCTCGAGACCTTCCTTCAAACAAGTAAACTTGCATTACTCATCAGTAATAATAATCAAGACAAGAAAATTACTACACGATCTGTTCACCCGAAGTCTCCCTTCATAGAACGGACTAATATTCCAATCAAAAGTGATACGCGCCGGAAAGTATGCAACAGAGCACCACTAACGGAATCAACCAGTGCTGGGGGACATTCTTAGGCTCCAGTATTGGGTTGGTACAGCCATCTGATTTTGTGTACAGTGTGGCATGTTTCGACGCTGGCCACATTCCGGGGCAGCCCAAGGAACCGGAAACTTGCCGGATCGGGCCGAAGGTTGATGCATTTTTGCGATGGCGCGCTCCCCGGCTGAAGTTATTTTCTGGGATTTCTTTTTCCCTCGGCCCCCGGTCTTCTCACAAGTGTTGTTGATTTTGTTGATTCTGTTGTGGGGCTTTTCGGTGGAAATTGGTAGAGATGGGAGACCAAACCATGAAGTTGTTGGTTGTTGTGCCGGGGTAGTCGCCTAGTTTTTTTCCTTACCGCTTCTGTGGAATTTTTCCGGGAGGGGACCCCTCGAGGTTTCTCGTTTGGCGCAGAGTACGAGAATCATGATGGGGAATTCGAGGGGTCCATCGTTTCGAATGTCGCATTCCCGCTTTTCTCTTTCTCTCTGGGTACGGTACGACAGCATGACTGCATTGCTTTGTGCAATCCACCGTAACAAGATTCCTGCAGCTCTAGCTAGGTTTTTATTCCGTTCAGTGTATTTGTGTTATTGTAAGTGCACTGCTTTTTTGCACACTCTTCACCGTATTCAACGGGCATTCATACATGATAATGTGTATTCTACTCGTACAAAAGGTAAAGTAGGAAAGTTGCCGACTCGAGTCTTCTGAGTGCCCTGGGGGAGTAAGGAAATTTCCACTGCTTCACAGTAGCAATGGGGAAGGTTTTGCTACCTAATTTTTTGGGAAATTGCAGTATACGTGGTCGAGTTTATGACACACAGTGGTCCAAGATTCTTGAACCTATTTTTGGAGAGCCCCAAAAACAAAACGCCTAAGCCCATCTGCGCTACACTTTAAGAATAAAAGTGGAGTGCTCGTTACTATGACCTAGATTTGTTACCTTAGCCGTAGGCTCGGTAAACTAGCATAGCAGCGTACTTGAACAGGTCAATTGATATTCTCTTCTTTTAGCTCTCATATCATGGAATGAGTTCAGTTCAACACTAAAACGATACTTAAGTAATGGAAATAATGAAAAATTTTGTAGATAAACCATTTGAGGTAATGTTCTGCAATGTTTATTAGAATTCTAAATGATCCATTAGAAGAAAACCAGAGAATTTTCGTTGACGGGATTGAGCTACAAGCGTTTTTATAAAAGTAACTGTGCAGATTCGGTTTGTAGCCAGTCAGTCGAACGGGAGGGGAATACTATGCACATCGTGTTTTGATGACGATTGTACGTAGACTGACTGGAAGCACCTCTCGCTTAAGTATGTGAGAATAAATATGGAATGAAAGAGAGAGAGAAAGATGTGATCTATTGGAAAATACCGATATGCCGAGAGAGCCATGAATGTCTACGTCAATTCTAGGAGACGACACATCTCCCCTCTACACAAAAAAATCTAAAAAAATCTTTGTTTTTGGTTCTGGAATTTAGCTCTGAGAATTTCAGTAAATTCAAAAATGTATTTTTGTTACCCAGGTTTTTTTTCTTATTTCATCATTCGGCTATCCTCTATGCCTTTCACATTTTTATCCCAACAAGAAAATTAATCGAGGAGGTATATTGCAACGATGATTTTCAACGGTTAGCTGTGAAAGTAAACAACATCATGGGCTCTTCTGGAGATTTGAAATTTATTTTTCCATGAGCTAGACCAGGGGTGAGCAACCTTTTGAACCCACGGGCCAATTTAAATTTGAAATTTTGTCGGCGGGCCGCACTTATAATAACTTTTTTTTTTCAATAATAAGCAGAGCTTCGTGGCGTTTTTATAACCGAAAGTTTTTGGGGAAAACAATTCTGAAAAAGGAAAAATAAATCGAATTCACTTTTAACAACAGAAATTCAATACGACTTTTTGAATACCCGACATTGAAAAAGTGCATCATTAAATCTTTGTCATTTTTAAATTCTCTCAATTTTTTTAAAAGTGCTTCTTGGCAAACATTCGTTCATAAAACATTCTTGTTAAAACCGATAGTACTATTATTCGTCATCACTTCCATTTAACAATGATAAATAAGAGTGTGAAAAATATGTATTCAAAGAAATCGCCGTCTTCTTAGCGTTGGACGTTGAATCGCTAATTGACTTTGTGGAATTTTTTTTCACAATTAAAACTTGTCCTCAAAGCCTAGATTTTTTTCTTCAAACGGTAAAACCCCCGTTTCTTAAATTGAAATTGAACAAGGTGGATGAAATCACAGAAAAATTTTCAATTTCACATATTTTTAAGCAATTATCTACAAAACTACGTTCTTAATTCTAAAATTTTTATGCAGATTTTTAAATTTTTTCATCTTATTTAGATATTATTGGGGTAAAATTTTTTTAGTAATATAATGACTTTGGTAATGGGGAATGCGATTTAAAAGTAAAATAACTCAATTTATCGATGTTTGTTATAAATTTTCTATCAAATTTCTGAAAAAAACATCACAGATAATTGTCAAAGAACTTTTGGGTCGAATCACAGAATTTCAGAAATCTATTGCTTTTATCAAAAACTTTGATTTTTGTCGGTAACTTTGATGCCGGATAATTCAAGTTGATAAAAAATTCAAAAACGTTCACCCAGTCATTATTTTTAAACTTTCGTAATTTTCGTCAATATTCTGAAATGAAAAATATTTCACAAGGTTTTGTTTTTAATTTTTTCCAGTATTTTAATACTAACCGAACCATCCTTTTTGCCGAATTCGATACAATAATTTAAAAATATTATCTGTTGAGCATATTTTTTATCATGAAACTTTATTTTTGCTTGAAACGAAAAGAATGACTTGACTCACGGACTTCGAAATTCCTTTGATCATGTGCAGCTTACGATTTTTAGCTGCTCTTCCTCACTTTAATGGATTTTGCTTTTGAAAGTTGTAGGTGTTGAATTATTAGGAAAAATGTATCCTGATTCCTAAATAATAAAAAAAAACTCCAATATTACATTATGCCAATAAACAATATTGCAGTTATGTCTTGAACAGAACATAATAAATGCTTTAAAAGCTAGGGAAAAGGTTAACAATCTGAATGATTGTTGAGAAAATGCAGATTAGCGCATATTTGACCATGTCATATTCATTTTCCTAATAATCCATTGTAGAAAAAAGTTTAGGCATGAACATTTGAAAAAAGCTTCGAGGGCCGCACAGAAGGGTCTCGCGGGCCACATGCGGCCCGCGGGCCACGTATTGCTCACCCCTGAGCTAGACTATTCGCTTGAAACTAGTGTCTTATTTCATTCTGAACTAAAGCTCAATTTTTGAAAACAACTATCATCGCAATTGATTTTCAAATTACATGTTTCTAGAAAGCTCCTGATATCCCATCGCTATCAATCTTCGATCAAATATTGCGTTACAACTAGACGATCGCAATGTTATATAATGGTGCATTCCATTAATAAATATTTCCTTGGATCTTCCGTCCCAACGCCTTCAAAGTGGGCAGCCTTCTGTATCAACACTCTTTGTAGGACTTCTTGTTCCAATGCTTCCTAAGTTAAAGACCTTCCGTCCTAACTTATTTTTGGAACTCCTGTTCCAACGGTGGATTGGAATCCAGAAGGTCATCGAAGAAGAGGCAGACCCAGAAACTCGTGGGAGCGAAGCCTAGCCGCTAAAAACCGAACTGTCGACGAGAATCTTGACTGGGACCAAGTGAAGACGCTGGCTCCGGATCGTCAACAGTGGAGGTCTTTTACCACGGCCCTATGCACCGGAGGATCGGCGCGGGATCATTGAGTAAGTAAGTAAAGCGAATCTTCGGAACAGTGTTCATGATGGTCCTCCCGATCCAACGTAATTTTGTAAAGTGAACCCTGGGAACACTTTTAATGTTGGTCTTTCCGAACCAACGTGATTTCGTAAAGCGAATCTTCGGAACACTTTTCATGTTGGTCCTCCCGATTCAATGTAATTTCTTGAAGTGAACCCTCAGAACACTCTTCATGTTGGTCTTTCGATCCAACATAATTTCGTTAAGTGAACCTACATAATACTACTCATGTTAGTCCTCCCGATTCAACGTAATTTCGTAAAGTGAACCTACAGAACACTTTTCATGTTGGTCCTCCCGATCCAAAGTGATTTCGTAAAGCAAACCTTCGAAACACATTTCATTTTGGTCCTCCCGATCCAACGAAATTTCTTAAAAAGAACCTTCAGAACACTCTTCATGTTAGTCCTCCCGATTCTACGTTATTTCGTTAAGTGACCCTACAGAACACTCTTCATGTTGGTCCTCCCGATCCAAAGTAATTTCGTAAAAAGAACCTTCAGAACACTCTTCATGTTGGTCTTCCCTATCCAACGTTATTTCGTAAAGTGAATCTACAGAACACTTTTCGTGTTGGTCTTTCCGATCCAACGTTATTTCGTAAAGTGAACCTTAAGAACACTCTTCATGTTAATCCTCCCGATCCAACATAATTTCGCAAAGTCAACCTTCCAAACACTCTTCATGTTGGTCCTACCGATCCAACGTAATTTCGTAAAGCAAATCTTCGGAACACTTTGCATGTTGGTCCTCCCGATCGTAATTTCATTAAGTGAACTATCTTTCCTGTACGTTACACCCTGCTCCAATGTTTCGAAATGGTCAAATATTAGCAAAATATTAGGCGCTTAAATAAATTTCCATTTTTTTTAAATTTACTTCCCATTTCATTTCAATAACGTTTGTAAATCCAAAATATTTCTTATGTGAATTTAAACTAACTTTTAACCCATTGCATAGTACGTCTAACTTTGAAAAGTTAACGCATCGATAAGGATATATGGTTTTTGTTCGAAATTATCACGGGATATTGTACGAAAGACTGAGTCGTTTTGGGGTCATTTTCGATTTTCTCAATCCCAAGGGTTTAAAACCTTTGGTTTGATTAAAAAATTATCCATGATTTTTGGCAAAATTGTTAGATAACACTTGAGTTAATTTAAACCTTGATGTTTGTATCTGTGAATCCGAGTCTGGTTATGTTTATTTTGTGCTAATTTATAAATTCTCTTGAACATTTTCCGCTTATCAACTGGCAAGACTGTATCTTCGTTTCTTATTACTCAAAAAAGGGCTTGTGATATAGCTCAGTTGGCAAGTCTGTTGTCTCCTGAGCCGATGTCCGCGAGTTCGAGCCCAAGAGTAAACATCGAACACAGTTGTACCGGATAGTTTTTCAATAACGATCCGCCAACTGTAACGTTGATAAAGTCGCGAATGCCATAAAGATGGTAAAACGACTATAATCGAAACAAAAAAAAAAAAAAAACTCAAAAAAGTTATTAGCTGTTTAACAGGGGTATGTTTTTTTTTATAATGATCAACTGGCAAGACTGTACCTTCGTTTCTTATTACTCAAAAAAGTTATTAGCTGTTTAACAGGGTATGTTTTTATTAATTCCATTGATATCACTTCTTGTGCCTTGCGAAGTATTGCATGAAAAAAAGTCAAGCAATACTTCGCTAGGCAGCCTGCAATGATGGCAATTGAGTTTATTGTTATCCAATGCCAAAAAACATACCCCTGTTAAATAGCTAATAAATTTTTTGCCTAATAAGATACGAAGGTACAGTCTTCCACAAAGTTGTTATGCGGAAAATTTTCTTTAGAAAATTCATAAATTAGCACAAAAACATTTACAGGCTCGGTTCGACAGAAGAAACAAAAAGGTGTTGATTTTTCATTACAAAATATTCTTTTTTTCCCATACAAACCTCAAAGTTCGAATCAACTATAGCAAACGTTACTTAAAAATTCTGCCAAAATCATGGATAAGTATAAAATCAAAACGAAGCTTTTTAGACCCCAGGGTCTGAGAAATTTATAAATGACCCCAAATCGACTCGGTCTTATGGTCATAGGTTCCAAAACAATAAAAATATAGTTAAAATCCTCGTCTATCATAAATAAATATCGCATTATGAATAAATTTAATTTTTGTTTTATTTTAATACGTTTGTCGCCACGCTCATTTTGGTAATTTTAGTAGTCGGGCCCAAAGAAATTCTCGGAGAGGGGAAGTAAAGAGGGAGATCTCTCAGCTTTGCAACGTATGCACAGAAAAAAAATCGACTATTGATTCAACGATATCAGCTAGTTATTTCAAATATATGTAACGGACCTGAGGCCAATTCCAACGCAAAGTAGGTTTGCAAAAGGTTATTGGCCAAGGTACCGAAAAGCGAACACTGCTACTCAACAGCTTTGTCTTTTATCAACTTTGTCAGCAAGAACTCAAGTGGGTCCGGGGCCCAGAAAAGTTCTTGTTGGCAAGTCAATTGAAAAAAAACAGGTGTTGACTGAGTAGCCAAAAAGAGAAATAGAGAGAGAATGAACTTAGTTCTGTTCAGAATGAACTAAGTTCATTTCTTTTTTTATAGTATATATAAGAAACAATTAGGATTAATAAAGAGGTGAGTTGTGAAACGAACTAAAACGCGGTACTTTATCAGATGACCGCTTCCGATTCATAAGGCCGGGTATATGTACCAGTATATTTGAATTCAAATATAATTATTTTTAAGCAATTATTCATATAATTGAATTTTTCGATAAGCTTGATATGAACCGCAATTTGAGTGTGCAAGAGTGCAATGTGTGCTGAAAAAAAAAAACATCGGTAAAATCAGTGGTAAATTTTTCAACTTTTATTGAATTACTTTCGTTTAAACAAAAATTGTCATATTTCTTCACTTATAGGTTGTTCTCCGTCGGATGCACCGAGTTTGAAGGCCCTTTATCGGCAATGTTCAATCTCGAACGTATTGGTCACCCTGTAATTCCGCACAACGCCTAAAAGTAGTCAAGTAATTTGAACCACAATCCCCGCTATAATGTTGCCAGTGTTAATGTGTTCCTGTCTTGTGTGAAAATCGCGGGAAAAGTTGTAATTTTAAATCTAAATGAAATAAAATTCCTCTTTTTGGGTAGACCGTTATTAAAACAAGTTGTTTTTTTTTCTCGTACATCCGACATGGTCCGCCCAAACATTTGGTGCCGTGACCAGGATGCAGGAGGCTTTCGCAAGAAGTAAATCGTCACGTTTTAGTGCGAAGCAATCCTGCCCTGGATAGCCTAAAGTTCAACCCCAGTCAACGACAGTTCCTGATCATTGGCCAACAGACCATCTAGCACCCGATTTTCAACGATCCAAACCAAACTGTGAAGGTTTCCAGTCATCCCGATACTAACTGTCCCCGGTAAGAAAGCAACCTGGATGGGTGGAACTGGTGTTCAGGTCCTACACCAGCCATCCAGGCCCCTGCAGTGCTGACTGTCCGGTTAGCACTCGCTGCAAATGGTATTTGTGGTGTTTATTTTGTCCCTGTCCAACGTATCATGCCAAGCCGTGTTCCATGTTATGCGTCCCGTATCCGATCTGTGATTCGACCCAGATGGGAAGTACTGGTTGGTACAATGCCAGCCATCTGGGTTCCTGCCGTACTGGCTGCCGGTCAGTACTAGCTTCCAAAAGTACACAGCTAAAATTTTGGAAGTGATAGCGCCAATCACTGGTCATTTGGTAAAGGATCCTGCTTTAGTACTACAGTTCCAGAGTTACGGCAAGTCCCAGCAAAGTCCTTGGAAAGTCGGGTCAACAGCCGAGAAGAATTTACACCAGCAGCCGTCCGATTATCCACCGTTTTAATTATCCGCCAGATCATTGAAAATTTTACTTCCGAAAAGTAAAAACTTTATCCGAACAACAAACCAAAACAACGCTAGGGCTACCAATTTTAAAACGTTCGTTTTAGCTGGCCGGTATGTTCAATCTCGAACGTATTGGTCACCCTGTAATTCCGCACAACGCCTAAAAGTAGTCAAGTAATTTGAACCACAATCCCCGCTATAATGTTGCCAGCGTTAATGTGTTCCTGTCTTGTGTGAAAATCGCGGGAAAAGTTGTAATTTTAAATCTAAATGAAATAAAATTCCTCTTTTTGGGTTGACCGTTATTAAAACAAGATGTTTTTTTTTCTCGTACATCCGACATGGTCCGCCCAAACAGGCAAATTGGCTCATCCTTGGTCTCGAAATAGCCCCTTATAGCCCTTCGTTCAGAACGAGAATTTGTACGCAGCCCTAAAAAACCGACTGCTTCCCAGAAGATTCCCATTCCCCAGGAAATAAATGATATTGCCGGACAGCTATCAGCCAAATCATTAGTTGGAGCAAGGAGTCATGTGTAGTCGGAATACCCCCGCGGTTCAATTTTGTCCAGCCCAGCTCCGAGGGCTGTTGGTGAAGATGTCCAAACCTGAAAAAAAAATCGTCAGGAGGAATCGACAGGTAAATTTGTTAAACTTGGCCGATTTTGTTTGTTTAATACAAATATTAATCATTTTCCCTGCTTCTAGGTTGTTCTTCGTCGACATTTACGGCCAGATCATTTGCTGGAGCAAGATAAATTAACAAAGCGCAACATCCTGCTGTCGAAGCAAATAAAATGATCTTTACGGGCAGTCCTACGGACGTGTAATTTTTTAAATTAGATTTACACCTTTTTTGGATATGAAATAAAAACCTTACAATCAATTTCATAAAATTAATCAGAAATATGATTGAAATCAAAGGAAATAACAATATTTCAATCAATATCATAGTAGAAATCATTAAATCAATCATAGAAATATAATTGATTCTATTATATTTACAGTTACATCAACTACACCAGTATAATTGAATTTACTATATTTATTGTTGACTGCACAGCATCAATCATATGATTATAGTTGAATTTATTGTATTTATAGTTGAATGCATAAAATTTATCATACTACTATAGTTGAGTTTATTATATACTAGCTGATTTACCCGGCCTTGCTCGGGTTTGCATAAAATATAAATCAAAATTAGTCGTTTGAATTTACGAAATTTTGGTAGCTTGTATTCAATATGTTTTATATATTTTTTATGAAAAAATTTTACCCATGTTGTGCCATGTATGTAAGCTTTGAAAGTTTTGTTAGTGTTTTTCAAGTTTTGAATGACAATATTTACTGTGTTTCCCTTTTTCATAATTTTGAAACATTTATAGTTATGTGGCTCGTATTCATAGAAATTTAAAATAGATTCCCATGAATGCTTTTTTTTATTTCATCACGAAAAACATTTTATACCTACCCTTTCTTGAAGAAAGCTTGAAAAGCTTTGGCGGTCTATTTTTTATATCTTCAAATGATTAAAGTATATTTTTATCTTTCCCACCCCCATCTAATGAAATCTCTTTTGGAGACAATCTCCTCGGACGCTATATGCCAAATGCTCTCCCGTATGCTATATTCAAGTTTTATTTGCCCAGAAAATTCTTAGGCTTCCGAAACTTGCCGCAGCTGGTGGCCTCCAAGTCTTCCAAGCCAACGGCCATGAGTTCGAATCCAACTCACGGCATACACAGTAAACTTTTGTGGTTTAGTGGTTTAAGCACTTGTGAGATGCTAGCCATCATATACTTGAACGATGTACGCTTAGAATTAAGTAAAAGGAATCTCTTCGAGGAATCATTAAGTTTCATTGAGATCCTGTATGTGCTTGTATTTGGTTTTTTAAACTTGTTAAGACTCATTTTTCATGTTTTCAAATTTATGTGTACTTTTCGTTGTTTTTTACACACCGTTTTATCATTAGTTTTTCTTAAATGTTCCAAGTTCCACTAATAGTTTTTTGAAGTGATCTAAAAGAAATTATCTCGGAACCCAAATCGCCCATTTTATGATGTTATAACAAAAGATTTTTTTTTTCAATTTTTCCATTCTTGGAAAAAAATCTCATTAATTATTGTGAAGAGTGATAAAGTGAAAATTCTTAGAAATAATTTGATTGAATTCACAGTACTTAACGGTTTAAGTTTTCGCATAATTGGATGGTAAAATTGAACACATTGAAGATCAACATTTATACAAAAGTCATAGATTGCCCTATAAAATTGAATTGTATAAAACTTAAAACCTCATACTTAATTTCAAATAAAGTTTCTTGCGTTGGATTTGGTTTTTCCAGATAAAGCACGTTAAATTTTTGAGTCCTCCTCTCAACTTATAACTCTGAATTTAATTATTTTACCTTTCTCTATGAGGAATTCTAAAAATACGAAAATGATTGGTTCTAAAAAGCTTGATTTTAAGAAAATAGTTTAATATGTTTTCAGCACTCAATCTAAATTCATAATGAAGATAAATCATTGCATCCATACTTCACACACTGTATATTCTTATAGATTCCAAAGCCCTGCAGCAGTGGTAGGGAGTACTTTGAATACATACTTTACATGTTAGTTGTATTTTTCAATCCAAAATGTTAGCTCATTATTGCATCAAAAATTCTCGTATCTACCGGTACCACGTGCTATCAGCAGTAGAAGGTACAAAAAACACCCGCCAAAATGTCCCCTTTCAAATCTTTAACGCTCAGCAAGCTTTGATTTGCTTTCTAGTACACGTGAACTCTGAATAGTCGTTTCTTACGCCCGGCCCATGGTGATGGTAAAAACAACCCGCCAAAGGAAACGAAAATCGGCTGCAAAATGGGTGCCATGACTTTTGATTTGTGAGAATAAAAACGAAAGTTGTATGGGAGGGTCCCTTTTCTGAGGTGGGAGGGGCTCAAAACTATCACTAAAACCTTACCCTGGTCCAAATACATCTCTGTACCAAATTTCAGGCTGATCGGTTAAGCGGTGTCGATTTTTATGAGGTGCATACAAACATATATAGTCCAACTCATCTTTATATATTAGATATTTTTAAAAGCAAAATATCAATCAGATAATCAATTATATATATATAGTTAAAATCTTCAGATTTATAGTTAGCCGAGAATCAATTAGAAATAAAGTTCGATATAAGTGGAATATAGTTGGAGAAACTATACTTTTTTCTCCGTGTGGCTAAACTGAGCATCTAACATGAGTAAGAGAGCGTCATCCGTTCTTTTTGTGACAGGGCCTCCCAGGAAATACACCCGTCATCCGGATGTGGGTCTCATGGCGACGAACGTGTGATTTGATGAAAACAGGCAAAACTTAGCTTTTTTAGTCAATGAATGAAAAAACTGTACAATCTACCTTTTTGCACAGTGAATCTCGAAAATGTCAATTTTGCCTTATTTCTAGGTGAAACACCTTTTTCGTAGGCGATTGAAAAGAAAAGGTAAAATTTACTTTGAAAAATGGGTGGAAAAAGACTACCTCTGCTTCTCGGTAAATATGTATTGGTTATTTCATGTCAGATGTGCACAGTAAAAAAAAATAAAATTCGTCAAACTTGGAAAAACTACTAATCTATGTGAATTTCAACAAATCATAAAATTTTGTATATGATCTGCTATCTGCTAGTTGATTTTATTTTTCGTCTTGATGATTCCATCCTTTTTTTTAAAGAATATTTAACATAAAACCCAAAAAGATACTGGAGATAATATTTCCAGTTTCCGAGTTATTTAAAATTGATCTTTTCAGAAACCAAACAAAAATGATGCCAAATATTAAACACTGAAAATTAAAAGAAAGGCCTGAATATTGAAAATTACGAAATGTTACTTCCCCCAACTTAAATATTCTGACTTAAAAGTAATGTGAAAACGCAGTATATACATAAAAATATGTAAATTCATTTCACTCTGCCAGCATGAAACCATCCAAGTTGGCGAGGAGCATTGGAAAAATCAACAAAAAAAAATCAGTTGACTATATGGTTGTTAAGTCATCATCATCGTCATCCAAGTGATCAGCAAAGCGAAGTTGGCGTTTTTCCATGTTTTAGTAAAGGTGTACCAAATGTTGATTTACTTCAGGTTTCGCGTTATTCTTCTTAAAGTTGAGAAAAGTATTGGTTTTGTGTGGAAATTGTGGAAATCTACTGCTTACTCTATTCCAGGTAAGGGTCTTATATCTTTAAAGCAATTAATATTTTCCAAAAATTGTCAGAAAAGTTCAAAATTCTAGGTTAGGTGGATATGTTTACATATTTTATTTCCAGCAAAAAATAAGTTCTGCCAAAGGAATATTCATTCTAGTTGCAATGTTGACTTTATATATGCTCCAGGTCCTCGGCTGCAAAATCTTTTGAGAATGTAACACCATTCAGAATCGTGTGTGGGGGAGGAAAGAAAACTCGACTTTCACACTTGTTTTTCTTCATTTTCTTTTCTGATTGCTGCAGCCACTGCAGCCGTTCTCGGGGTGTAAAATGATGGCAAATTTAGTGCATTCACATTTGAATATGTGAACGAACTAACCAGCACCCCAGCAACATATTGGGAAAGGGAAGAAAAATTGAACCTTTTCGATTTAGTTTGACTTGGTGCTGTATGAAAGAGGAAAAATGTGAACGGGCAAATTGGGTGGAAAATTGCTGAAATTGGTCTCGGCTTCAGTCGATGGTGTGTTCAAGGTGCCATATTTTTTATTGGCACTGGTTTCTGATTTGAAAAACTGACAAATGTGAGTAAGTTCACTGAGGCGGAACATTTGGAAAGTTTACACAAGATTTCAAACTCAAATCTGATAAATCGATTAGAGCTCTCTTGTTGGCTTGAGAAATGTAGTAGCCAGTGAGGGAATGTTTCAGAAACTTGTCAGTCCGTAAAGAACATGATCTGAAGTTGGCCCCTGGAAAGCAATTGGATGGCCTGGCCAATCACCGGGGCTGCAAATTGTTTTCATCGAATAGCAACAGACACGCACACAAACATCAGAAAAACAATCGAATCCCAACAGCAATCGAAGCAGCCCCCCTTTTACCTTAACAATTTTCACAAACAGTCACCCTGAAGATCAATGGGAAATAACAACAGGCACATTTGCAATCGAAGGTGAATGAATGGAATCGACGAGTTCACTCACAAACAGACATACAAACGTAGGTAGGAACATTAGACACAAAATAACTCAATGCTGGTTGTGTTACCGTTGCTTGTTGTTGAGGGTTTGTGTTGGAAAATCTACTTCAGGATCCAAACACCCACCCTCCAATTGCGATTCCGAATCCCGGAAGGTTTTCTGCGTCTCATCCGAGACAATTCAACCGGGAAGTCATGCAACGCACTTCCTGTGGAAATAACCTAGAGCTTAGACGAAGAAGTAGGCAGCCAAACTCGGGAAAAAGGATGTGGGTAGAAGGCTTAGGAAAATAATTTTCCTTCTTTTGTTTCTAATGTTGATTGCTTCAAGTGAAAAACAACTCCTTGAGAGAGAATCGTCGTCGTCGTTCGTCGTCGATTTGAGTTTCTGGTTTTGCTTCTAGCTGCCTATAGTTGAATATATGCAGGCATGAGCGGTTCGAATGCAATTCAGCGATGCAGAGCACTGCAAACGCCTCTTCAACACAAGCATAATGTAGTCCGAACCCAGTTTAGTTTGGACTCACAGCTAAAATCAACTAGGAGGCCGGCTCTTTACCGGCGAACGATAGTTAAAGACGATAGATAGCCTGCTTTGGAGCTCGGCAAGGGGACGGTCAAAAACTCCGTAGCTTATAGACTGTTCCGGTAATTAAAAATACACTTTAAAATATACGTTCAAAAATCGTGAAGCGTTCAACCAAATTTTGGCTGCGTACTCTTGTTTCATTCAAGTGAAGTAAGAGTTGTCATTTTTTGTCGTTTTTCGCGAAGACATCTGAAAATATTTACTTGGTTTATTCTCGAGGAAGGAAACAAATTGTGCTCAAATTGGGCACTGTGAGTGGTCTTTCAATCAGAAGAATAGCTAACGAAGAAGGTGTAGGTGTTGGAGCAGTTCAAACCAAATTGAGTAAGTATGAAGAACAGTGTACTTTCGTAGATTCCCCGAGACGCGGTAGGAAACCTGGCCATGCCGACTCTACAATCAAGGTTGCTGAAAAAAAATTCTGTGTTTTAGCGAAAAAAAATTCTGACTTTCTGTGATTACACCCAAAAAATCTTTGATGGTTTCTGTGACAATATTTCCTTATGTTTCATCGAAAATTTATGATAATTAGGTTTTTTTTTACATTTTACTTGAGCAAAATCAATTAACCTTACTAATCGTATCATATTTTTCCAATCTTATCTTAGAAACCCGAAAATTATATTGAAATCAAAAATTAAAATTTTTAAAATACGTACAAAATTTAAAAAATCTTATTATTTTAAGAGGAGAAATAGCCGTGAATTTATTTTATGAAATAAATTTGCGGCTTTATCGGTGAGGGTTAAAGAGTTGAAATGAAAGACGGATAGAAGATCAGAAGAAAATTCTAAGGTGGTGAAAAGAGCGAAGAGCATTTGAAATAGAAGCTTGACCGTTGACCGTTGACCGTATGCGACAACTCAATCCAGTTGGAACATCCGCACAAAACGAAAATAAGAAATCTACCTAGCCATCGATGGAACGATATCGCACAATAGAAGACTTAACAGAGCAACCACATGCTAAATTTTTTGTCCGTTCGGCACATGTGCACACTCACATGGCGGTCGAACCATCCATAATTAACTGTATCGAAAAATGTAGTGCCTTCTCTATTGGGTACTACTTCTTCAATACAGTTGATTGATGCGGGACAAAGAATTAAGCATGTGGTCAAGCTTCTATTTCAAATGCTCTTCGCTCTTTTCACCACCTTAGAATTTCCTTCTGATCTTCTATCCGTCTTTCATTTCAACTCTTTAACCCTCACCGATAAAGCCGCAAATTCATTTCATTTAAAAAATCTGTGAAATCTGTGAACATTCTTATAGTTTTGTGTTCTGTGACACAAATTATGTGATGAAAATTCGCTCAAAATTCTGTGAAATTACAGATTTTTCTATGATTGCGACAACCTTGCCTACAATGGACAAGAAAATCAAGGATTACCATAAATCGACATCACGGTTTTAGACAGAAAATAGTTCTTTTGAACGGGAAAAACTTAGAAGTTTTTGAAGTAGGGAAAATCTTAGCTCTGAGACTAAGAACGTGAGACATGAGACCTAAGACCTGAGATATGAAACCTGAGATCTGAGACACGAGAAATGAGACCTGAGACACAACACTGGATACCTAAGACCTGAGACCTGAGACATGAGATAATACACATGAGACTGAGACCTGACACGTGAGACAAGAGCCATGAGACATGAGACATGAGACCTGAGACATGGTTCAGATCGTCAGTTATCATCTATGCCGTTTGGGGTCAAAGGGATATAAGGGCTGAAATCTGAAGTTTTGACTTAATTATGATAAAAAAAACTTTCCATATCTTAATTTTCATCTGTACTTTTTTAATCGGGAGAAACCTGCAACTATTTGCAAATGTACAAAAAACGCACAAAGCAAAACTTAGAAGCGTGTTTCTCGGACAAAGTTTCTATGCACTTTTATTCGTTTAGGTCTTTGGATCATTTTTTTTTCTTAAGGATAATCGGAATAAATTCATGGATATTCAGAATATTAATTATGAAACTCTCAAGTTCTCTAAAATACAATCATACTCAATTTGGAGTTTATTTGAATATTTCGGATATTTTTGATTTCAATAAAGAAAACAGTTTTTTTATTTGGAATTAGGAATATTTCGCATCAATGATCCGCCTATGATCTGATAGTGTACTTTGAAGGAAAATAGTGCTTCTTTGAAACAAATCAATATTGATGGATTTTGGAACACAATTTTCATTCAATTTCGATATGTGTTCAGTAGGCTTTATCTGAACTTTCTGAAAAAATTGGTAACTTAAAAAAGTAATCAATGATTTTTCGCTCTTTTTGTATTTTAATCTCTGACCTCAATTATCTGCCAACATTGTATAAAACAAATTTTTCAAATTAGTGCAATATCAATTTTCGCTTTCTAACTCCTCTTGGGTTAGTCCTTTCTACGGTCGTGACTGACAAACATCATATTGCTCATGAGAGCATTTAATTTTGTGGTGAATTTTTTTTTGTGATCTTCAGTACATTTTTTGTAATGGGTACACCCTCCATATTTATGGTAGCATTTTTTGTACATAAAGTTTCAATTTAAGAATGCAGGTACAGTAGTATGAAAAAAGATATTGGTTAAATATCAAGAGGAATCCCAGGCTTATAAGATTAGTTAACGAAACATTAAAATCTAACAAATCCTAAAAAATCATTTACATTGACATCCCTGTCTTAGTTTGAAACGCAATATTTGCTTAGTGCTCAAAAACCTAACGTGTGTTTAAGTTACACTAAGATCCAGCCGGAGATAAAAGTGGTAGCACCAGAAATTGCACCTTGTATCATTATTGTATGTAAATGTATATTTATATCTATATATATGTATATCTATATGAAACGACAGAACAGATTTTCACAAACTTGACACCATTCAATTACTTGATGTCTCAAGATTTTTTGGTCCAGCATTTTGAACTAGATATCAAAACGTATGTGGAACCTTTTCGTTAAATAATATTTTTTATTTTTTAATCCTTTTCTAATTGTTTAAATTCAATTTTCTCACGATTATGAATACATTGCAATTGTTTATTCTTCATTTTTTGTATGCCGGCAAACAAAAGTTAATTAAAGTCTAGAAGAAAAAATTTATTGCAAGTATTTCGAAAAACTGACAGCCCACTTTGGTTTAACTTTGCACAGTCAAAAACTGCTATAAAATTAATACTAGCACTAGCGTTAACTTCAAATTTCATAATTTAAAAGAATGTAATGAATTATACATTACCTCATGTTTCGAAATTTTGTAGCATCTATTTTTAAATTCACAAACAATAATAAAAACTCACAAGCAGCTTGCCTCCGGGGGGCGCATAGTGGTCCGAAAACCAGAAAAGCAGGCAGAAAGATTTTTAAAGTGGTCAAAATTATCTATCTATATATTTCACCGTATTTCGGCATTTTCAAGCTACACAGGGCCGGATTAAGCCCGGGGCAATTTTGCTTGGGAAGCCTCTATGATTCGTTTTTTTTTTTCAAATGCTATCCCAGAGAATACAAAACATTTTAAACGTGTAAAAGAAGTGGAGATGATTTCAATATATTCTCTTCAAATAGCCATGTTTTCGTTGTAGAAATTTGTTTCTGGTATCTTTAAATAAAAATTTTTAATTTACCAAGTGCAAACATTGCGGAAGAGTTTAGAAACTTCTCAAAAATGAAAGCTCTGATTGGAACTTCCAAATGCAAAATTTTGTTCTCATTTTTTTTAATAATCTTATCACCATCTAAAATTCTCTGATTTAGAATAATGACCAGATAGAAGTTTTAAATGTTTTTCATTCCATCATTGATCGTCGAGGAATTTTAACCTTATGACAAATGGAAAGTATTATGAAGATTTTAAAAAAAGACCACAAAATCAAAAAAAAAACTAAATAATTAAATTCAAATTCTATAGAGATACAGATATAGGAGTTGAAGAATTCAAAACTTTAAATTAGGTTATTTTCACAACCACAATTCAGTGTCTCATATCTAATTCATAATTTTAAATCAAGTTTTGAGAAACGAAATATGAATTTAATATAAAAAATGGAGATTTAGTTACAATCATATCAGAAATTGCACCAAATGTGTATTTCAATTTTATATTTTTGAAAACTATTCTAGATATTAATTCACGGGGTCCCCTTTAGTTGTTATATTTCAAGTTTTCATTCCGATTTTCTAGTTTTGATAACTTTTCATTTATTTGTAGAAATGTAGGTAGTATGATTAAAGTCATGTTAAAACTTTTTTCCCTCGGGGGGCCCCCTTAAGCTGGGGGGCCGGGGGCAATTGCCCCTTTTGCCCCCCTTTAATCCTTGAAGCCTTGAAGCTACATGAAACTGTGAAAATGATAGTCAAAAGGCTACTAGTTCAGGAGTTCTCAAAGAAATAATGGAAGAGTTAGAATATTGTTTAAAAATTAAACAGAAATTTGCTTACATTAAATGACAAATAAATAAATAAATCACAATTTCATTTTGCTCTGAAATAATTCTTATATTTTTGCTAGGCTAACTTTTTACTCCTTATTGATTGCAAGTTTGTTGGATTAGGTGAATTAAAAGTTTCTATATAGAACTTATTCTCAAAAAATGATAGAATTTTTACATTTTCAGAATTCAACAAGGGATTAAAACAAAAACTTCACATAAATCCAATCTTATTTTATGTTGGATACTTTCTCACATTTATGGACTACCATTGATTGCAAATTTGGCTGCCTTTTTTGCCATTTTTAGAGAAGGGGTTTCGAATATATGGAACACTGTTCTACTCAAATTCGATTTCTGAGCAAAGAATCTTTCGGACCACGAACTACATAGATGAATTTCTTATTGGATCTTGAAATTAAGATCTCTCGAAAGTAATGACACGAATGCCACAAAGATGGTAACATTTCACTTAAAACTTAATAAAAATTCTCTCGGAAATTTATTCATCCCTTTAATCATTTAAAGAAATGTCGATATAAATTTCTGTTAATTATCAGTAATTTTTTAGTATTCAGGAGTTATCAGGAAAAACTCCCAAAATGTGGTTAAATAACGGTTTTAGATGTTTTCCACTAATTGATCAAATCAATGAACCAATTCACTGGTTAATATTCATGAAAACTTATGAAGACTTTGAAAATTATTAGCAACTTTAGTAGTAATCTTTTATGGAAACAAAATATGGAAAAAAATAATTGGTAAAATAAAAACACAATATAAACAAAATATATTTTTTTAAATTTACATTAAATGTTCGGTGATAAAAATAACAAATTTTAGAAAAAAAGTGATGTTTCTAGAAATAAACTCCTTAATACCTTTATTTCAAAGTCTTTAAGAATATTTGTGAATTTTTTTAATTCACATAAGGCCGGAACAAATCACAATTTTTTTTTTTTCACTCGGAGTTGGAACATCGCAGGGGAGAATAATAAAAAATAATGCGAAAAATAAAAAAAAATGGAATAAATTGCACGAAAGCTTGTATGTCACAAAATTGCATACTATTTCATTGCACGAATTTTATAAATCAAGTAATTTTTTATCAAGGGTGAAATAAATCTCATCTTCCACAATTTATTTTGTGGTCTTGTAATCTTTCGGATATTTGATTTTTTTTCGCAATTTACATAAAAAAAACTTCAAACTTTATTTTTTTCTCCCCTTCGGGATTTTTAGAAATTTCGAGTTCGTTAAGTTTCGTTCTGTTGTTTCGTTGTGTGATTTTATTTCTTCTTATAGTATCTTGTGTGCTTAATTTGTTCTGTTGTTTGTAGATTTTTTGATAATTTTCAAGAGTTCTTAGAAAGTTTATGGTATACTTTCTTCTCTATAATTTTTTTAGAAAATTTTTGCTAACTTTGAATTTTCATAATTGAGGCTTTTAATGCCAAAAAAGGGTATATTAGGTTCAGATATGAAGATATGATCGTAATAGTGTTTTTTGTTGTGCTTCCAAATATTTGGAAACATACATATTTAACCTTATTAGATAAACATCAGCTGGTTATTTAGGCGCAATTTTAAACATTATAGAATATGCTATAGGAAAAAAAAGTTTTACAACACTCTCCATGAAATGATTATTTCTTTATTCCAGCGGATATTTAGCACTTTATTCGTGAACTTGTCTTTAAATATGTATATGACTATCTAAAATAAGATGCTTCTTTCCACTAAAATTTGAGAGTTATCCGTTAAAATATTGAAACACATTGAAACACATTCGATAGTCTCGCTTAGACTGAGAATTATATTTTGTACCTAATCTCAAAAATCGATATGAAATCGGTATGTTTTGTCGAAAATCGGTATTTGGTGTCAGGGCCGTTGGAAGAACCGACTCATGGGGGGGGGTTTTGGTGAAAGGTTTTTACCTATGATTTTTTGCCCAACAATGCAGGAATACAAAAAATTTAAAACAAATTATGTTTGTAACTATATGGTTATCCTTTTTTAAGTACTTTGACATTACAATTTTTCGATATTAACTCGAAATTTTAGAAAATTTGCCCTAAACCTAAAAGGTGAGCTAAATTCGTTTTCATCGATGATTAAAATCATTGATCTGATAGATCAAACTTAGTTGAATCTTCCAAACTATTTTGCAAATTCAAAGATTTGAACCTTTGATGAAGAAAATCAAATTTTCAAAAAAAAAAGTTGGAGAAGAAAATCATTCGGATCTAATTTCTTGATGCAAACTAAAACCAAATTAATGTTTTTAGTATGAAAATTTGGCTTCAAATGTTACCTCATTCTACAAAATTTAACACAACACTTCCCGTTACTCAAATATCTGTATTAATTTTTTTAGATGAAGATGTTTCTTTAACAGCAAATATTTTTCATAAGGAATCATTTCCATAATGAAAATCCTGTGGATGATTTTTTGAGAAATAAAATTTGGGTGTTTTCGGACAAAACCAAAATAAAAAAACTCAAGTTCTACCTTTTATTTATGATTTTCAGCTGAATTATGTTTACAAACAAATTTAGTTTAAAAAAATGAAATCTGGTGATTGAATTGACCAGCAATTTTAACACATAAAGGAACGAAAAAATCTATGAGAAATTCGGCATTCTATATGTTGGAAACCTCTGGACAAAATTTTACAAATTTAGTATTTTAAAGTCACGGCAAATGTTGTGTTCAATTTTGTCGAATAAAGTTTAGCACTTAAATTCAGTCCATTCGAGTTTTAAGTCGAAGTGTAGCACACTGTTTGCAAGCACAAAAACGAGATATATATCTTGTATTTGGTCCGCAATGTGTTAAGTTCATGCTTGATCTCTTGAATTGCTCAACAATTTATGTTGATTGTTATATTTATTTACAAGCTCAATCTTTTCTGAATTTTGAATATGCATTCTGAATTTGAACCTGAATTCAAAAATTGCGCTTTGAATCTGTAGCCAAATTTCCAAACGATTTCTGAAATGTACAAAAAAATACGATTTCAGAATCTTATTTCAGATCAGAATTTTATGAGCTAAGTTTCAGAGCCCTCATTCATGGATCTATTAAACAAATTATGTAGTTCAGGTTTAATTTAAATTCACTATTTAAATTATTTATTGTTAATATGTATTGTGAATTAGAATTAAAATATGAATTTACAAAGATCTGAATCTGACTTTTCAATTTTGGATTGCCATTTTAAAACTTCAAATTTTCTAATTTTGTGTAAGACTTAAGATTGGAACTCGAACTCGATGATCCCGAAAAACATGATTCAAATTTGATATGAAATGCAAAACCAAATCTGAACCAGGATTTTAAAGAAGCTTTTAAATTCTTATTTCTTATGATTATTCGAACTGAAAATCGAGAATCCTGAACTGGATACAGAATCCGAAATACGAAAATAGGAATACAATTTTTGCTTTGGGAGTTATGGAATCAGAACCTCCAAAATGGGTTTAATTGATTGAAAAATTAAATACTCAGAACTGAATTTCGATGAACAAGTGAGAAAATTTTGAAAAAGTGTTGCAGAGTTTTGTACTTGGGACGAGTTTTTGATGTTTTGGCATTAGTTTTTAGTCTAGATTGTTACTCTTGATTGACCTTATTCTATTATCATAATTTGGTTCTGAATTTAAAATTTTGAGTAAAGAGTTGAATACCTCGTTTGGCGTTTTGGATCATCATGGGGGGGGGGAGGGGGGTTTAACCTCCCAACCCCCCCCCCCCCCCCGTTCCAACGGCCATGTTTGGTGTATAAAGATTCTTGGTTGAAATTTACTCAAAAATCGACATAAATACCGATAAATCAGTACATGTGGCATCGCTGTAGCCAAACACATCAATCGGACAACGCAGCTGGGCGTGTCTAAAAGTGGTAGGGACAAGAGAACGGGAAATGAGCGAGAGAATGTTGCGAGGTACTGTTCTTTCGGTTTGGTGTGATTGGAAAAACGTCAATGCTCTCTTATACCGTATTTGTTTTCTCCCCTCGTTCAGTGGCGCACTTAACCCGACAAAAACAAACACAAATCGTCGCCAGTGTATTGCTATCTCACTCACACACACGCTCTCTCGCAACACTGACTAAATTTTCGGGGCGCTACCGCCCGATAGCAGTACGCAACCATGTTAAAACCAGTGCAACACTGGCCGAATAAACAAACAAGATGACAGCATCTAGTGGTGCACCAGTGCAACACACGGCATAAACAAATACGGTATTAGTTTTGTGCGCATTGTGTTAAACTCGAAAGAAATTAGCAGAACAAATCGAGTCTTGGCATCTCTGTTTAAAACTACATCGAAAGCACTATTTTTTCAAATTATTAAGTGTTGAAAATTCAAAAGTAATAACACGATTGAATAGTGAAATCCCGTGGCTTATCCAGCGGTTTAAACGATTTTTTACAATAAGTGAAACCATTGAATACAAGGGTAGTGTAAAGAAATTTAAACTTAAAAAACAGTTACACTTCAAGTTATTCAACAATTTCGAGTTTGTGAAATTCTGATCAGTCGTTGGCCAGTTATAAAGCGTGTCCACACTATGAAATCGCTCTAACTTTTTAACCGTTGAGTAGAATTTAATGAAAATTTGGGTAGATTTAGTTCATAGTTCATTGTTTACATCCTGCAAGTTTCAAAGTCCTGTGATAAGAAGAAAATGGGGTCGAAAAAACAGCTCGTGCGTGATAAAATCTTGCGCATTCATCACGAGGACAAGGATGCCTCGCATCTCTAAAACGTTGGGAATCGCGATTTCCGCGGTGTCGCGAGTGATTAACCGGTTCGAGGAACGATTGACCACCGATCGGAAGCCCAGGAGTGAAGGAAAAAGTATTCCGTACAACACCAAAAATCACAATCGTGTATGTGGCCTTCTACCGAAACCCGAACGCCATCGATCGGGATGTGGCTAAGAAGCTGAATGTTGTTGAATGCTGCATCATGGATGACGAAACATATGTGAAGGCCGACTTCAAACAGATCCCGGCAACCTGTTTTTTTTTACGGCCAAGGATAAGTTCAGCGTTCCGGAACAAGTGCGCACTCAGTAGATGTCCAAATTTGCGAATAAATTCCTGGTTTGGCAAGCCATCTGCACGTACAGGGTGCGGGGTGGATCATTCTTGACCCAGGACACGATGAACGGACAGGTGTACATGAAAGAGTGCCTTCAGAAACAGCTGCTTCCTCTCCTAAAAGCCCTAAACGTCCCAACACTCGTCTGGCCGGGTTTGGCCTCATGCCATAACTCCAAGGACGTGCTGAAGTGGTATGCGGACAAAAAGGTCAATTTCGTGCCGAACCCTCCCAACACTCCGGAGCTCCGCCCCATCGAGAAGTACTAGGCGATTAAGAAGCAGCACCTTTTTAAACGACCTAAGGTAGTGAAGACAGTCGAGGAACTTAAGAAAGTAAGGGTTTACATGCAAAAAACGGTTGATTTGGTTGAGTTTATTAGTTATTTTGCAATACCTGAAAATTTGATTGCAATCGAATGAAAATTCGAATTTTGCGAATCAATTTTGTGTGAGGAAATTTGATAGTGGACATCCTTTAAGCACAGACTAATACAGACAGGACACTCTTTTCCAGTTTTTCGCAAGATTTATGGGCAATGTCGGCACCAGAGGCGCATCGATCGCACAAAAGATATCTAAGCTAGCGATGCAATTTTGGTCAAATTTTAAGCTTAAAATTCAAGTTGCTATGGATCGTTTGTTATTGTTTGTTTGATAGAAAAAAGTTTACTAAGCAGAAAAAATAGGATACATCTTTTTGAGAGCAGCAGCAGTCCTTTGACCGAGGCCAAACAACGCAGCCAAGTTCGGAATAGTTTTGTTCGGTTGTTGAAGCAGAAACAAGGTTTTTATCTGTTAATGATTAAGTGTTCAAATTATTCAAAACAAATTTCTTTCCAGCTTTTTGATTTCGGTCACATTAAGAAACAGTTTCTGCCAAGCACTTCCGGGAGCTTCAAATTTTATTGGGTAATCCGGAGATCATCGCGTGGACCATCGGGGACACCAGAGAAAAATGGATTAGTTAACAAAAGCTGCTATTCTACTGGATCCGGATTTATTCTACAGGGCCTGCCAGCTAGTTTTAGAACCTAATTAAATTAATTTCTCAAGAATAATGGCAAGGAAGGTGCGGTCTCTGGCAGTGGTATGGACCTGTACGTTCATTTTATCAAAATTATCAAAACGTTTATAAATCACTCATAAATTATTTATTCAACACAATAAAGCTCACATTTACTTACTTTTTACATTTTCAAGTTTGCAATAAAGAGTTCTAATTTGAAAGGTTTTTTTTTATAAAGATGCAATTGATTTTTGAATTTGAAGAGAAATCCGAATGATTATTTTATTTCAAAACTTATGATTTTCCTCCCACAAATTTTTGGAATTTTTTTACTTTAAATTGAAATAATTATTCTGAATTTTGGTTTCCTTTTGTATTTTTCTCGGGCTTGAATCTGACTTCCCGGTTTTCACGGTGCGATTTTCCATTCGATTCCAATCCATTTCCATTCGACGGTTGGATTGATCAGCTTTAGTGTCCCAGCCTCCAATGTGACCGATCTTGTGTTCTCGGTGCATCGCACATGAACCTAAGTAGATTGGCCAGCACATTGACGAAGCCTGCGATACGCGTTCTGACAGTGATAGCGCGTAGTTAGTTTCCAACCAGGGGGATGCGGTTCTCTTCAACCCGTGTTGAGCACATCTCTCAGATTCAAACTTTTTCTCAGATTTCAGCTTTTTATCTCAGATTTCAGCTTTCAACTCCAATGCTCTCGAGGCAAAAAAGCTTAAAACTGAGGAAAACACAGCTTAAAAACGAGATTTTAACACTTAGCAAATAAATAGTGATCACTCGGATACGTAAAGAAATCGTGTAGAATTGCATACTCCTGGCTCCACACGGGTTGGAGAAAACTGCATCCCCCTGAGAATTGCATACTCCTGTTTCGAACCAACGGAATCCAGTGTGGACCTAAACAAAATTGACCGTTCATCCTTGTGTGCAGTCGTGCGTGAGTGAGTGGTACAGCGCTTCTTTCATCCCATCCAGGCGTCGTCAAGCATACCATGTGTTCGGACTAGAGTCATCAACCTAAAAAAAACACAAATTTAAAGCAGTGGAAATGTACAGTATTTACTATTTCGGAATTCCTGTATGTCTCCATTAGCAGCGCACTTCCGGGGATGTTTCGCTTTTACGGAATGAGTTCAGCGACGCCTACGACAAACTTTCAAATGATCAAACAATTCTGAGGATATTTTTCCCGAGTTTTTGTTTGTTTATATTTTTACTGATCGATTAATATTTTCCCTGGCTACTTCGACAGTTTTTAAGGTTTTCAATGGTTAGGGGCAATGTCGATACCAGATGGCAGGGCAATCACTTAAGAGCACTTTTGCGAAAAATTGGAAAGAATTTTCTATGGAGAGTCATGTCTGTATTAGTCTGTGCTTTAAGTGTTAGAAATTTCAGGCTGAGCTAAGTGCGGTGTTCAGTTTTTTTTCTGTTCCATTTTCAAAAGGAAATGATTTCTCAAATAACCGGTGACTCAAAGCTTATACAGCCTTGTTAATTGTACTCTCTATAGCAGTGCTATAATTCTGCCCATATTGATAGAGTCTACTCTTTACACTTACTGTAGAAGAGCTGTGAAAAGTCGAGTGGATCCCGAATGTAGATTGCCCGAAGTCGAGTAGAAATATAAGTGTCCATTTGATAGTTTTATAGTCAAATCTTACGACTAAATATTTTAAATTCTGTATACTAATGAAAATCTCTGTAATAAAGACATACAGAAGATCCTATTTCGTAGTTCATGGAAGCATTTCACCAGACATTTTCCAAATACTTGCAAACAATATCCGATTACGATATTGTACCATCAGCCAGCTGGCCAGCCATTCGAGGAGGCAAACTTCCTTTCGGAACTCCACCAGTATCTGCCGAAGGTATCGGTGCCAACTTTAGAGCTTTTCGAAATGCATTCCTTTCACCAGTCTGTGTTTGTATCCGGGACTAAACTTCCTGTGAAGTCCTGTTTCGGTCCAGACTAAGCAAGCCATGCCTCGACCGGGTGGGTTGCCTTGTCAACCGGAAAAGTGTGCATGTGTTTGAAATGTTGAAATATTTATATTAATTACCATCTCCACCCACAACCACCTTGGCCTCCTTGGCTTGCTGTGTATTGCTTTCCGATTTCCGTCTTCTTTTTCCGTAAACTGTTAGCAATCGGAAAAAAATGAGCACAGAAAACGATCCAAAGGTATTAAACTCTGGAAAAAACAACATCATCAGCAAAAAGTTGAACACTAAATAAATTTCCTGTCCCGAACCATGTGCCATCATGGTTGTTTTCCGGCTTGGGAACTGGCATGGTGGAACTAGTGCAATAATTTGAAGTATTTGTTTAATGATACGAGATAAAAGTTTCTCCTTCCGGGATCGGTTTCCACATTTTCAGGCAGATGGCAAATGACGGCACACCTCCCTCCTAAGAGGGGAAAAAATGAAAAAAAAAAAAAAACATACAACAGGATGTGTAGGAGGAATGTTTCGGTATGTTTGCAAGCTCCCGGTTTGGAAATTGTGGCGCTATTTTGGTGCTCCTGTGTATAAACGGTGTGTGCGCTTATTACTTTTTTTTGCCGTCCTCCATGAAAATGGAAAGGAAACGCCATGGTCGTTAGCCCACAGGACATCGACCACATGTATCGTTTTCCAGGGTGCAACTTTTCTCCCGACACACTAGTTACTGATGTGTACACAAAATATGGCGCTGTCGGTTGCAAACTTCACTTCGAGCCGAGTCATGGAGTCCTGAAAAGTTGCTGCCTTGCTCCGATCCTTATTTGGGAAAGGGAAACGATCTGGTTCTGGTTCTGGTTCTGGAAAGTTCATATTTTTCGGGCTACTGCTTTTTGGTCGTTTTGGGGGCGGTAAATAATAATCAGTGTTATTAGCCTTTTTCCCCCCAAAAACTGGCAGCAACCGGTGGAAAACTTTATTCATTGAGTTTTCGAGGGTCGAAAGTTTGAGTACGCCAAATTTCATCGGTCGGCTATTTGCTTAAAACCCGATCCTGGAGATATTGTTTCAGAAAATAAGCGGAGGAGGTTATTGTTTTAGGGCTTTCTTTTGACATTTGCAGCGTTTAATATCTCAGGCGCTTGGGAGAAACTAGTCGACACCGTAAAATGTTCGCTCATAAATCAACACTGAACCGACTTCAAGCGCCTTCTTTGGCAAAATTCCACCCGGTGGCAATGATTTTGCCATGGTAAATGAATAAATCAGGTGGTACATTGTAACTTCTAAGAAAACCACACAACCAACTGGTGCCAGTACAGATTTTCCCCATATCCCCCTTCATAGTTGAGCAGACTTTGTGTCATTTCAGTTATGGTACGATATTTTCGGAGAAACCCCTTCGGCAAAATTAAACACAATCTAGTCGGCGTGGGTTCGTTTTCAAACCAATCAAAATCGGGTTGGGTGCTTTTCGCCTTTTCACTTAAAGCGATTGACTTTTACAACCGTTCACGAAAGGGACCAACGACTTTTAAAGTAACCGATATTACCATCGTTAAACTAGTTATTCGAAGGACTGGAAAACTTTTAAATCAATAATCGACGGGGATCATTAACTTTATGGTAGAAACTTTTGATTGAACTTTTAAAGTTTCTGTTTAACTTCCAAAGGGTCGAAACAAGTGTCGAACTATAGTTTGGAGTAACTTTCTGTTTTACATTTAAAAAATTTCAATAAGTTAGTAAATATCTCCTGGGCATGAACTGAGCTTCACTATCGTGACACGTCATCTGTTGACTGATTTTTTAGGAACACACGTGTCTTCGTTCAGCCAAAAACTTCTAAGTAAAGTTGACAGATTTAGTCGAGCGAAAAAAAAAAATCATGTGCAAAATTTTCGTCTCATTGGAATTGGATACTTCTTTGAAATGAAAATGTAAATATTTTCCCCGAAATTTTACCTTGTGGGTTGATGCTATCTGTTTTCAAAGAACTTCCATTGATTAAATTTCCAACTATGTACTGGTTTAATAAGCAGGAAAATCAACAGCAACACACGTGTGCCCGTTTTTGATGGGAAATTAATCAGTGAATAATAATTGCGGCAATGTTTACAACAGGCGATAGTCTTAATGGGAACTCATGCTTTTAAAGTTCCTTCGAATTTAGATTTATCATTTTGTTGTGTGCGATTAAATCTTTTTCAACTTATTTTGAACTGACTCATGGAAAGGTTAGAAAAAAAATCGTTATAACCTCAGAACATTTTTTCAGCATTCCAAATATCCTTGAAGTAAAAAGCGGACCCTTGAAATGTAAACAAGAAATTTAAAATTGCTGATCTTTCTTAACTACCTAAAGTAGGCAGTGATTTCATATTAACTTTAGAAAAATTCCTCAAACATTGCCGAAAATAAACGTTTGCTAAACTATTTTAATACCAGTTGCTTGAAAATTATGTATCGTTTTATTCTAAGAATTTATTACTGAATGACGATTTATTACAATCAAATCTGATAAAATAGTGCTATTAGTAAAACTTAAATTTACTGATCCGTTTTAAATGTTGCTATTTGAGAAGTGTAGGGGCGATAAGGGCACAACGGCCACCTTAAGTTAAACGCTTATTTAACCATAGAGAACAGCTATAACATGTGGATTACATCATTGTTTCGTGTTCAGACACTCAAATAGTCTATTGTCTAACTGAATGAAACTTGAAAAAGTAGATAAGAACGTTTAAAAATGCATTTAAATTTTTTTTGCCAAAAGCTGAAAACCAGTCACTGTAGGGGCTTAATGATAACCCTTTGAGGCAGTATAAGCACCATTAGTCGGGGCACGATGAGCGTTTTCTGCCGGGGAATCTAGCTGCGAATTCAACTCGATGAAGTCAACTGAATAATAGCGCTACAGCTTGACTTGTTTCATCTGTCGATTTTGCCTATTGGTAAGATGTCGGAGAGGTAATCAGTAGACTCGAGTTCGATTCCTGATCAAGGTGATTTTTTTTCATTTATCATTCATGATCGATGCATTTTGCACTAAACGATGAGGTGTAGATTCATCAAACAAAGCAATAAAAAATAATCTAGGTCTGTTTGTAGAATTCAAAGAATCAACACATGCTCATACATTATGTTTCTGGTGTTTTGTTTGACGGATGATGCTACTAGCCGTATAATGTAACAATAAAAAAAATCAATCATGAATGGTACGTGAAAAAAAATCTCCTCGAACTGGAATCGAACTCAAGTCTAATGATTACGTCTCCGACACCTTACCAATAGGCCAAATCGACAGATGAAACAAGTCAAGCTGTAGCTCGATTATTCAGTTGACTTCATCGAGTTGAATTCGCAGCTAGATTATACGGCAGAGAAAGCTCATCGTGCCCTGATTGATAGTGCTCTGTTCACCCCAGGTCAACAAATTCAAGTAAAAACGCGTTTTGGAATTGATTAATGTGAAAAATTAAAAATTTTATGATGGTGAAAATTGAGAAACAATGTGTAAATCATGTTGCAGTGCGACCATTTTAGATCAAGATGATTAAATGGTCAAAATAGCTTATTTGGTGGTGATCAAAAATTATAATATTATCGTCACTTGAGAATATAGCTGATTATTATTTAATGTTTCTGTAAAGATGAAAAGGATATTTATTTTTTGGTAAAAAATTAATACTATAGGAAGTACGAAACAAATCCTCATGAAAATTTGTTTAAAAAAATACGTACTGAAAAAAGGAGTGCTTATTATGCCCTGGGTGCTCGTTATGCCCTTATCTCCCCTATTCAAAGAAATTGCAACACTTTGTTTTGTGGATAACTTTTGAATGCATTGATGAAAATTGATGAAATTTTCAGTGAAAATACTTGGTAATGTAATGTTCACCTGTGCAAATTTTTCTGATGTTCTGTCAAGTGGTTTTTGAGATAGAGTCCAATGAAAAAGTTTATCGATTTCAATTTTTTGACTCAATGTACCCCATCAATAATGCATACTTTGAACCAACCTTTTTTTCAAATAAAGGCTATTTTTGATAACGTTTTCTGTTTTTTGAAGCCTGACCTTCAAAATAATTTAAATTTTTTTTATTTGGTCGAAGTTACAACAAATTTAGTCGATTGTCCTCTATCGGCACAAAAAATCATATATGATTTTTTATCATTCCACAACCGTTTTTGGGTAGTGGCACGATTCTAGATCGAACTAAAACAGAGCCTTTAAACTATGTGGGTCCTATTGAAGTACTATGTAGGGAAAACGGTCACATTTGAATGTAGTCTTCTTTAAATATTTAGCCATTCATCGTGTCAACCGTAACGAAATACTGAGTGATATGCAGTTTCCACAGATCATCAGCCATCTTAAGTATTAGACATGTAATTTTTCATATTGTTCTTCTTGTTTATCACCGGAAAATACGCCAACGAAGAAGTTTCTAGCTGGAAACATGTCTGGTGCCCTCTAAAGAGTTAGTTTTGCTGTTTATTACAAATTTTTTCTGTTTTGTGGTAGAAAATTTCGACCGGAAATATGTTTTTTGGGGGAGTTTTTTCGGCATGTAGTCTTATTTTTAGCAAACACGACGTATTGATTTACGTTTCCAACGTTTCGATCCTTATTGGATCTTCTTCAGGGACAAAATAGTGTTTATTTAGTTAGTTCTGTTGATTATAATTTATGTTTTCCTACCGAAAAGATGCCGTTTTCTTGTGAGTGTCGACTCGGCTGGTCGTGTATAGCTGTCTTTCAATCTGTTTTCCGAATAATTTAATTTAATTCGTATTTTTCGATATAATGTGTAGTGTATAGACCTACTGCGCACAGATGTTAGCGGATAAAAATCCGTTTGTCTAGTGGTTTTAGGATTAAATTTCCACAGCATCGAACTTTGAGCACAGTCTTCACTTTTCACTTTATTTTGTTTTGATCAAAAGTCAGTTGTTGTGTATGTGTGTTGATGGTGTAGTCTACACCATCACCATCACTAGACAAACGGATTTTTATCCGCAAACATCTGTACGCAGTAAGTCGATACACTACACATTAAATCGAAAAATACGAATTAAATTAAATTATTCGGAAAACAGATTGAAAGACAGCTATACACGACCAGCCGAGTCGACACTCACAAGAAAACGGCATCTTTTCGGTAGGAAAACATAAATTATAATCAACAGAACTAACTAAATAAACACTATTTTAGTCCCTGAAGAAGATCCAATAAGGATCGAAACGTTGGAAACGTAAATCAATACGTCGTATTTGCTAAAAATAAGTATGTAAGCCGAAAAAACTCCCCGAAAAAAAAAATACAAAATTTTTCAAAATATCTCTCCATTAGCAGTCCCAATATTTTGCGCACGATTTGACCACCGTATTTTGTTTATTTTTACGGTGGTCCAAACCAGTCAGAAAAAATTATCTTTTTTATCACTTCCTCTATTTATATTTTTGGATTGAGCTTGAAGAGATCTCTCACATTCCTCCACTTCATGAAATCAATCATCTTCACTTTTACTCAAATTTTAGCTCACTTTTGGATCCTTTAGGACTCATTAAATGATTCACCATATGAACTTTGGTCGAATAGACGATTTCGAGCTGTTTTTAGGTCTCCCACTGGGACTTTCCTGGATTTTTCTCGATCTTGCCTAAAATATTTTGTCAATGAACTTCAATATTGGACGCTATTTCAAAAACCTTTTGACAGGTTGTCACTTAATTTTGCACACGTACACGTTTTGTTACAAGGTAGCTTCACTGAAAATTTTATTAATTTCCCAGCAAACATTTTTGTAGGTATGTTCGTATGCTCTTTTGATAAACGTTTCATAAACATTATAGGATGAAAGTGTAAAAGTTGAAAAAAACGACATTTTCAAACCAAAGTGAAGGCAATATACCTACTTAAATTTCATTTATTTCTAAAGCGACGAAAACTACACCAATTGGGCGTTATCCGGTACCTTATTCGTACCTTTTGTGAGAATGCAAGAAAGCGCAAAATTTTACTCTCATAGCGTTCAAATCGTTGCATGCGACAGTAAATATTTTTCAGTTTTCTCATTGGTCAATATTACTGATCTGATTTTGAGCCATGAAATTCGAACCTTGATTTTATTTATTTCATCTCTTGTAGGCTTGATGCAAACATAAAATACCTTCTCAAAACTTCTTATTTTGTTTTTGAGATGTTAAGTTGATTTGGATAAATAGAATTAACAACAGAGAAAAAATGGGGAAACCCTGCTAAGAGAAATGGCCGAGTATGCGAAATACATAAGCTGTGCACCTGAATACATAGCAAAAAGTTCTACGTATTTCTATTCACTGCGTATATTTTATCGAAAAAAAATATTGTTAAAACTATGAAAATTACAATTTTTCTCAAAGCAACGGTTGAAATCACCTGTAAGTAAAACGCCCCACTGCAGGCCTGTGATGCTCCAAAACATTGGTTCAAACCTACTCAAAAAAAAAAAAAAAAAAACAATTCTCGCAGTGAAAACAAACAAATTTTGTTGTTATATTTGAAAAAAAAAGTGAAAACTTTTTTTTCCAACTTTAGCTATACATGAAAACAAGTGTTTTTTTTTAACTTTTTCCAGTAAAAAGAAAATTTTTGAAATTTTTGCTCAACCAAAATTTTCTGCTGCTGTTAGCGCCAAATTTAGTGAACCGACTCGATTTTCATATCTAATCTTCACAGTTCTAAAATAAAATCAAACTGTGATTTTTCATTACAAAAAATATCAACAAAGCGGACCAACATCTATCTCAGAATATACATGATTTCATTTGCTCAGTTTTTTAAACTTAATTGATGAATAGCAGCCATAAAATTATATTTGGTAAATATTCGCATTTCATTGATGTCCGGCAATTCTTATTTGTGTAAATTACAAGATATTGATTTCAAGAACACATTTGTGTAACAATACTTACTCAATACTTCGCAAATCTTGAAAATCTTTCAAAATAAAATCGATGGCGTTTCACTCTGCAAGAGTATTTTGGACAGAATAACCCTAGTAAGGATCTAAAATCAATCAGAGTTCGCAGGCCTGACATTCTGATTCTAAATTCTAAATTCAATAAATTTTGATTTCAAATGTGGTATAGACAAAAGTTCTTATAATTCAAATATTTGAAGAGATCCAAAAGATGAAATGCTAATGTTCAGAAATCATGTTCTGGATTTGAAAAGAAAAAAACAATTCTGATATCTCTCCTATTATTTCAATCTAAATTTTATGGACTGGTTGATATTTTTGGTCAGAATCTTAAACGTGACTATAAACTAGAGAGAGGCATAGTGTACGTCGGGAATAGAAGTTTCCCAATATTTCATCTCTACTTAGTACTGAGTAATATTCTGATGGGTGTTTTAATAGTTAACAAATTCGCTTGATCTGATTTACGTTACAAAAACCCATATCCAGTAAAAGCTCCCTCATATCAAAGAAACGTTTAGCTGCTTTCATATCTACATTTCCATCATACACTTCATACATTTTTACTACCTTAAAAGGGATAGATTACCATTAATAGTAGAAGAAGAGAAAAACTCGTCACCATCATCGTTCGATCTGATTCCCAAATCCATATGAAAACGGGCAGAAAAAAAATCCTTCAACCTCGACAACCCATCATTTGCTATCGTATGTTTTACATATTTGCTTCCCATTTGTAGAAACACAAAGCAAAATTTGTGGCTCACAAGCTTCTTATCTTTTCCGACGAAGTTTGGGTTTTTTTCCTTCTTTTTCCCTGCCCAACCGGCTAAATTTGGTTTTATTTCTTCGAACAAATGATTTACTTTTCCCCCCGCTTTCCTCCAATTCACCATCAGGCTGAACAACAAAAGTATTAGAAGGAAAACCCACCCCCACTTCTGGGGAGTTTCCTCAAAGTCAAGAAACCTGCCACTGACTGGCCACTGCTTTTACTTCGCCTGGTGAGACATTCAGCTTCTTGAAGTTTTCTTCTGGGGATGGGGAAGGAAAATGGGCTCGGAATAAAAGAGTACATGTGAAAATCTATCGATCGTCTCTCTCTCTGAACCCAATAATACACTCGTGTGATGCCAAAGGAGAAATCATTCATCCGTAATGGCTCGTTATCGCTCTTGCCTTCGACGACTACGAGACCTACGACGACTGGGACGACGACACGATGGGACTTCCTTTTCCGTTCGAGCCCGACCCGACTGTAGGGATGTAGGGAAATTTGTCCGGTTTTCCCTCCTCCGTCGGCTTCGATTTCCGTTTCCATGCCAAGGGACAGTCTCGTCTCGTTTTGAACTGAACGTTGTGTTTGATGCTGAAATGCCCTATAGCTGCAAAGTTCATTGCTACTTGAGATGTTCTAGAACTGTTAGCGAGAAAAATTGAACACCTTCAAATCAAGTGGAATTTTTGAGACGAAGAGCGAGACTGAGCTATCATTTCGACAATTTTGAATAGTAATTTACGATATTACGAATTAAGTGTCCAAATTTTCCCTCATAAGTTCATATTTTTGACAAAATTTAAACTGGGGAAGTACATCTTTACTGTCTGCCACTGGCACTGTCTGGTACTCATATGCAAGTTCTACATATGGAAGTTGAACGTACCATGCAACCAAATACTTCCCCATTAGGGGAACATTTTTTGATGTTGTACACCACAAGAGAGAAGGCAGAGAAAAAAAACTCGACCTGAAGCATCCTCTTTCCGAAAACTCAACCCTTACCGATCCAACAAACCTAATGGTAAGATATAATGTTTCAAAACCCATGCAGCATCCCAATCCCTAAGAAGCATCAATACTTTTCACTGCTGGTTCAACTTTACTTTTCCCAAAACCCAAAAAGAAGTCGAAAAAATTTCTCGGAATACAGAGAAAAGAAAATCTTTCTGGCTTCCTTCATTCTGTGCCCGCCGATAGATAAAATCAATAAGGCTCAGTTCCCAGGCAAATAAATCGCTTAAATTCCTCCTTTTTGGCAGCCAACAATAACTGTGTGTAGGTCTACGCCCATTCGATTTCAGTCTAGGAAGGGGCACCACGAGATGAATTCTTTAAATATTGAAGAGGGGAGATCAGAATGTCAGTTCCGATGATTTTTTTTTTATCTTTAATTGACATAATTGGGGATATAGTTTTTGGAAAAAGTTAAGCGACTTAGAGAATGTAAAAAACATCGATGTATTTAAAAGAATTATTGTGTATATCAAATTTGAATTTATAACTTAATGAATTTAGAATTAAGCATCAGAATGTCAGGCCTGCGAGCTCCGGTAGATTTCAGATCCTTACAAAGGTATTTCTGCTCAAAATGCTCTTGCAATATGAAACCCCGACGACTTTATTTAGATAGATTTTGAAGATTTGCGAGTATTAAGTAAGTTATTCTTACACAAATGCGTTCTTGAAGTCAATATCTTATAATTTACATAAAAAGAATTGCCAGATATTCAATGAAACGCGAATAACAAATTTTATGGTGGCTTTCATCAAATTTTGGACAAATCGCCCTTCTCCCAACGTGCTGTTCAATGAGTTCAAAACAAAACCACGTATTTTACTCTAGATTTCAGGGTAAAGTTTTCTATTAAAAAAAAAAAACGATTATCAAAATGAAATATCTATCATCTTGTTTGCTTAGTACTAAATTATCTTAAAAATGTAAAACAATTAATTGGAAATACTTTAAAAACACTTGTTATAATATGTAGCTAGCTAAGCTTGAAAAAAAATTGTTTTCCCTTTTTTTCCGAATTTTTAAACCAGATTATTTTGTTTCCACTGTGAGAATTACGTTGTTTTTCAGTCGTTTTGAACCAATATTTAGGAGCATCACATGCCTTTACTGGGGTGTTTAAAATCCAGGTAACTTCGAGAAACGCTTGTAAAAAAGAAGTTTTCATAGTTTTAACAATGACAAAGTATAGCTAGTAGATTTAAATACGAAGAATGTTGCAATGTATTTGGGTACTCAGATTATGTATTCAGCATACTCGGTCCTTTCTCTCAGCAGGTGCATATTCCTTCAAATGACCCAACATTTTTTTTATTGTTTTTAATTCTATTAATTTAGATTAATTTTACATCTCAAAAGCAAAATAAGAAGTTTTTTTCTTCTTTGCGTAACAATTTTCGTGTGCATCAAATTAACAAGAGACGGAATAAAAAAGATTCAAAGTTCAACTTATATGTTTTTTTTTAATATTGTTAAAGGTAGTTTTTAATTATTTTTGAAATTAATCACGTGTTTACATTTTTGTCAGCAAAATTTGTTTTAAATCTAAAATATGGCTTATTACAGAACATGAGGAGAAAGCACTTAATGTAAATATCAACGAATTGTTCAAAACATGTTTAAAACTGTTTTAAGATACTTGAACTGGCACTTTCTAAACTTTAAAGCTATTTTCGATGGCTCAGCTACAGTCGACATAATTTTAACAATGCATTTCAAAGGTTGTCACTTTCGAATCAGGAATTCGTAAAAGATATTGAGTACCTATTTAATAGTTTAATAAAACAAGTAAAAGTTGCCGATAATAAAAATGGATACGCTAAATGCACCTAGGGGAGATGGGGGCATAATGGCCACCTTAAGGAAAACGCTTATTTATCCATAGAGAACAGCTGTAATATGTGAATTACATCATTGATTCGTGTTCAGACACTCAAATAGTCTATTGCCTTATTGGATGAAACTTGAAAAAGTAGATAAAAACGTTTAAAAATGCATTTTAAAAATTTTTGCCGAAAGCTGAAAACCAGTCACTGTAGAGACATAATGAGAAACTCCCCGAGGCAGTATGAGCACCATTAATGAAGGCATAATGAGCGTTTTCTGCCGGGGATTCTAGCAGCAAATTCGACTCGATGTAGTCAACTGAGTAATAGAGCTACAGCTTGACTTGTTTTGTCTGACGATTTGGCCTATTGGTAAAATGTCGGAGAGGTAATCAGTAGGCTCGAGTTCGATTCCTGGTCGAGGTGATTTTTTTTTCATTTATCATTCATGATCATGATTGCACTAAACGGTGAGGCGAAGATTCATCAAACAAAGCAATAACAAAATAATCTAGGTTTGTTTGTAGAATTCAAAGAATAAACACATGCTCATACATTATGTTTCTGGTGTTTTGTTTGACGGATGATGCTTTGATGCTATTAGCTTTATAATGTAACAATAAAAAAAATCAATCATGAATGGTATGTGTAAAAAAAATCCCCTCGAACAGGAATCGAACTCGAGTCTACTGATTACCTCTCCGACACCTTACCAATAGGCCAAATCGACAGACGAAATAAGCTAAGCTGTAGCTCTATTATTCAGTTGACTTCATCGAGTTGAATTCGCTGCTAGATTTCCCGTCAGAAAATGCTCATTATGCCTTCATTGATAGTGCTCCGTTCGCCTCAAGTGAACAAATTAAAGTAAAAAAGCGTTTTAAAATTGATTAAAGTGAAAAATCGAAAATTTTATGTTGTTGAAAATTGAGAAACACTGTGTAGATCACGTTGCAGTGCGTACATTTCAGTTCAAGATGATTTAAAGGTCATAAAAGCTTATTTGGTGGTGCTCAAAAATTATAATATTTTCGTCACTTGAAAACCTAGCTGGTTATTATTTAATATTTCTGTAAAGATGAAAAGGATATTTCTTTTTTGGTGAAAAATTAATACTATGGGTAGTACGAAACAAGTCCTTATGAAAATTTGTTTGAGAAAATACGTACTTGTGTAGAGAAAAGGAGTGCTCATTATGCCCTGGGTGCTCGTTATGCCCTCATCTCCCCTATCTGTGTTTTTTATTAACAACTTTTGCAGTTCATGGGCGATATTTTCGAATCAGTTCATTAAAAATTGTAGGAAATGATAAATGTAGGAAATATATAGCTTAAAATGATCTTCAATTTTCATCCTAGAAATCCTAGAAATCTCAAACAAGAGGGGTTGCCTTATACATATGAACTTTAGACTGGCCCATAGCAAAAAAAAATCCTTATATTCCACGCGACACCCATCCTTATGGCATTCGTGTCGAATTCAGGAGATGGAGATTTTCGGCAAAATGTATGAAAAACCAACATACTTTCACCCTTTGTGTTCTAAAATATGTTTCCAGTATGCTAGAAAGCTCAGAGTTTCAGGAATTGTAGTTCAAACAATGACAAATAAGTTTGTGGAAGATTGTGACGTGATACGAGTTGACTGTGATGAGTTATCCGCAATTGAATGTGTGTTTTTTTCGCATTTCATCCATATATCGTGAACGGTGTACAGGTGGATTATTAGTACTAACTTGATCGAATTGTCATACAATGAGAATAACAGATAGAAAGTTATCCCCCGCGTAGAAAAAAATGTTGTAAATACCATCCCATACAAATTTGGGCCAGTCTTATTTACTTATATCGTTTTACACATTCGAAAAGCAATTTCAAATCAATATTTAGCTTTCCATCTTCACTTTGAAAATAAATTATACATTGCTTATGTTTTTGATACGTACAAAGCCAGATTTTGTCAGCATCCCGGTGAGTAGCAAAAGTAAATTTTGCAATAGTAAATTTACATTTTTAATTTATGAATAGAGTTTTTGGAAGATTTTGGTACTTTTTAAAAATTGTAGTAGATTGTCCTCATTGAGCACGTTCAACGCCCTCGATGCGTCACGACTAATTCCACAGTTCTGTCGTTCTGTCCCATATAACCGAATTTATCCTCGTTTATCTCCACTTTTCATGATTTAAAGTGGAAAATTTCTATATTTTTCGCGGCGGGACAAAAACAAAAACACATGCGCTCCGATTCTGTGAACGATTACTCTCCCCTTCACTGTAAAATAAATTAGAGCTAAAATTCACATCAAATCGCATTAACATATTTTTTTACAAATAGTCTTATTAAGGCATTTATCTAACCCATAAAGCTTTGTTATGCCGAGTATTCACTTCACTTTTGTTGTGTTAGTAAGAAACCGTAATTGTCACCGCGACTCAACAGTTAGAATTTGTTTGACTTGAGGGAAGGGAAGAGGATTGCATAGGGTCATCGCATTAACATCGTCAAGAGGTAAATTTGCTTCAAAAAGTCAACAATGTAAGCCAATGTCATGATGTAAACCAGAAGATCAATGATAGTAAAATCAAATTACATTGTTCCTTTTTTCATGCTCTCTGTTTCTATTTTAATACTACATTAAGTTTGTAAAGAAAAAAAAATATACTACAAATACTTAACTTGAATAACAAAAATGAGAGTGATACGACATTAGTGTTTTCCAATTTTTTGAAAAATTGGTATTTACATTTTCAAAAAAAAAAATATGATCAGCTTTTAAATCCTTGCTTTTTTATTTCTCTTCTTAAAAAATACGAAAATAATCGATTGACAAAAGCAGCGAAGTAGTTTTTCGGATTCAGCATATTTTCTGAAACTAGCTTACAAAGCACATGAGTAATGATTTCTAATAGAAGATTTCCGTAAAAATATCACATATGAACAAGCTTGAATAAAAAATTCCAAAACCTGTGTAAAATTTTAAATACTTTTATCTTAATAATCCGTTAAACTTGACGAGTTGCGACTGCGAACTGTTTTCTGCGTTTTAAAGTTATCAAATTGATTTTTAAATAAGAAAAAAATTGGTTCGTACTTGGAGAGCACTGTTTTTACAAAAAAAATCAATTTTAAAATCTTAAAATATTTTCCTTTTCAATTCCTCACAAACAAATACCTCTGCTGATCAAATGAGAGCAGAAATGGGAATAGTCGGAGGATTTGAGGAATTGTATGAATTAAAAATTTCATTTGTTTTTGTAGCCAAAAAATATTGAGAAATGCTTGTCTGCAGCATCATATTCCATTTTTTTGATTTTAAATGTTTTTGAAAAAAAAATTTGAATAAATTTGTTAAGTCCAATCAAAAAATATCTGCTATTGATATTTTATGTCATTGATGCTTAATGACACAAAAACAATTATGTTGAAAATTTTGAGATACGCAAAAACCGTGGAGATCAAATTTACCCCAAAGCATAAAGTCTGGTTTTGTGATAAACATTAGATTATAGCCCAGAGCTGTATGTAGAACTGCCTCATAGGGGAAAGGGGTGATGGTCTAGTGACAAAATTTTTTATATAACTTTTTTGCTTGAAAAAAGGTGTACATAAAGAATAGTAAAATAATTGTGATTCTGAGAGTTTCTCATAATGCGGGTTTAAGTCCTTTTATATTAATAGTTATTCATTTAAAATCATTGCTACCGAAAATAAGTCCTAAAAAAGTTCAATTTTTTCTAAACTTAAAAAAAAATATATGAGGGATCTTGAAGGCTTAATTTGAAAGAAATATTTGTTTGGGGTTCAAATCGGATTTATTTTTCTTTTCTTGTAAACTCGATACATTTTGATTTTAGAATAAATCTTGTTTTTAAAGTATCAACAATACATAAAAAGAATGTTTAACAACAAAGCAATTAAATATATTTCCAGCCGAATTATCTTGAACCAGAAGATTATTTCATCATTTGAGCCCAGTGAAAAAAAAATTAACTTAAAATTTAGATTTTTTAAAGAATGCAATCTTGAAAATGAGTTCATATTTTTGTTAATAATAGTGGTTTTCACTTGTTTTGTGTTGGGCAGTCTTAAATTTTGGTTTTGAATCTAAATTCGGCATTTTTAACCTGAATAAAAATTCTGAATTCTTAGTTTGAAATTGATTTCTGAATCTTAATTCTTAAAAAAATATTTCCAGTAATTATGATTCAGAAAGGCATTTTATAGCAGAATACTTAACCATAAATCTCTTATTTGAATTTTGAATCTTAGATTTTCTATATGAATTCTTTCTTCTATTATTTATTCGTTACTCAACAAGTGAATCTGAATGAAAATTCCGAATGATAAAACTCTGATATTCAAATCTGGATCACCATTATGGAACTTTTTAAAGTTTCAATTCTGCATAAGAATAAAAAGTATAAATTTCAAATCCAAATCTTCAAAATGGTTTGTTATTTTAACTTTTTTCTTTAAATATTTCGGAATGATTAGTTTTGACTATGAAAAATTAATCTAACTTTAGTTTCAAATGCAAAAACAAAACTCGAATCTGAATTTTGTTCCTACGATGAACCTAGCTGGAAATCAAGAATAATAAACTGGATACAGATACAGATTCCACAATCCGGTTACAAACAAAATTTGATTTTTTTTAATTGGAATCAGATCAGCGGAGATGATTTAAACCTAAGCTCACCAGATAGTTCCGCACTTATCCGGGCAGGGTTAATCCGGGCTATTTTAACTAAAAACCTAGCTAAATCCGGGCATTCGATTTCAAAGCTTACAACCCAAAATCTGGGCAATATCCAAGCGAATCTGGGAGTTTTTTTTAATTAAAATCAAGAAGAAAAAACTCAAAAGGTTGCTTTTTTCACCGAAACACATAAGCCAGTTAATTTGAATAGCTCAAAAACTTGTTTTGGACGCAAAACACATTATTGATATCACGCAATTAAAATTTTCCTTGATTGAGCAAATAAAGTGAAAACATTCGGGAAAAAAATTGGCAACTTTAGTGAGTCAAATCTTATTGAAAAGTCGATATTCAGGACTAAGGACCCTTAATTCATGCACTACACTCTATTGTGAATAATTTTGGTAGCGTTTTTCAAGTACAGTCTTTAAATATCTATCAACAAGTGATCCAATATCTGAAAAACTGTTGTAGAACCGTGGACCTGGGAAAAGATTTAGAGGTTTTGGCCTTAGTTCTGAATCGAGATTGTTATCCTTGCTCCACTTTAGTCGTTCATTAAAATTTGATAATGAATTTTAAATTTTGAGTTTATAGAGGAGCATTTGCTTGACATTTTTTGGACCCTCATGTTAGACCTCCAAAATCAACTCTTCCCTGACGTTCCTATGGCCATGTTATAGCCACTAATGTCGTTTGAATATTCTGAATACGAAAAAGCCGTGAATTATGATAATGTTGATATGAAAAGGCGCTTCGGGTCATATTATTTTGACCAGCTTTAGAAGGTTTTAAATAAGTTGGTATTTGACGTTTTTGTTAAGGGATACTTGATTTTTGAAAACTATTATTGATCAACGGTCGTATTTTCTTTTCCAAATCCTAAAGTATTTCTGGTGCTTTACTGAAACCTGAAAAATTTATCCCAGCAACACAAATGGAAAAAAAATAAGCTCGTGAGATTCACACTCGCTGCCAGGTTGAAAGATTTGTTCCAGTTACTAATGTAGGTCATACGTCACCTCGAAAAAAATAGAGAGTAAAAGAAACTTACCTTTACCGAAACCGTGGATGTCGATTCGGAAGTTATCTGCTCCCTTCTGGCCATCAACCAGCTGGCCCAGGCCACCCACTAGCCGGTCTCCTTCCTCCTCCCCGTCGTACGTTCGATCGGACAGATCGACCTCCATGCCCCGGATGACACCCTTGGGGATGCTGTAGGACACTAATCCTTCTGTAACGAGAAAAATGTGGAACATCGGAAAAATGGGTTAGAAATGGTGAAGTCATTTTTATTTTCGGTACTTGGAAATCGAAAAGGGTGGTAGTCAATCGATATGGTGCATTTTTGTCTGAAGATAAGAGAGCTGAAGAGAGTTGGGAACTCAAATTTCCTAGAAATTCCAACACTTTAATTTCCACGGATTAAAAGAAGAAACGAAAAAAAAAAGCTTTTTCGTCCTTGCATTTCGTGTCCCCACGAGCAGTAAATGAAGTTGCTAATAGAGTGTCATATTCATTTCCGGCAGGTAATTAACTGGTGACACAAAATTTCACCGGCTCCGGAAATGGCCACTCACAATGTATGAAGATTGAAGGATGTTTTTATGTGAGCATTCCCGCCGAATGAGTGGCCGAGTTGAAATTGAACATCCCGGAGACCGGGACCTGGAAATGTGTGGCATGTTTGAATTGATCCATCCAAACTGATTACAGAACCGCTCTCCAACTTCTGCAGTTGTTGATTTGTCCGGTTGCAATTGACTAATCACAGATTTAAGATTGAAAATTTGGAAAAATTCCATCAGTGAAATTTTCTGCACACAAGAAAAACATTCAAAAAAAATTTTTCATTTTAATTTTCAGTTTTTTTAGTGTTTTTTTTTTTAAAATGAAAAAATATCAACGAAATCATTGGCTTGTCTGTGTTCCCCGGTGGGTCGATCTCGCAAAAACGTCCCCGGGAATGACAGACAGGATCCGAAATGAAGTTTCTCTCCAATTCTCGGCCCGAAATGGCCTCCTGAAGCCTAGCCGTCCTGGAACATTACTTCCTGGTCCAGCTTTTCCGTTCCCATGTAACAGGACTTTTCAATTAGCCACGGACAGGAAATGAAGCCAAATTGACACGATGATGCCCGGATGTCGGTCGTCGGGATGAATGCTGCTTCCAGTTGCTTTTGCTAGAAGAAGCTGCGCGCATTTTCACGGACCTTGTTTGCATTTCTCGGAAGGTGCTCTCCAGAGTGCGGTTATGGATGAATGAGTGATGTTTGAAAGGGGTTTCAGAAATTCGAGCAAAATGGAGCTGGAGTAACAAAAAAAATGGCTCCTTTTTAGCTGACCACTGCCACTGGCTGCTCCAGCTACTAGGAGCCAGTCCGGTTTTGAATACGGATCATGTGGATAGGCTTTTGACTGCAGCTGTGAGGTTTTGAACTGAGGTTTCATTTTGAATCTTGAAATCAAAACTAATGGAATTTGTCAAGGTTTCTCCAATAAAAAATAATCGTAAAAATAAGCAGGAAAAAATATAAAATTCTTTTTTCACCATCCCCTTCCCTCCTTTTGGTTTTCCGAAAATCTTGATGGGGGGAAATATAAAAGTGTTCATCTAAGGTATTTTATTTGAATTCAAAAATTCAAACAGTTGAAAGACTAAAAGTCAAACTGAAGAAGATGAAAAAGGTATCAGCTTTTTTATCAAGTTTTTTTTTAAATTTCGATCTAAAATATAATTTTTTTTTGTTTCGATCATAGTCGTTTTACCATCTTTATGGCATTCGCGACTTTATCAACGTTACAGTTGGCGGATCGTTATTGAAAAACTTATCCGGTACAACTGTGTTCGATGTTTTACTCTTGGGCTCGAACTCGTGGACACCGGCTCAGGAGACAACAGACTTGCCAACTGAGCTATATCACAAGCCCAAAATATAATGATTTTCGATTTTTTAAATGGAGATTGTATACAATTTTGTTTAATGCAAGCTTTTGTCCTATTTATTGAAAATTTAGATTATTTTTTATTATCTCCCACCCCACCCTCGTGATGCTTCAACTCCAAGTGAAAAAAGTAGGATTTCAAATCTGTTCCGGCCCTTATGTCTCTATGATATAAAAAAAAATCTACGAGAAATGCCGCTAACTGAAATTATTTATTTTTTACACAAAAATGGCTTCATTAAACTTCAGATTTAGAAGCGTTTTTTCTTGTTTTAAAAGCGAAGGTTAGTTTAGTGTTCCATTTTCAAATAATGAAAATAAATTAAAATAAACGCTAGGCTTCTATTTTGGCACAATCTTTTGATTCCATACATGTAAATTTCAAATTTATTTTAAAGATTTTGGTTAATACAAGGGTTAAAATTATCAATTCCAAGATACACAATGAATAAGAGAATGAATTTTTAACCCTTTTTTCTTATTCCTGATTGCCACACATATTCAAATTTCACTGATCGAACAAATCAAAATTTAAAAAAAAATGCAAAAACACAGATTTAAAAAAACTGAATTTTGAAATAAATGTCAGATCAGTTCGATAATTAAATATGATTAGTTGTTTGGAAGATGACAATTGTTATTTATTATTCATCTTAATTTACCTCCACTTTCTTCATTTTCAACTGAAGGATTGATTGCAAATTTCCGCTGTAGTAATTTTAATAAAAATAAGAACTTATCGCGATTTGGAATGTCAAATTTCGATTAGGAAAAAATATCTATTTTAAACTATGAAGAATTTATTTACAAGTTAATAATTTGATTTGGTAAAAAGAAGAATTTATAATTTTTTCGTGTGTGCCAGAGCTCAAAGTCAGCGATAAAACCTTTTAATAAAATAAAATTGTTGAGAAACTGATAACAAAAATAAATAAATAGATTCCAAGTTCTGTTTTAAATATTTTAAGCACAAAGCAAATACAAATTTAGTAAACATATAACATTTAAAATAAATTTTAAAGTTGCTACATTGAATTTGATAGCATAATTTTATGTAATAAAAATAAATGAAATTTTTATAAATTTTAAATCACATATTTTAAAGATTAAATTTTCAGCTCTTAAAGTTTTGTCACTTAAATTGAAATATTCAGTCCAACAAAGAACAGAAGGTAAAAATTATGTTTTTCTTATTATAAATTTAGATTTGAAGGCTTATGTTTACAGATCACAATAATTGAGAATTCAAAAACAAAAACAAGGTAGGTATTTAAAATATGGGGAATTTATTTGAAAATTGAAAAAGACAATTGTGCTTTAAAATTCTTTAAATTCATTCAAAAATTACAACAGAATTTGAAGATGAAATAGATGATTTTTTTTCTAATATTTAAAAATATGGTTGCCAGATTGCCCGGAAATTAAATTCAAAATCTGACAACAATCTGGCCTGGCCCGGTTGCCCGGATTTTATATAAAACAGTCTGGATTTAACCCGGATTTATCCACTTTATTTGCCAAAACAAACACACAATGTGTTGTTAAAAATTTTATTTTTGCGTATAAATCGAAATTTTTTGTGCAAATTTTATAAAGAAAACCATGAGAAATTTTTAGAAAGCCTAAAATTCGATTTTAAAACCGCTAGAGAAAAAAAAATTAGGCTTTTTTTGATTTGTGTTGAGTAATTTCTGGATTTTGACCAAATTTACCCGGATTTTGACAGGTTTCTAGATTATTTTTTAAAATGTATCAGTTTGAAGGGAAATCAATCGTTCAATCAATCAATCAATCAATCATGATTAAATACCAAACCTATATTTAAGGAAAAATCTGATTCTGATTTTGTTTATTAGGCTTTATTCAAATTAATAATTATTTTTCTGATTCAGATTAAGCATGATCTGAAAAAAGTAAAATTCAACAGATTTTTTTTTTAAATTTCGAAAGACAGTATTTTTTCAAATTACTGCAGAAAGTTAGAAAAAACTTAATTTCATTTAACATGATTTGTTGAAACCTGAAAAACGGATTGATTGATGCTTTTTAAAATATCTTATATTCGATATGGCTTCTTTAAAAATTTATTTAATGAGGAAAACTAAAGAAATATAAAACTTCTTAAATTTTTTTTTGTAGAATTACTACATGTACTTTGTACTAATGTACAAAATAACTTGAAGTCTTGAAGAAATTTGATAACTGATTTAAAACTTTTATTTCTCAATGAATGTTTTTGTTTTAAAGTTTTGTAGAAAAGTGCAGACATTTCTTGAATGATTTTAACTCTTTTCAATAGTCATTTCAAAGACAAAAGCTGATAGAAAATTTGCATATTTAAATTCAGGGCACCAAAATTTGTCAAAACTACCTTTTGAATTCATTGCATTTCGGAAAAATGCAAATTTTGTAGTCTTGTGAAATTTATTAAGTTTATTAATTAAATGTGATTTTGAGCATTTAGAAGAACAATAAACACATAATAATGTTAGAACTAAAATTAGTTTTCTGAAAAATATTTCATATCAGCATAACATTTATCATGAAATAAACAATTACGTTGATCATCGAGAGAAGTAAACGCCATGGCTTCCAACTTTTTGAACTCTAAAATTAGTATTCGATAAGTAAATTTATTAAATATTAAATTTATTAAAACCAGTAGGGTTTTAATCAAGTTGGGAGTTTCAAAACAAAAGTTTGATTAACTGCAAATTGGAATTTACAGATAAAAATTAGTTTCAATTCGTGAATGTTATAGAGTGTCGTAAAACAAAATATCTCAATAGACTAAGTCGATTTGGGGTCATTTTTGAATTTCTCAAACCTTGGGGTCAAAAAAGCTTCGTTTCGGTTCAAAACTCATCGATCATTTTTTGCAGAATTTTTAAGTAACGTTTACATGTGTAAATTTAAAAAAATTAGGTTTGTATGGGAAAATTGAATATTTTGTACTGAAAAATCAACATCATTTTTGTTTTTTCTGTGGAACCGAGTTCGATGATGGTTTTTGTGTCAATTTTTAAATTTCCAGTGATGTCAAGTGAACGTTATTTAAAAATTCCGCGAAATATCATGGCTGATTTTTTAACCTAAACAAAGCTATTTAGACCCTAGAGTTTAAGAAATTCAAAAATGACCCCAAACCGACTCAGTCTAATGAGACAGTAATCAAATCCAAAATAGCGCTAGACTTAGCGAAAACTTGGCAAAACCCACGCAATTCCAAATTTTCCTAACCAAACCGGGCAAATCCGGCCAAAAACGCAGTATTTCTCTTATGATTTCAAAAGTTAAAAAATTTAGACATTAAATATTAATCTTTTTTATCGAGGCACTTCAGTGTCATTGATGGTTAATTTAAAATACCAAAAAAAAATTGTTTGATGAAGCAAGCTCAATAAAATTTGTTATTTGACGCAAAAATCATAAATTCTGTTAACTTTACTGGGGCTTTAGGTGCGATTTCACTAAAATTGTGGATAAATCTGGTAAAAACTCGAGCTTTTTCCCCGAAATCCGGACAACCTGACTTTCCTATTTTTTTTTCTTTGAAAATCCCGCAAGCCTGTATAAAACATGGTAATCTAAAATGCTTACACTGGACTACAATCTTTTTGAAGGAATTCATAATCTTCAAGTAAAATTTATTTTAAATAGAATAGTGGTCCTAGAATAAAAAATAAATAAATATTCATCAAATTGACATTACTGGTATCGTTTTGAATTTTCGTGTGTTGTTTTTCTAAAAATTTGCGTTTCACACACTTCGGTTTTCTCACTTATTTTAACTTGTTCACTAGTTTAACATTTTACTCATATAAAATGTTACTGTAGGAATCAAAACCACAAATCATAAACAGTAAGTTGAATAGAGTTTGGTTTTAGTCCCGAAGCTCTAATAAGTGTTTTTCATCAGTTCAAATAGTTCAATCTAGTCTAGTAGTTTTTGAATACTAATTAATGCTATCATTGCTTCTGTAAAATGTATAATGAAAGTTTGTATTTTTTTGTTGATAAATTTTATTCAGATTAACTATGCATAGTAAAATTTAAAACAATTGATAAATATTTAACAGCCATTTCATTGAAACGTTGGATTGATGATTTTAAACTGTCAATAAAGTTAAAAAAAAAATCGCCATCTTAAACAGCAAATTATTTATAAATTATTCAGCATTTTTTAATATTGATCTGTGATTTTTCATGTTGTCTATTATTGTATTCAATGTCATAAGCTCATGCAATTGATGTGAAATTCACATAGAAAATGACCATTTAAAAAAGTTTAGTCAGGTTGTTAATTAATGCTTAAAAGTGTTTTTTACCTAAGCGTGCATATTTAACGAAAGTAAACTAATCTTCGTGCAATATGTTCATAACGACATCTTTTGGCGATCTGATGAGTTTTTTTTCTTTAAAATAACAGTTGGCATTCTTACACAAGATTTGAGCTCCAGTTCGACCTCTGTTCTCTGTGAATCAGTTATCATAAAGTTGCCAGATTGCATGGTTTCATCCGGGTTTGGCCGGATTTTAATAAAAAAAATGGAAACAGCCCCAAATGCCCGGCTTTTGCCCTAATATATTCACATTATTCGGCAAATCAAACAAAAAAACAAATTGCGTTGTAAAATTCTTTAACCCTTTAAGGCATAGTGTTGTTTTAAAACAACACTTATCAACATTCAAATATTTCGAAAACGCATGAATATTTTTAAGTGATGTACTCACAAAAAATATTCTAGAGATTAAAAGAAATTAGCCCATGCTTATTTTTATTACGATATTTTTATGAATTTGTGAGATATTGAAAAAAGTATGCAAAAAAAATTGCTAAAGTCAAATAAATTATTTGCAAATTCTAACAAATTTTTTAATCTCAATCAATCACAGACACCTTTCTGCACCAAATTAACAAGGTTTTGAAGAAATAAGCAAAATGGTATAGAAATGAACTAAGAATTACTAAAATTATTTTTTAACTTTGAAAGGCCATAACTTTTATAATACTCAAAATAACGACTTCAAACCTGTTGAGTTTTATCATTCGAATTTAAATTTTATTATTTCACTGAATCAATTACTGCAATTCTCATTTTAAGAAAGTCATGCATTAAAGAGTTAATTCATACCTCTAAAACGAAACTTTTTGAACAAATTTTATAAGAATAATCATGAAAAGTTTTTTAGAAGCCTTCAATACGATTTAATTAATATCTGTCGATTTGTTGAATTTTGATAACAATTTTTTTTTCTTTTTTTTAAGTTTTTTGTTGAGTTATTTCTAAATTTTGACAAATTTTTCCCGGATTTTTTATTATTTATTATTTTTTTTTCAATAAAATTCCCGGATTTTGCCAGGTTTTAAGATTAAATAACCCGGATACGTACTGAAAAAAATCTGGCAACTTTAAGCTATCATATGTGTTTTGATATAATCCTACAGCAATTCTGTTAGATTTAACTGATTTTTTGAATCACAGTCAGTAGTCTGCTGCAAATGGAAATGTCAAATTATTCAATTTTTTCACCTTCTATATCTTTTTAGGTTTTTAAGTACTGCTGAAAAAGCAATAATAATTTTGGAAGGGGTACATTAAATTCTAGATAAGCGCAACGAATTTTGGTTTTAAAATTGTGTTCTGGCAACGCTGGACTTGTTGGACTGAGTCTGTTTCTTGGCAAAAGATAGATCGAAAATTAAAGTGCAAATTTACCTTTCGGAATCAAGATTTTGGCAACGAGGCACTTCCAAACGGCAGCTGAGTCCTGATCATTCGAAATCTGGTTCTGGCACTACGGTAACACATCCCGGATCGAGACACTGATTAATCGGTAACTCACGCTCTGCAAGAGAAACTTGTTTTCGGATAGTGAATTTTGAGTGACTTCTGGATAAGTTGTCCCAGCCCGCACTATCATCATGAATTCTAATGATGATGATGATATCGCAGTGATCTGTTGCATATGTGAACACGTCGAGAAAGACCTGGAGCGTGTGATAGAATGTGTTTCTTGCAACCAATCAGTTCATTTCAAGTGCAAAAAACTGCGCGGAAATGCAATCGCCCGAGCAAGAAGCAAACCATTCTTTTGCTCACCGGAATGTTTCAACTTGCATGACCAACAGCATAAGAAGAAGGACGGTTTCGATGTACTCGTCGAAGAAATTCGTGCATTAGGCCAAAGTGTACGGGAAGCACGACATGAATCAGCCACTGTGCGCATTGCAATTGAAAAATCACAACATCAGATAGCCGAAATAAAGGAAACGAATAAGCACATCGAAGCCTCGCAGGAATTTCTGGCTGCTAAATTTGATTTCCTAAGCAAAGGGTTTGAAGATTTTAGGGAGGAAATAGCTTTGCTGAGATCTGAAAATCACGAGCTGAAATTAGAAATTGAAGAATGCAAAGGCAAAAACGTTGCCCTTAACAGACGGTTGGAGGGATTAGAGCTTGAAGTGGACCAACTTAATCGCAAGGGCCTTTCGCGCAACGCTATCGTCCTGGGATTACCAACAGCGGACAATGAAAACTTACGTGAAGCTATCGTTGCTCTCGCAAATGCCGTAACGTGCAATCTAACTAATGAAGAGATCGTCAGCGTGAAACGGTTGAATGGCAATAATACTCAAAGAGATGCTCCAGTTTTGATTGTCTTCGAATCGGAAACAAAAAAAGAAGAACTATTCTACAAGAAACGCGTTCATGGAGTTCTTAAGGCTTCGGATATTGGTGATTTATATCGCGGATCCATTAAAACTGTAACGCTTCGAGATGAGCTGACATCATTTGGGAAAGATCTGCTCAAGGAATCGAAACAACTTCAGGATGAATTAGGATTCAAGTACGTTTGGCCAGGACGAGACGGGAAAGTGCTGATGAAGAAATGTGATGGATCTAAGGTGGTGAAGATTTGTACCAAAGGAGAACTGCTGGTTATGTTGGAGTCTAAAAATAAACGCAACCTGAACGCTTCATCTTCATCGTCAATTATCGTGTCATCACCGAAGCGCATGCAGAGGAGCAACTAAGAAAACACCGGAATAAAATACATTAATTATGGATTATACAATTAACAATTATAAATACAATACTATTGATGAATTAAATAAAAATGCTGCTAATATAAAACAAAACTGCTATCGACTGAACATTTTTCAACTAAACATACGTGGAATAAACAATTTATCCAAATTTGATGATCTAAAACTTATTTTACAACAACTATCGGAATCAATGGATGTTATAATACTAGGAGAGACATGGATTAAAGAGAATCGCACACATCTTTTAAAAATCCCTGGTTATAAAAGCTTATTCTCTTGTAGAACAGATAGTGCGGGAGGTGGACTCGCAATTTTTGTGAAAGAGACGCTAAAATATGATGAAATCAGTTGTGAACATGATGCTGGCTTTCACCATATTAACATTACCCTGAAAATCAACAACCAAAAAACTGATTTACACGCAATCTACCGGCCCCCTTCCTACAGTATTATTAACTTCTTTTCTAAACTTGAATCTATCCTATCAAAATCAAAGCAGGGCTCGTCTTGTGTGATAGTTGGTGATATAAACATTCCGATTAATAATCTCATCAATCCAAATACTGTCGACTATACAGATCTGTTAAAATCTTACAATTTTTGTGTAACAAATACGAATGTTACGAGACCTATAAGCAGCAACATATTAGACCATGTCTTATGCTCCGGAGCAGTTCAGTCAAGGATCATAAATGAAACTGTTCTGACAGATATCAGCGATCATTGTTGCATAATTTCGTCGATAGGATTACGGAAAAGCGTATGTCACCAGGAACTTGAAAAAGTTGTCGTCAAAAATATTTTTCTTTGTGAGAAATTCGAAGCAAACTTAAGCGATCTCGAACAATACACACCACATGAACGTTTGATCAAGGTAATTGATTTGTATAAAAATCTGAAGGAGGAATGTTCATTCACTTATAAAATCAAAGCAAAGGTAAAAGGATTCTGTCCCTGGATTACGTTAGATCTTTGGCAGTGGATGAAAATGAAAGATAAAATTCTAAGTAAATATAAGAGAAATCCAAATAGCCTTTACCTAAGAGACCTTTTGAAGCACACTTCCAAAAATCTTCAAATCCTGAAAGAAACGTCTAAAAGAGAATACTATAGGAACCTGTTAACAAATGCTAGCTCGAAAAACATGTGGAAATGCCTCAATTCACTTGTGGGATCGAAAAAAGAGAGCCAAGAAATCAAGTTAAATGTAAAAGGAAAACTTATCGAGGATCAAGAATTGGTTGCCAACGAACTCAACGATTTTTTCAGTGAAATAGGGCCCCAGCTTGCTGCTACGATTAATAGTCGAGGAGACCCCAATAGATTTGGTACACTTACGCCTCAACGAAGCTCAATATTTCTTCGACCTGCAAGTTTCCAGGAAGTTATCTTGCTTATCAAAGACCTTGACTCTAATAAAAGTGTGGGTGATGACGGAATTCCAACCCATTTTATCAAGCAACACTTCAATTTTTTCTCGCACTTAATAAAAGACGTATTTAACGAGAGCCTTTCAACTGGAAAGTTTCCAGATTGCCTTAAAATTGCCAGAGTTGTCCCTGTTCATAAACAAGGGTCAAAAACAGATTCCAACAACTACCGTCCAATCTCAATTTTGCCAGTCCTGAGTAAACTCTTCGAGAAAATGTTAGTCTCACGAATAACAGATTATTTCCAACAAAATAATATTATCTACGAACACCAATATGGATTCCGCTCAGGCTCAAGCACCACCACAGCAACTTGCGATTTATTTTCTGAAATTTATCACGCACTAGAGAAGAAAAAGCGAAATGGCCTTCTCTTTCTAGACCTCAAAAAGGCGTTTGACACTATTGACCATACTATTCTTCTAAAGAAATTAGCGATCTATGGAATTCGTGGACAAGCGTACGATCTCATCAAAAGCTTTCTGTCAAACAGAAACCAGTATGTAATGTTGAACGGATTTAAAAGTCATCTTCGCCCCCTTAAAGTAGGAGTGCCTCAAGGAAGTAACTTGGGCCCCTTGTTGTTCCTCATCTACGTCAATGACTTGCCTAACTTGCAGCTCCACGGAAAACCACGATTATTTGCTGATGACACCTGCTTGTTGTATACCGAAACAAATCTCAACGATATGATCCAGCACAAAGCTGAAGATATAAAACTCCTCCAGGAATACTTCAGTGAAAACATGTTGTCTCTGAACTTATGCAAAACGAAGCACATGGTTTTGAATCCATTTCGGACCGCTGAAACTGAACAATGTGAGCTTTTTGTTGAATCAGTTAAAATCGAACGAGTGGCGAATTTCACGTATCTTGGATTAACAATCGACTCAGCTTTAAAATGGACACACCATATTAAAACACTCAAAAATGAAGTTGCCGCAGCGTGTGGGCTGTACTGGAAAATAAATAGCTTCGTACCCCAAAAGCAACTTTCCATTATGTATCAGGCGTTTGTTCAATCCAAATTACAGTACCTGATTTTCATCTGGGGAGCCGCATCCAAAACGAGTATCAAACCCTTACAGATAGCTCAAAACCGCTGTTTAAAGGCCGTATACAAGCGACCTAGGCTGTATCCAACTAGGAGCCTTTACCACGAAGCAGAAAAGTCTACTCTACCACTGAATGCATTGAGAGAACTACAATCTGCATCTATCATCCACAATCACCTACATAACCCGTTTGCACATCATAATCTGCAATATGATCGTCCAGACCACAGATATTCTTTGAGACATCAAAGTAGCCTGTACGTACAACAGCCCACTTCAGAATTTTCCAAGAAAGCTTTTACCTACTATGGTAAAGTCTGTTATAATCGACTGCCGGCAAATATACGATCTGAAAGAAACCTCGCCAAATTCAAAGTGCTCATTAAGAGGCACATTAGATCTAATTTAGAAACGTACATCCAATGATCTAAGCCAACAGTCCGGTTTCCGGTAACCTAACAGACTGCGTTCTCTTAAAAGAGGGTCTCCTCACTGAGAACGCGCGCAATACCTGATTCCTCATCACGCTTTGTCACTAATGCATGTGTGTATACTGTATACACATTTTTTTTTTCTCGCCACCAGCCGCCACCGCCCTCCATCACCGCCCTCCACCACCGCCCACCGCCACGAAACATCGCCTCCATCCACCGTCACCGCATCGCCCAATAATAAAGTGCATAATATCAATCTGTCGTTATGAAAACTAGAATTGTGAAACCAAATGTTGTAAAAAATCATTGAAAAAAAAATCTTATAATAAAGTGATGAGGAGGTTTTATGCCTTTGGGAGAAGTGGCCTGAAAGTAGCTACACTCCCAGGGGCTTTTCCCTGCTCAAAAAAAAAAAAAAAAAAAAAAAAAAAAAAAAAAAAAAATATTCAATATAAACCTAACTTGTACCCCAGAAAAGACATTCGATGATTAACAAAATATTTCCCAAGTAACCAAAAGGCACACCACGACTCAAACAGTATAATCTTATGTCCACATTTCGCTGAGTAAAAGATAGTCGAGAGAATTGAAAACATTTTCTCGCTTGGACATATTTCCGAACTCGTAACGAAATTTAAATTTCCATAATAAGATGTTCAGGAGCATTTATGCGTTTTATGTGCCTTCATCAAATTGGAAGTCTATGTGATTTTAAATGAACCATTATTTAGCTTCCTAGTTTCATATGGTATCATTTTGGAATTTTGATGCACCTTGGGTGATGTGCTTTCTAATGAACTTTTTACGAACTATCTGGTTATTCGAAGGGCTAATATAGAACTTCTACGTGAGTTGGATTGAATTGGGTCAAAAATATTCGTAAATTATGTTTAAATTATTCCCATACGTATCAAAAGGTTTTTCTAGTTTTTATTGGCATGAAAGATGTCGTTTTTTTTTTTTAAATAAAAGGACATTAATTTACTGTACTGTTGCTGACAATTAGGACAACATCTTTGAGAATAAATTGAGAAGAATATTTAAGTGCATTGAAAAATATTTTCGCAAATTTTTGCCTATTCAAAGTTCAGTTTCTTTACTTTCAACAGGTTTTTCAAATCCTATAAAATACTTTTTTATGGGGTTCAAATGGTGAATCAAAAAAAATTTTTTGAACAATTTTTTTTATTTGAAACGATTGAAATGTTTAAGATGAATTTTTTTTAATAACAACTTTTTAATAAATTACAATCGTCAAATACGACTCAAATAGACTGAACTCTATAAGTCTCAATCTTAAAATTCCAAATTTTTAGATTCGTCGTCTTTATTTTCTCTTCAGGTGTACAGTAAATTTATATGCAACAGTAGAAGACTCAGTTCCAGAAGCATTGTTACTAGCGGCTAGCCTCGAGAGAAAGTTCTTGAAACTGAAATCTAATGAATTAATGTATTCATCAAATCCTACTTGGCTCAGAAATTTCTCAGCTTTGCAATTAAGGAAAGGTCCGTAAAAAACAACTAAAAGGTTTACATCTGTCCAGATTTTTTCCGCGATTTTTTGAAGAGCTGAAATATTTTGTTTCCCCTAACCAGGGTTGCCAAAATGTTTTTTTGTTTTCAAAAATCAGGGACTGGTGAAATAAAAATCAGGATACGTCAAAGTAACGAAGATTTTGCTCAAAGTGATAACCTTTGTGTTTTAGGTCGTCGATCCACATTTTCACTTTAGCAATGGTATCTAATGTAGTTCCTTACAACCCATTTTTCATCAGATTCGCAAAAATCAGGCAAAATCATGCTTATCTCAAAAAATCAGGGAAATCCAATGGCTTATCAGGTTGTCAGGCTGAGCCTCGAAAAATCACGCAAATCCTGAAAAATCAGGCTCATTGGCATCTCTGCTTCGTACAATTTGTAATTCATACAAATTTTCAAAATGCTCAAGAGATCGTGAGAAGCGGTCAGCTATCTTTGCGACACATTTTCACTAAGGATTAGTCAGCAGATGCGTTCATCAAGGCGTTTCTGAAGGCGATGTATTCTTAATTTGGGAAATGAGAAGAAGTTTCAGATCCTCCGGTAGAAACGTTCCGGAACATTTCGATGCTACAGCAAAAGAAATCTGCTGGTGCGCTCACTAAACCAAAACACTTTGTTTTGGTTCTGTTCTCCTTTGGTCAATTTGCAATCGAATAGTGATAGATTAATGACAGTTGATGTTGGTGAACATGGTACAAATCAAGGAGTGTAAAGCTTCAGGTGTGTTCTTATACCAATGCACAGTGGTCCAAAAGTGCTAAAATTAGAACTTTTTTCGTAGCGCTTTAAACATGCTTCATAACTTGAAAGCATCAAAAGTTAGTGAAAGTCCACTTTAAAAAAATTGAAAATTCTAACTTTCTTATTTCAATAGATAGAGCTTTGATTTATACTACAAAGTTGTAGAATACGTGAAAATATGAAACTTTGTTGAATACATCAAAACTCTATTTCTTTTCAGAGCAGAGTTATAAAGGATTTATTTTGAAAGTTATTGTAAAGTTAGTTTTTAAACTTAACTATAGTTAGATGAGGATTTACATGAATAAGATGTTCTGAACATTTGTTGGGGCATTTAAATCACACGTTTTGCACAAACACGCAAAACACATCAAACGTATGCTGTTTGTGTTCAAATATAAGCGCGTGGAGACAAATGACAACAACACCAATTTGTTGCACTTAGTTCAAGCTTTAATGTGGTTCATTAGTTTTGAAAATTCACTTGCACGTTTTTGCAATAAACGCTCGTGAAGTTGAGTAAAAATAAAACTTAAAGTTGCAATAAGTTGGCAAAGAAACGTCGTAGAAGGTTGAAATTTTGTGTAAAACGTGTGATTTAAATGCCCCAACAAATGTTCAGAACTTCTTATTCATGTAAATCCTCATCTAACTATAGTTAAGTTTAAAAAACTAACTTTTAAATAACTTTCAAAATAAAACCATTATAACTCTGCTCTGAAAAGAGATAGAGTTTTGATGTATTCAACAAAGTTTCATATTTTCATTTTATACAACTTTGTAGTATAAATTAAAGCTCTATCTATTGAAATAAGAAAGTAAGAATTTCCTATTTTTTTATAGTGGACTTTGACTAACTTTTGATGCTTTCAAGTTATGAAGCATGTTTGAAGAAGCAAATGTTCTGAAGACACTTAAGAGAAAATATGAAAGACAGAGGCGCTACGAAAAAAGTTCCACTTTTGCCCTTTTGGACCACAGTGCAATGCACGGAATCGTCCATCTTGTGACAGGCAATCGGCACCCCCCACCAATGAGAAACTTTTGGTACCCCTTGCCTACTTTTCCTCAATATGCATCCACCCGTAGCTGGAGGCATTCTGGTACAAATGTTCACATCATCACACTGCGGACAAATACAACTCAAACTGTGGTTAGCAGTTACACAGCAGTGTTGGCAGGGAACAATGAGTGGTTACATCGGAATATTTATTGAGAAATGAGTGCTTTCCGATAATAGAATGAAAGTGTACAATCCATTTTGTCATTTCTGATTCAGTTAAAAGTGTTTAAAAGGTTTAATTATCATCAAGTGGAAGTTTCGGGCTTATCGCATTCGGGACGAAGGCCTTTTCACGACATTCGAACTCATAGTACTGTACTCTTAGATAACTTTTATATCTTTTGATTTTCATCAAAGCCATTTCTCAATACATTTTGCCTTACATTTGCGGATTCTATTGGTATAAGAATGTTATTTTTCGAGCAATAGTAAACTCACAATGAATGATTATTCTGACAAAGGCACAAAAATTCCATTGCACACACGGTGTGCAATCGGTCTCGAACGGGTTAAAGAATTTTGGGTTCCAAGGCTTATTGCAAAATTGTCTGAATTCCAAAGAGACATATTCCAATAGAACTTTTAAACGAAGAAGCATGTCATGCACCAATCCTGAATTTTTCAAGCTTCGTTCAAATCATCATTGGAACGAATAATGCAAATTGAAATAACTTGGATGAGCTATCCAAATAATATAACCAATCAAAGTAGAAATAAAAACCTAATATAAAACAAAACCCGAAACACCATGGTGTTTTGTTTTCCCTTCTTCTTCTATTTTCACTAGGAATTTCTCAGTAGGCCGTTTGGTCGTGCAACAAAGTCGTAAAAATATTAACACATATTTAATGAGCCAACCGAGAGAGCTTGTTGGGCGGAAAATTCATGGCCTGCTATGATATTTACCGTCGACAAGTTTTGTCCTCCGTTTTTTTCTCGCTTTCCACTTTCTTTCCGGTGCATCCGAAGAGGCAGAAACTTGGTGTGTTTGTATCAAACAATATGAGTTGGTGTTGTTGTTCTTCTTTTTTTCTATTTAAATCCAGCCTGGACTCGCAGCTAGGTGGAACTGCAAAAGATGCGCTCCCTTCCAACTTGTTTTAATCTTTCAGTTTTTATGTTGCCGCCTCTTTTTCTGTTTTACACTTGGGAAAAGAGCTGAGGTTTTCCGACGGCAGATCTGCCGACATCATTTTCTGCCAGCGAGCCGACTAACCTACATAATATCCGAGTTATTTCTGAATTTTTTTCCTCTTCAAATTGGACAGAAATTAAAGTTTGTTTAAGGTCGTAAATTTCCGATTTAATCAAGTCTGTTGGGAGCGGAAAAGTTGGAATTAAATATGCCTCTATTTAGTTTCGGAAGGGGGCTCGGCCAGCCAAGCAATCGTTGCAACCATTTAAGTGGACCATTAAGTGGCGGGAAATATGGATGTTTATGGTAAACACTGTCTTATGGGGAAATTTAATTTCCCGTTTGATGCTTCTTTGATCTAGTAATGATGTTCATTTGGATACTTAATAGTTTTGCATTTGATGATCTAAATACCAATCATGAGGTAAGCCACTAGAATTTAAAAAGAAAATCAACTCGAGGCTCAATAACTTTGATTTATTTTTTAAATCCCACCACTGTTTTGAACATTTCCGATAATCGGAATTAAAATATCATAACCATCGAGCTGAAGCTCTCAATCCAATCCAATTGCATCACAGTTGGCCATAATGTGGCATTCCGCATTCGGCGAATCCTCGCAAATGGAGAATTAAAATTCAAAGCCATCTTCGGCCAATCATTATCGCTCAATTTCAGAACAGTCATCGTTGAAGTTTTGATTTGGTTTTTTCGCCCCTTCCAGCACAACGCATTTGCAATCAAATGAAGCTATTTTCTTCTTCCCCTTTTTTCGTTCCCGCTAGGTTCAACTTTATCAATAATACTGCCCCAAAATGGCCCCTCGTTGAGAGTAGCTCGCGTTGTCAGTTTTTCCAAATGGCATCCTCAAATGGCGGTGGTAGTAAAAAGCAGAAAACGAAAACCATTTCTCGATTCCGGTTTCATTCGCAGGAAAAGTTTCTGCAATTATGGAAAACCGGACAGCGAAATAAAAGTGAATTCGCGGATGCAAAATGGCTTTCGAAAATATGGCTGCTGAGCTGAAAATGGGCCGAATCGCTTAAAAATGTCTTTATTTTCGCGTTTTTTTTTAAATTCCAGTTATTCAGGGTCGATTTCGAATGAATATTTTATTTTAATCATATGAGAAATAAAGGTATCTATAGCTTCTAAAAACTCAGTAATAATTCAAAATTAAAAACAAAGATTTTGTCCAACTCAAATGACACTCTGAATTATATGAAGCACCCTTATAAAGTTTGTTGTTATTATTTGTGGTTTTTCAAATTTTTAGTTTTAGTTTAGTTTTACTTTTATTTATTTTTCGGCATCAAAGACTGAACGTTACTGTAACTGTAACTGTAACTGTAACTGTAACTGTAACTGTAACAGTAACAGTAACTGTTACTGTTACTGTTACTGTTACTGTTACTGTTACTGTTACTGTTACTGTTACTGTTACTGTTACTGTTACTGTTACTGTTACTGTTGCTGTTACTGTTACTGTTACTGTTACTGTTACTGTTACTGTTACTGTTACTGTTACTGTTACTGTTACTGTTACTGTTACTGTTACTGTTACTGTTACTGTTACTGTTACTGTTACTGTTACTGTTACTGTTACTGTTACTGTTACTGTTACTGTTACTGTTACTGTTACTGTTACTGTTACTGTTACTGTTACTGTTACTGTTACTGTTACTGTTACTGTTACTGTTACTGTTACTGTTACTGTTACTGTTACTGTTACTGTTACTGTTACTGTTACTGTTACTGTTACTGTTACTGTTACTGTTACTGTTACTGTTACTGTTACTGTTACTGTTACTGTTACTGTTACTGTTACTGTTACTGTTACTGTAACTAAAACTGTTACTGAATTGAAGATTTTTAAGACTGTTGCTGCTGATTGTTTGTTTTGATTTGACCTTCCTAATCAAAACAAACAATCAGCAGCACCGGTCTTAAAAATCTGCGCTTCCTAAGCCAAATCAAAACAAACAATCAGCAGCAGCAGCATTAAAAATCCGTGCAGTCAATTCGCCTTTTTTTTAGCAGCAGCAGCCTGAAAAATCTTTGCTTCCTAAACCATTTCATCTTTTTCCTCCGAAAGGCCTTATCAAAAACAACCAATCAACAGTAACAGTCTTAAGGGGGGGTAGGGTCTAACGGGTATAAAAAAAACACCATTTTCACGATTTTTTCCTAGAGCTATCGTTCAAACAAATGTATTCAAATTTTTTGCATTATACAAAGCATTGTTAAAAGAACATTTAGTAATTTTTTCGTAGAAAAATATTGAAAAATGAGCCGGTGACGGAGCATTTTCGAGGATGCCGTTTAGAAAACAGGATTTGCGGTGGACACTGTATCTCAGCACAGAATCATCTGAAGTCAAAAAATCAGAGCAAAATATTTTTAATAGATGTTTTTCTGGACCCCAACGTTTTTACTTAACTAAAAAATATTTTTATGAAATTTTTGTGGCTGTTTGAAGTAAAAACTACGATTTTTCACTTAAAAATCCGCCATTTTTCACCTGTAAAATCTCCCCAAAGTAAAAAAAAATCAAAAAAGAAAAACGTTGGGGTCTGGTATTTTATATGTAGAAAATATGTTCCAAATTTGAAAAGAATCGGATAAGACGTTTTCAAATGACGATGTCCACGGACTTTAAAAATGTGCTTTCGAGAAAAACGCGTTTGAAGTTTCTGCTCTTGCTTTCTTGCAGTATTAGATAGGAGGAGATAAAGGCCTATAACTTCTACAGTTTTGCTTCAATTGACTTGAAAATTTGACACAACATTCTTGAAATGTTTTACAATAAGAAAATAAAAAAATAAAAAAATCGATTTTTTGAAAGTGTTAGACCCTACCCCCCCCTTAAAAATCTGCGCTTCCTAAGCCAATTCGTCTTTTCCGGGGCCGAATCAGAAACGATTTTTTCGTAGCAGCCGTCTTAAAAATCTGCGCTCCCTTTGCCAATCCGACTGTCTACCGAAGGCCAAATAAGTTTTTTTTTTCTAGTAGCAGCAGCCTCTAAAATCTGCGCTCCCTATGCCAATCAATCTTTCCACCGAAGGCTGAATAAGAAATTTTTTTTTCATAGCAGCAGACTGTTAAATCTGCGCTGCCTGTGTCAATTCTTCTTTCTACCGGAGGCCGAATCAGGAACAAATTTTTCATAGCAGCAGCCTTGATAATCTGCGCTCTCTGTGCTTATTCTACTGACTGCTACGTTGTCGTCATTTTACGATTCTTACGAATCTTAAATTGAAGATTGACTCAGACACGTCTGTCGCTCACAAAAATAGATCAATTACTGACTTTGTTTTGTATGTTTTGTGTCTAGTGTTGCCAAAATAACAAACTTTGTCAAATAGGTTTATCCTATTTTATTTACCTTTAGTGTTGACGAATACAATTATGGATAAATTTTATGTTTATTAAATTTAATTTATTTTCTGCATATCCTTCATCTCATTTCTACACCTGGTAGTGGTGCAGCCAACTGTCGACCTAAAACTAGCTAACAAAATGAAAGAAAAATTTACAGCAAAGTTAAAACCAGCCACCCAGAATGCGAAATCAAATTGCATTCCGCGGTCGACACGCAATGACAATTTGATATAGTTATTTTATTTCCCTTTCTAGAGTATTTTTCCCCAAGCCAATTGTGAGGATCAATGGAGGAAGAATGTTATTTAACTTTACGAGCAGGGTTGCCAGTGTTTTTGTACCAAAAAGCAACATTTTCTTAGCTTGCCTTCATTGCAAAAGGGAATCAATGTTTGAAGTTTTAAAAAGGTTGTTGTCAACCTTCTAAGTTTAAAGAATAGGTTTGATTGATTTTTGTTTTTTTAAATCATTTGAAAGCCCTGGATTTCAAGAGTTTCACACTCACACTACAAATGGGTGATACCATAACGGAAGTTGAGGCTTTTTCAGTTTGTCGCTGTCCTGGGTGCTCAAAGTTAGAACCTGTCGTCGTCGTAGGGTTTTTCCAGAGCTAAATATGCGGGTGGCAACCATTTTGAAAGCCCAAAGGGGTGGGTGAGAGCCTCGTTTGTTACGGAATTTGACACTTTTTATTATGATTTCAACCGTTAGGTTCCCGAAAACGAATGAAACTGGCTGGGATTTAATGGCCAATGAAATGGACCGGGGCGGGGAGTCGAGTCAGTCGTGCCCCGATTAAAGGGTACAACTGTTCAACGGCTTTCGGTGGAACAAATTGAGTTTGCAATTTAAATGCTGTAGCGTGTCTAGACTTTGGGTGATTTGTGACCCGAGTACCCCGAGCTAATGAATTTGACAGGTAATGAAAAACGTTGTTATGAATAATTGGTAAACAAGTTTCTTCTGGTGCCTTTGGAGGCATACGCTGGGCTAATTGGATAAGTATTTCTAAACAGTCTTTGAGAATTTTTGTTTTATTTTTGATGCCTTGAGCAGATTTTGGAAAAGTTTTGAAAAGAGTTCTATAGAGGTGTTGTAGCAGCTTATGCTGAGTGTTTAATTATTAAAGTCAAATTTTGAAAAGAGTTTTATAGAGGTTTTGTAGCAGGTTTTAATGATTAAAGTCAAGTTTTGGAAGAAGTCTGTAAGAGATTTTGTAGCAGCTTATGTTGAGTGTATTGATGATAAAGGTCAAGTTTTGAAAAGAGTTTGATAAAGGTTTTGTCGCAGCTTTTGCTGAGTGTTATGATGATTTAAGTCAAATTTTGATAAAGGTTTTATACAGGTTTTTAGCAGCTTCTGTTGAGTGTTTCAGAGATTAAAGTCAAGTTTTAAAAGAGTTTTATAGAGATTTTGTAACAAATTATGCTGAGTGTTTTGATGATTAAAGTGAAGTTTTGAAGCAGCTTGTAGCAGCTGGCGTTTTAAAGATTAATATCAAACTTTGAGGAAGATTTTATAGAGGTTTTGTGGCAGCTTATTCTGAGTATTTTAATGATTAAAGTCAAGTTTTGAAAAGAGTTTTACAGAGGTTTTGTAACAGCTTATGCTGAGTGTTTTGAAAATTTAAGTCAAGTTTTGAAAAAGGTTTTATAGAGGTTTTGTAGCAGCTTATGCTGAGTGTTTTGATGATTAAAGCCAAGTTTTGAAAAGAGTTTTATTGAGGTTTTGTAGCAGCTTATGCTGAGTGTTTTGTTGATTGAATGATTAAAGTCAAGATTTGAAAACAGTTTTATATAAATTTTGTAGCAGCTTATGTTGAGGGTTTCAATGAATAAAGTCAAGTTTTGAAAAATGTTTATAGAGGTTTTGTAACAGCTTATACTGAGTTTATTATAATTAAAGCCAAGTTTTAAAAGGGTTTTATAGAGGTTTTTTAGCAGCTTATGCTGAGGGTTTTAATAATTAAAGACTATTTATGAAAAGAGTTTCATAGAGGTTTTGTAACAGCTTATGGTGAGTGTTTAAATGATTATAATCAAGTTTTAAAAAGAGTTTTATAGAGGTTTTGTAGCAGCTTATGTTGAGTGTTTCAATGATTAAAGTCAAGTTTTAAAAAGAGTTTTATAAAGGTTTTATAACAGTTTATTCTGAGTTTTATAAAGGTTTCGTAACAGCTTATGCAGAGTGTTTTAAAAATTAAAGACAATTTTAAAAAGAGTTTTATACAGGTTTTTTAACAGTTTGTGCTGAGTTTTAAATGATAAAACTCAGATTTTGAAAAGAGTTTCATAGAGGTTTTGTAACAGCTTATGGTGAGTGTTTTGATGATAAAATTCAAGTATCGAAAAGAATTTTAAAGAGGTTTTGTAGCAGCTTATGCTCAGTGTTTTGTTGATTTAAGATAAGTTTTAATAAAGGTTTTATAGAGGTTTTGTAGCAGCTTAAGCTGAGGGTTTTAATGATTAAAGTCAAGTTTTGAAAATAGTTTTATATAAATTTTGTAGCAGCTTACGTTGAGTGCTTTAATGATTAAAGCCAAGTTTTGATAAGAGTTTTATAGAGGTTTTGTAGCAGCTTATACTAAGTGTTTTGATCATTTTTCTGGTACACTATAATATAATTAACATTTGAAATCAAAATTTCTTATAAATCACCTATCAAATCTCTAGTTTTTGCTTGGGATAATACTTCGAAAAACCAGTTTTGTTTCAAAAAATGTTCTTATTCATGTGAAGTAATTATGGGCGTCAAGAGATAAAAATTATCCGTGTGTGGCATCGCTCAATCTGCATAATAATGAATTATGCAAAATTATCATAAACAAAAACATTCGGCAGGAAATAGCATCAAAAATTAGCGGAACAACAACCGACTCGAAAGCCTTCAAACTTATCGCCTTCTCCAGATGAAAGCAGTTCTTATAAAACTAATCATCTCCTTAATGAACCAGATAAAGAGCCGAACGTGAGATAGCAGCCTGTTGACATTATCGTTGATTAGCGAACGAGACGATGATGGCATAGGCTGGAAGCTTCATTCTAGAGTAGGAAAGCAAAAATGGGAAGATGAATGAATGACCCAGATTATGACGCCGCCGACAAGAGGGAAAAAGAAGAAAGAAACTGCAAATAGACGCAAATCTGGGCTAATTTGCGCACCAAACCAAACCAAATCTGCTAAACATTTCCGTTTGATGGACTCTCTGGCAAGATGGACAGACTCCCCACGACGATGATGGCGAGGAACTTGCAAATATGTAGTCTGCTCGGGGTAATCAATTTTTCTAGAATGGGTGTCTGTGGACTTGGGAAGAGTGCCGGGAAAGTCAAATAAATCACGCACCATTTCGAGAGGATATAAATCAATCAATCTTTTCGCTGGCTGAGCGATTTGTGTGCGGGCGGTAAAAACACTCCTAGGAATATGGATCTAATATTTGTCTCATCGCTTCGACTGTCGCTTGGCTTGGGTTTGAGATGATCTTATTATTAGCACCAATTAGAGAGCATTTTCGGCTCCGAGAGGGGGGTCAATCTGGGCATGTTTGCTCTGTAATGAGGCTAATAGGGCGTCAGAAATCAGAAAACATATCATCAAAGCAAACATGGGCCGTTGCCAAGAGTTGCAATGTTTGGTTGGCATCTTCTAGAGAGACTACTACTGGTAGCAAGCAGCCAACTGTGATTGATTTGGTTGCTAGATACGAGGAAGTTTCTTCATTGAGTCGCTACGCCCATCAGAGCAGAGGGCCATTTGGTCAAGCAACGGAGATTCTTGCTTGAAGTTTTCTCAACTGTCAACTTGTCACTCAAACGATCGTTCGACGGGTGGTGGTTGGATAAAAATAGTTGATTGACACTAAAGAGCGCAAATTTACGGCCGTCTTAAAGAGCATTCGTCATTTGCGACCGAAATTGTCGACAAATTGATATAAAGCTCAGCGACGGTTATATTAAATACTTGAATCAGATTAGCTTCGGGGGAGTTAATCAAAGTTCAAAAATCTTGGCTCCTTTCACTGCCATCTGGAGCATTTCCACCGTTAAGAGTTTCCAGACGTGTTTATCTATTCAGCATCATCATACTTTGCCCAACACTGCTGGATGCTGGATGCTGGCTGATGATCCAGGCAATAAACAGCGAAGAATGGAAGCTAAAATGTTGTGTATCGAAACATCCCAACCAATCCCATAAAGTAAGGCAAGTGAAAACTGCCAAGAATGGTCGCTGGCTGGACTCTTCATTCCCCGGTTCAGAAGTGTGCAGAGGAGACAGAGTCTTTATACCCTCAATCTCCTGGTCTGGCACCGTATGGTGTTTATATTACATCGTTATTAATTTTTCGTTCGTTCATTCACTGCTGGCTGCTGCTAGATATTTAGGGCTGCCTGGGACGCCTGTCCGGGGGACGATCCGGAGCATCTGGAACCAAGCGAGTGGTGCATCTAGTCAAGGCCCCGGGGGCGCCGGCAATGTTCAGTTCATATCCGAACGCCATCCACCACTTTTCCCCCCAAAGGCATCTCTCCGTTAGTCTTTCATATAAATGAAACATTAAACTTCATCCGCCATCGCCATCGTCAGGCCAAGCGGCAGCAGATAGTGAAAATTCCGGGGACGCGCCGACATTTTCGCTCAATACCAGCTGTGTGTGCATGGCTGGCGTTGATGGGCCTCTGGCTCGGCCTCGGCCTAACTACCGTGTACCCTGCTCCGATTACCGATCCGGGCAATACGAGTCCAACGGCCATGAATCATGATGCTGCCGACCGACCTGTATCATGGACTATCTCCCGGTAGTCAGGCAGATCCAACGGCAGCCCTTTGGATTTTGTTGGTACACATTGCTACCATATTGTAGCACACATGAAGTAGGCTAAAGTTGCCCCTGTCACTATGGCTACTAGATGGCCATCAACTATTCGCACATCTCCTATCCATCTTGCTGCTTCATGAAGGCACTCAAAGTTCTGTGTCACTGGATTTCGGTGAATTTGGGAGGTGTTGTCGAAAATTTATTGAAAATCTAGGCATCTGGATCATCTTGTTAGTGAAACCCCCACCCGGCTTTTAGAATACATTCAAGGGTCCTATGATTCGGAATTCCAAAAAAGTTAGAGCAGATTGAAGAAATGTTTTGTGACTTTGTTGTTGAAAAGTAAGCTAAATTAGTTTCATAGAATCAAATCTACCAAACCATTATGGAATGTTCTTAACGTCAGCTATCAATTGGTTTGCCATTTAAATCTATTAATTTTCACAAAACGTCTTTAAAAACGAAAAATCTACATGCGATTATTTGTTAACGCTTTATTCTGGCTTGTAACTTTATTCGGGTGCATCCAAATATAAAAAATACTTCGAAGACCCTCAAGAAATTCTCGAAGCCTTCATGTTTGCATTTATTAGTTTGCATGTTTGCATCATTAGGGGAGAGTGGGGATACTTGATCCCCTTTTCTTATTTTCCCCATATCTTTTTGGAAAAATTTCGCAGCTCGCCGTCTTTTACATTTTCTGACGGCTTGTAACTTCAAGTTTCTATGTTCCAAAAATAAGAACGATACTTGAACCCGTAGATGAACTAGAAGCATTCTCGTGAGAGTAAAACAATTGCGATATTTTTTAAGTTAGGGAAGATTTGATTTCCTATTGAAGGAGACTTGATTTTTTATTCAGGAAGCCCTAATCCTTGTATAAAAAAATTAAACAAAACCTCAAGATAGGAAGTCAATGACAATGTTGGTTATGTTTGTTCTCATTTCAAAATTTATAGCAGACAGAAGAAGAAAATTCTATTACTTTGTCTAAACGCTAATGACATTGCATACTTCGAGGCGCTATTTTCTATATATAAGAGAAAATTAATTATTTTAGCCCTTTTCTTCAGACAATTGTTGGATAAACATTAGTTTTTGGATAAATATTAGTATATATATATTTCGTAATCAGCAATGGTAACGATCAATTCAGAAGAAGAATATGCCGTTTTTAACTCTGGGGATCAATTGTACCCATAATCAACATTTTAGAAAACTTTTTCTAAAAAAAGTTGAGAGTTTTCCATTGCTTTGAAAATATGGTATTGTGAAGTTCATATTACGCTTGAACGATTGATACATTTTAGCAAATTTTGTTTTATAATTTTCCATGTAAGAAACATTTCAAACTGATGAAAAAAGATCTTCAAGTTACATTTTGTGAAATTTTTCAAACAAAGTTCAATTACTCAAACAATTATTTTGTTAAAATTTTTTGAACTGCAAGCATTGTTGTTTTGCTCTTTTTATCACATTTTTTTGGACATTTGATCTTTGTAAGACATTCCAGTTTCAAGATATAGCTAAGGAATCAAGTATCCCCAGGGATCAAGTATCCTCACTCTGCCCTACATTTTTATGGACGCATTCTAAAAGCTCAGGAAAAAAAACTCGCTAACCATACTCTAAGTGCCGTTTGGCACTCCTCGCTTAAAACAGCTTTATCTCTCATGATTGCCAACTGATTTTTACAAAATTATAGTTTAGAAAACATCAGGCAAAATTTAACTTCAACACTTAAGTTTTCCTTTATTTATAGTATAAGAAATAAAAAACCGAAAAAACATGCTTCGGTAAAAAGACAGTAGATCAGATACGGAATGCTTAAAAAAAATTATTAAAGTCCAAGAAAGCTGAAGTTAGAAGCTATACGTTGCACATAAGGATTTTTTCTTGAGTTTTTTTTTAAAGATCATGACCACAATAAATGTAGAAAGTGGTATAAAAACCATACTTTTCAATCAATAAACATCAATAAACCTTCATAATTATTTAATTCATACCAGATATACTTTGTAAAAAAGGTTGAAAAGTTAACGTTTTTGCATCTTTAGATTTTCAAAATACGATTCACAAAACGACGAATTTTCAAAGCCAGCAGTTTTTTTTAACTTTTTGCCAAATTGCAATTGGAAATTAACTCGTTTATAAAAAAAAAGGTTTGAATTTGTGCGAACCCTACAAGCCGCACGATTGGAAATGTTCAAACTCATTTCAAAATTTGATTTGAACAAGTTAAAAATTCTTTTTTTCGATTTGACCGAAATGGAAAAATTAAATAGTAAAGGGTTTTTGAAATTCGAGAATAGTTGCAGTTCAACCAGAAATGTAATGTTGAATCAATTATATTTATAGTTTTAATGTTTTTAGGCATCATTAGGCATTGTTATTGAATCTACCATATTTACAGTTGAATCCATTACATTCATAAATAGACAATCAATTAAAGACAATTAAATTAAATTACAGAAGATACAATAAAATGCTAGAAAAATTTGAAACTATCATCACTGAAACCAACTGTTTCTAATATCAGATTCAAACATAAGTAGAAAACACATCTTCACGACAAAGCTATTTGTCGTATGGTTAATACGATTTGTTTATTCAATTTCAATATTTTATTCAAATCCGAATTTATTCCAAATTTTTAATTATTTCCTGAAGTTCGTTAAATTTCTTTAACTTTTGGTTTTTTTGAGTTTGAGAGAAATTTCCATCATTTATTCTGAAGATATATGAAATTTGATTTTTTTTTGGATAAATTAAGACGTAAAGTTGAATGAAGACACATGCTTTTTTTACACAAAACTTAAAAATAAAAACTGTTGGAAGCACCTGATAAACTATTTTCGCGAAAAGTGCGTTAGATGTGGCCTTTTTTAATCTTCAATTTAGAAAATTTTGAAACATGTAATTTCTTTTGTCGTTTTGAATAAGAAAAATGATTTGAGATCTTTTGACTTTAAATGTGTTTGTTTTAACCCTATTTCCTGGTAATATTGAATCAATTTTTCTTTTCCCACAAGTAGGTAAATATTGAAAGTGTCAGCTCTGGGAAATATTTGAGGTCCTTAGTCAGAGCCAAGAGATATAAAGTGCAAAAATGATCTATTTGAGTCAATAATCCAAAACGATTCTTCTTATTTAAATTCATATCTGCTGATTAATTCAGATTTTAGAAGTTTATAGAAAATTCAAATTTGTTCTGCAATCGACAGAATCAGCTCAAATTGAGAATAACCAAAAGAATTTGTTTTGGTAAATACTTTTTGGGGACATTCTTAACGATCAGTCTCACCCAGCAGTACTGATTCTAGGCATTTCAAATCGGGTCACTTTCACAAATCACTTTAGCATCCAGCTGTTTAAATTTTTTTATTTCTAACAAAAAGATTCCTTCAAAAAGATAATAACTTTTATGATTTTTTTTCATGCAACGTGATGAACGTATTACGAAACTTCAACAGCGATTTTCTAGAAGCATGCTAAGCAGCTTATACGACCTGTAGAAAACTGACTGAAACTTAGTCATTTTTTCTTAGCTTTGTTTTGAAAGTTCTCTTTGGTATGTGTGTAGACATCTGATGAACCAGACAAAAAACAAAAATTAGTTCAAAAAGGGTGTTGGGATTTTTAAACAAGTTTCGTGGGCTTGCTTGTACGTCTGTTCTCTGTTTTATTATGTAGATACGAACTTCTTAATTAAACTCAAGAACCAAAACACTCACTACGTTCATAGAACTTTGAAATTTTTCGGTGGTTTCCAATTTCCTTGAATTTTATAAACTGTCCGGATAATTTAGATGTAATCACTTTGGTCTGATGTAGGACCCATATTCGATATTTGGAGCTTTTAGAATATTTCCGGAAGTACTGAAGTCCTGTCCAGGAAGCAGGAATTACTCACAGTTCAGGTGTTAGCATTTTGCAGAAATCAAACGCCAATGAGTGGCAAGTTTTAAATTATTTTGTTTTGAAATGCTTCGTTATGACTGATATTGGCAAACAAGTTTGAATCTAATCGAAAAATTGAGCTCATTCATCCATCCATCTCTTTGCGTCATACATATGTTAACATAATTCTTTTTGATATAATAATTCATATTAAACCATGTTATGCAAACTCATTATTGAATTTTGTGCCAATAGGAAAAGATTTCATTTTATGAGCATATTAAAAAAGTTGCTAATTTTATCTAGCTGCTTTTTCTACACCCCAAAAATAAAAAAAAAAAACTAGCTAAACTCTGTTTTATGCGATCTGGAAGTCAATTTTGGGTTGTTTATGTTCTCAGTTTTCTCAAATGTTGACAATCAAAATCACTGTGTTAATTAGCTAAGAGCCACTAAATTGTGCTGATTTTAGGCCAATTCTAACGAATTTAAAATGGACGACCATTTGAATTCTTAGAAACGGATTCGACACATTTTTGTTCGGGTCCCGTTGACTGGTTCTCTGTGTTATAATTTACTTGGTGTAGCTGTTTTTTCTTGAGTGTGTAGTCGATCCCAGAGTGCCTCCAGCTACGGGTGGATGCATATTGAGGAAAAGTAGGCAAGGGGAACCAAAAGTTTCTCATTGGTGGGGGGTGGAGACGGAGCGCTTTTTGATAGTCAATTGTTCGCCTACCAAGCCTACGATTACGATTGCCTGTCACAAGATGGACGATTCCGTGCATTGGTATAAGAACACACCCGAAGCTGTACACGCCCTGGTCGATCCTATCAATTCGGGATGCCAGATAAATCTTTGAAGTTTTGTGTTTACGAAAAAATATGAACAAAAAGGTGAGAATTTTCGATGAATTTACTATGAGTTTTTCTTTAAGAGATCTCTAAAAAAATAAGGAGAATCAATTTTTAGGTTTTTTTCTTGTAATTCAAACATTTTTTGAAAAAAATATTGAATACTAACAAGTTAAAAATGGAGTTAAGAAAACTGGTGTTTTTTTTGCTTTTGAAAACACACACACTTAATCTTTTCTCCTGTGGTCGGAACGATATTGTCCTGTATTTTCAACAGCTGAAATTATTGCAGGTAGTTTTGAAGTGGTCCTGTAGGTTCGGAATGGCTTCCATACGAGATTTACCTGGAATTTCAATATTTTTTGTTTAGCCGGAATTAAAACAATAATTTTTTTCAAATACTTTTATATTTTCAACAAATAATTTCTCATTTCACTTTACATAACATTGCACTTAATTTGTTCATCACTGATTATCCTGGTTATATCTAGTAATTTTGAACATAATTTGACCTGAAACAAAAAAAAAAACGTCCACATATCAGTTCTTCCGTCAGTAATAAATTGATTTAAAACATTTACCTGCTCTAAAACCGTTACGTTGCTGTTTCCAGTGGTTCTATCAACATTTCCGTCAGGCCCCAAAGTGTGGCATATTTTTTTTAGCTTCAGCAGCCAGCAGCATCGACATCAACAGCTTCGACGGTGAACCCGGCATCGAAGCTTGCGTATACGAACCGCTTGTCCAGCACGACATTCTGCTAATACGACAGATAATCTTACCGACCAACAAACTAAAACTACAAAAAAATGACGAGCCAAATTGTTCCGCGATTTTCTTTTCCATGCACTGGTCAAAGCGAGAGAAAACAAACATGTTGTATTTTTTATACAGGAGAGCAAGAGAAAGAAAATTTGACAAGAATTGGGTCTCCTGTGATTTCGGAGAACACTGTCCTGAATTCCTGTGCTCTCGTAGCAAGTTTGTCTCGAATTTCAGGAGAGATGAAGCGTCCTGAGATTCGGGTGAGTTCCCTTTCGAACTTCGTTTAAATTGAGCAGCTTTCCCGTGACACGGAGATTCATAGTCCCGAGCAAGATAAATGCAATCTTAGTGTGCACCTGAGTATTTTAGTATTTTTTGTATGAAACGGTGCTATTTTCATCATAACTTATATTCAAAATAAATGTTGAAGATATTTGTAAGCTAAATTTATGAAAGTTCTGTTTTGGAAAGCATTTTCATAAGAAAAAAAAACTAGTTGAAAAATTTAAATTTTATCCTGTTTTCTTTAAACTAAAGAAACAAATATGAAGATTTTTTTCTAGAATCAACGGAGTCAACGGAGTCTATCAGGTTTCGTATTCCATTTAAGAAAAATGCACTTCTGAAATGTTTGCTCTTAAGATCATTTGTGACTTAAATGAGAGCTGTTTGCATATTTATCGTACATTAAAATAATTAAATGTTTTTCCGTCGGCTTGTCTTGCAAGTACCTTCTCATAACAAAATTTTGTCCAATAATTATTGAAATATAACATGAGAAGTTTATTCCGTTTTCATTATATTGAAAGACATGCACCGTGTTAGCCGCTTTAGGCTTTACAGACTGAATAATTGACGTGGACAACTAAAGATTAACAAATATGCCTATTTGCAAAAGCTATTGCTTCCAAAATGCTCTGAACTCTATTATGGAGGATTTTGTGGTGCAACTGTTTAGTTATTATCTCTAATAGAGTGGAAGAGCAGCCAACAATGCGTGTTTAATTTTAAGAGTGTAAGCTGTCAAACGAAAACACATGGAAAACGTAAACAAGGAGTAAACAAAACAGCTTAGTACAGCGATACAATTTTGGTTTCGTACAATCCGTTGCAGTCAAAGGTCGTTGCCGATGCAGGACCGGAAAATTCTGCATCAGCTGAAGGTGAAAGAATGCGGATGAAATTGTTGAACGGAAACCAAATGCATTCCAACTCATAGGCAGAGGAAGAATTGACATCCACCCGGAACGCAACTATAGAACAAAATCTGAAGAAAAATGAGAAGACTCAACCAATAGATAAAGGGGTAAGTGGAACTATTTTTTTATTTCTAAGAACTGTTCTGAAAAGATCTCTTCTTTGCACATCAGAGTTCGTAATGCCCATCACCAAGCAAAACAACAGACGGCGAAAAACAATCTGGTTTGTGTACAACGGCCCCTTCGCCAAGTGAGTTGCGTTTAGGTGACAGCGCCGTTGTTTGGGAGCTGAGGTTACTTTTGTGACCCAGTCAGTTGCCAGGTGGTCAAGCCGGAACAGATTCAGCAGGAAGCAGCTATTATTATAGGTGCTTCGGGCCGTTGCCATGCGCCCGTTGAGCAGTGCAGCCAGGCAGGGTTGCCAGAATCTGTGATACCTGAGAAAAAAGGGCTGTGATATTACTGTTGCTTGTTTTGGCTACAGATATTTGTATTTAAAGTAGAAAACGGGCCCATGAGTAATTATTTCAGCTAGCTTAGGTTTTTAATATGTCGTGCTAGTAAATTGTGATTATAGCTTTATTGCAATCATGAGTTGCTCAGGAATATTTATTAATTTAGCTCTTGCTCAGGATTTTTATTAAATAAATAAGAAATGGTAGGTCAGGTGGTGTTGAGAAAATTTCATACATTTCCGGCATACGAAGGTTACATATTTTGCTTTTTATCCGAATTTCGGGTGCCCCGTATCAAACAATTCACAAATCACAACCGGACCAACTAACAAAAGCCCTTACCAAATGCATCGAACAAGCGTTTGAGGGGGGCTTCGCGAAGATTATTTATCAAAATGAATGACAATTTATTTAAAATTGCATCCATCGCGAATTACCAAGCGTCAATGAGAATAGGCCCGGGACGTGATTGGCATACGAGCGATACCCATTTTTTATCGTCCTGAGCCCAAAATGCGTCAAAACATCGTTCAAGAGCATGATGTTTTGACCGAGTCATGGACGTGCTCTGCTGGTGATTTGGGACCATCATGATTGATTTTATTTTTGATATCGAAAGTATCCATCGGCTGGGCTGGGCTCGGCGATTGATCCCTGTCATGTTGGGATCGTTACTTCTTTTTTTTTGCTCCCTCATGTGCAATTACAACGTTAATACATGCATCGAACAGATCGATGTCATAAGCTTGCGAATATATTTTACCAGAGTGGCATTTAATGCCCGGAATTTGAACTATTCCACACTTGTCCGATAGGAAAACGTTTTATTTTATCCGAAATCCTTTCACTGCCCCAGTGAAATTGTGTCCCCAAACTCTTGCAAAATAACAGCAATTTAATTGCCTGTAAAATAATAATTTACGAGCATCAACTCAACAATTCACGTGGGTGTTTGTTCGGAAGAGTGTGTTTTTGTTAAATAAACTTTTAAATGGTTGGACGGACACCTACGGATGCTCCCGGAATTTTCCTACGGAACGAAATTCATTTGGGGGGCCGTTCACATACCACGTGGACCACTAGGGGGATAGGGGTTTAGGAAATGTCCACGTTTTTCCACGGAGAGGGGGTTTGGGATTAAGTCACGTGGACATACTTAGCCCATAAATAGGGGGTGTTAAAAATCACATTTTTCTGTCCACGTGGTATCTGAATGGCCCCTTATTTGAACATCGCAAATAACTCCAGACGAATGCCAGGGACACTTCCGGTGGAAATCTCATCTGCCTTTTGTCACTGTGTGATGCTGTCGCTACGAAGCGAACGTCATCGAGGACGTTGTTGTCTGCTGAATTAGCTGAATGACCGGAAGTTAGCTTACAGCTGCTGGCGATGGCAGTTTGAGTAAATTTCGTTCAATTCGATTTTTTTTAACAAATTTCGCTCGTTTTTGTTTTTCTAAGTTCATATCTTCTCATTAAAAGAGATATCATTAAAAAAACGTTTAACTTGAGTAGAGTCATAAATAGGATAATTTTCCCATTTAATGGATTCCAATTTTGATAATTAGCTCCCATTTGAACCTTAAACGTATCAACATTAAAAACCACATCCGCTGCATCATTTGAACCTGCTTGAACTCGTCATTGTCAAAGAGCCGGAAAATTGGACAAATTCCCATCATTTCCGTCACTTTACTACCTACTCCTTTGAGCCGCAGTCATACTGTCACTTTTCCCGTTTCTCAAAGAGAAGGAAAAATCTTAACCATGCAAAACCTCTTGAAACAAAAATAACGAAAGTCACAGGAAAAAAGGGGAGAAAGACACTCGACACCGTTTAACGTCAGCTCTAATGAGTCACTCCCCTCACTGCTAAATATTTATTTTTTCAAGAATGAAAACCATCTCGAAAGTCGCTACAAACTCAATCATCATTCCATAATTTGGGTAATATTTTGTCTCAACTGTGTTAAGCGCTTCGGTTCGTCTGAGTTGAATTTTTAGCCGTGATTCCAAAGCAAAGAGACAGAAACCGGGAAAAGAGCGGAATAAAAAAAAACGGCTTGTTTCCTATTACTAATCATGAAAATAATGACTCGGGCGGGTGTTCCTTCTCGAGTTTGCCGACAGCACAAAACCAAGGCGCAAAATGATTATAAATTACAAACACATGTCCAACATGCGCGGATTCTGAGTGGGGAATCTTATTTGCGGAATGATATCTTTTAATTTTTTTTGTTTACATTCCTTCTCTTGTTTTGAACCACAGATGGCGCGAGTTCGGTTTCGGAAGAAAACATCTATGAATTTTACTTCTTTATGTTGCAAATATAAAGTATCTTTTTGATAAGCCAAGCCTTAAACCAGTGCACAATGGGGAAAAAAGTGTATAAAACGCAAAGAAATTCAATATCTTCCCTTCCACATGAAATAGGTCTGTGAAAATATACTTTCCTTTAGTGAAAATGTCCGGAAGGACATAGTAACGAACGGAGATTTAATGCTTTTGTAACCCCTAAGTCCCCTATATTTTGTAAACAATTCAGATATAAACACATACTACAAAATTTTGAAAACAATTAACCTATCTTGTGTGAATTTTTATTTTCAGGAGATCAAATGAAGGCTATTTTGGCTACAACACGCTTCGGAAAATGAAGTTAGGGCTTATTTTAACCTCGATTCCCTTGAATTGTTCAATAAATTATGAAAAAAAAAAAAATCATACGTATTACAAATTTTGAAGCAGTTGAGTTTTTTCTTGTGTGATTTTTCTCAAAGAACAAATGAAGGCTGTTTGAGCCACCGCACGCGTCGGTTAATGGAGTTATTGCTGTTTTATCCTCAATTCCCCTACATTATTTTTAATTCACAAAAAAGCATATTCGGTCTTAAAAATTTTGAACCAAATGAGATTTATCTTGTGTGATTTTATCAATATTTTGAATAATTGGTAAGATTTGTTTAAAAATAAGATTATAAAAATACCAATAAACAAAATCAAACAGTTCGAACAAGAAAATCTACAACAGTGCCAGACATTTATTTTCACAAAAGCCACATAAAGATGACTATATTGTAAGTAGGACAAAACAGATTATGCTCAAATCCATTTACTCAATTTAATATGTATAACCACTGATGAACTGATGTACAAGCTGAGCTTTGAAAAGTGTGTAAAGTCCCGACGGCCGTTTTGAATCAATTTTATGTTTTTTGGTCGAGCCACCAGATGTCTCCAAGGACACAAGAGAGAACTGTCAGAAAGAAAATGAAATAAAAACAAAACAAAATAACAAACTTTTAGTCAATTATGAAAAGGTCGTATTACTATTTGACGAGTTTCGAGCAATCAATTGAGTGTTGAGTGTTGAAGATTCGTTACACATTTATACGCATATCAAAATTTTAAGCTTAAAGCTGTTTTTCGAATTGCTTTAAGCTAGCATGAAGCACTTAATATAAATAGATATGATGCGTGAAAATGCCCGCTCAGACAAGCCTAGAGTCTGAATTTCTTCGTTGAATTTTTAATTTTAATCTCAATTGGATAAAATGTCTGGTTCGTTTCGCTTGTTCAAAGTTGTTAGTTAATCTCTTTAGTAAAAAGAATCAAGGCAAAATAAACCAGATGAATTAACCCTTCGTTTCATAAAGTTACAAATATGCAACAATTAATTAAAACTGTTCTAATCTTCACATTTAGCTAAAAAGTAAATTTTTTTTTCGATGGGAATAATATTTATAATTTCAAGATCACGTTCAATTAAAAAAAAATATTTTTAGTGTTTATAGGAACCAAAAAAACTCACTTGAATCTGAAAAATATGGAATGTGGAAAAAGCCTAATTTTTCAAATTTTTGGCCTAGTGTAATTCATATTGAGAATTTTTTTTCGACTCAAAAAAAATTTTTTCGTATTCCCACTAAAGTAATTTACATAATAAACAAAATTTGAGATTTTTTTTTTGTTTTTTCTCTGATATAATGGGTTTTCAATAACTGTTGCAAATATGCAACACCATGCAACGGTAGTACCCTAGCTAGTTATATGGGTTCCATAGTGTGTTTTCGAAACTTGCATCGTTAAACAGTGTATTTGTTTCCCGATGACAATGTTTTCGTTATTAATGATTTATTATCATGTTCAGGCCGTATTAAGAGGGGGGGGGGATGAGAAAAATTGTCCCCCCCCCCTGAATAAAGAGGGCCCCCGAGGTGAAAAAAATAAAAGTTTTGCTCTAAACCGTTATCAAAACTAGAAAAATATTATAAAAAGTTCAAAATTTATCAAACTTTAAACTAGGACGGGTCCGAATAATGAACTTATTTAGGATTTGTAATTCAGCGTATGTAAAACACATTATTTTGATTTTTTTTCCGCGGCCCATTGGTATAACAAATACATATTTTGAATAAAAAAAAATGTCGGATGCCTTCATAACTTGCAAAATAAGCATACACCAATTTTCAAAAGTTCTATATTATTCAACGTGATTCAAACTCAAGTACGGGGCTTTATCCAGAGAGTTTAAAAATCTAAAAACAAACAACGAATACGCTTTTTTATTTTTCCACTTGAAAATTCAGTACTATCTGCCAACATTCGATAACCGAGGTTTGAAGTATTGTTTTGCTTTTTTTTCTTAGAGATGAATGAATGATTTGATTGAAAATTACAATGCTCATTATTTTTTACTAAAGTATGAGCCGTTTCTTATTAACAATCGATGAAAAATGCTCTTTATTTATACTATTCAACCTTTTCCTGGAAGCTCTGGAAGTTGATTTTAAATTGAGATTTTTTGTTCTCGAATTTAGTTTTATTTATATTTGTTTTTTATTCTTAAACTGATTTCAAGTTTGAATTCTAATTTTAGAATCATGTTCCAAATTCTAATGCTCATTCCGAAGAAATCTTTATTGTTCTTTTAATTTTGCCAACTAATGATATTTAATAGTTTAATGTAATTTGTAATTGGATCATTCCTTCAAAACTAAATTGAGACTTTACTCTTTAATATCAAGTTTGTTTATTAAAACTGCCATATAGTTATAGTATGATTTAAGATTAAGAATCTTTATCAGAACCAATTTAAATACGTTTTCGGAATTGATTTGTGTTGATTTGTTCAAGGTTATGTTCAGAAAAGTTGTATAGGTAAGAAGCTTTCCATTTTGCCGCCGGTCGTGGCCTAGAGGATAGCGTTCCAGCCATCTAAGCCAGAGTCCATGAGATCGAATCCCGATCACGACACATATAGTGCTCTTTCCGTGGTCTGGTGGTAAGATGCTAGCCATAAAATCCTTGAAAGATGTACGCCTTAGAGTTAAGTAAATTAGATATCTTCAAAGAAACATGAAGTTTCACTGAGATCCTATATGTGTGTGTTCGTTTTTTTTTTTAGCACCTTCAAGCAAACGTAAGGAATAATTTCCTCAGTAGGGGGAAGTGTTCCTAAATGCGCATGTTGGGTAATATGCGCATACAGCCGATTGGCGATATGGCTGGAGATTCAAAGTATCTAATCAGTGCAGTTTGAGGGTAATACGCTATTGAAACATGACATGAAGAAATTTGATTGTTATATAAAGCCAAAAAAAATTTAAAAATTCAAACAAGATTTTTGTCAGTTTTGTTATAATATATTGAACTTTAATTATCGTGCGTACAGATTCTGTGAACAAAAATTTTAATAGTTTTTCTTTCTAATTCATCTGTAAATCGGAAATTCAACAAATTAAAGCTTTTGGCAAGGTTGTAAATGATAAATTATTGGAATAAGAGACAGGTTCTGAATGCCCATATCAAGGCAGGTTAAATGCCTATATCAAGAAAAATAGATTAGTCTTATAAATTTTTTACTATTTATCATTTAAACATCAAATCTACGCTCAAATCACGATCTTACAGCTAAAAAAGAAGAACTTTATAATGATCCGATAAAAATACGATATGAACCAAAAATATTACCATGAAATATGGCCATATGGCATACCTAATTATGTTTCTTGCCAAAGAACTAGTGATGTAAGAAATTTCACCAAAATTTCAGCTTTGACGTATGCTTAACATCCGTTTCTACCATTTTCAATCAAATAATATCAAAATATTTCAAGTGTAAATGAAATATAGCTTAAAACATAAATATGCGCATTTAGCCCGCCAGTTTCGGAAATCGGCTATTTTGACTTCTTTTATTAAAAAATTATTCTAACAAAAACTGTAAGAGATTTTAACAGAAAAACTGCTCTAACGTATGTAAAACAGATGTTCACTAATGTGTATAGAGTTTTCAGACTCCTATCTATTGGAATATGGGAGAAAATGAGTCCTTTCCTTAATATGCGCATATAGCCCGCCTCTCCCCTAGGTGGTATATTATCGCATAACTACTCCTAGCTAATTTCTCGAGAGTCTTTGTAGTCTAGTGGATAAGCTGGTGCGAGTCTGGTTCCGATGTGTCAGGCTGGGTTCGATTCCCGGTATCGGCGAGACAACTTTTGGGTTCGAATCCCATAAGAAACCGACAGGTAAGATGTGTTTCCTCTTATAACTGATTATATGAATGTTTAACCAGCTGCCAGCTGGCCAGGTATATGCACGGATGCCGGAATACCTCTAAGTAACCTGATTGACTCGTTCTTCCAAAACATACCTACATACGAAGCCATGGGGTCGGTCCAAGAATGCATGTGAGCACATACTTAGGCAGAAACTGTGGTGAATCCGTGCACCCATGGTGGAAAACCAACATACATAACTACTCCCAGATAAATTCTTAACTTTCCGGTGTCCAGAAATCTAGATTTGCGAAGTTTTCTGTGCGAAAACTATGATTAATGCAAAAGAAATTAGGAATAAGCATTTATTTCCAGTTGTCGAGTGTGAAGAAAAAAGGTGTAACCGTTTCATGTTGTTGCAAATTTTCAACAATTAATATTTTTGCTAAATAACCGAAATATGTGAAAATAATATTTTTTCCTTATTTTTCCCTTCATGTATTCATCATTGCGCACTATTGAGAATTTTTTCGAGAAAAAATAAAAAATCATGAAATGAAGGGTTAACCTTGTTGTGAATGCATTGAAGCCGTCCATTTTTTCTACGATGTTAATTTATTAATTTAGAGATCACAAACAATTGCGCTCTTCCAAGAATCAGGTTCTTCAAAAGTTGATTCGGCTTGTTTAAATGATAGCATTTGAAATTTTGCATACGTTTCTGGAATTTTATAATTCCAGCTTGCACATCTGTCATTTCGTCAGTCTGTCTAGTGACAACATTATGATGATGCTACTTTTCTCAGCTGAAATTTTTTCGTAGTTCATCTAATTATAAGAGCAATTCATTTAATTGTATTCAAATTTATTTATGAGTTCAAATACCATTGCGCCCTCTCGAAAAATGTTTACTTCCAAAAGAGCTATCTAGAAACAGTGCCATCTATTGCGCCGTTCAAAAGTTATAAATCAAGCAATAGATGGCACTGTTTTTCGTAACTTTTTAACGGCTTCTTTAAAAGAGAGCACCGGAAATTTTACACAAGTTTCTGAAGTTTTTTTGATCGAGCTTGTACATCTGTTCATCTGTGGTACAACTTTGTAGTTTTCCATGAGGATAAGACCAACCTAGTCTCGAAACGTCGGATGAAATAAAATAATCATCAATCCGAAAATAGACCGATCAAGCCAAAAATCATATCAACAAGTACCACTTGAAATCAGAACAACATATTGTTAAGGCGGCATCCATAAATTACGTAACGCAAAAAATGCACTTTTTTGACCCCCTCTCCCCCATATGTCACAAATCGTAACGCTTCGACGTACCCACCTATGAAAATTACGTAACGCTGACATTTACCCCCCCCCCCCTTCTTCTCATGTTTTAAATACTGATTTTCGAAGTTAAAAAAAGATTTTAACATCAATTTTTTAAACGTTCTTATTAAAAACGGAATTAATATCTATCCAAATCGCATCTTAGTACTCATTGATGATAACCTTCTGATAAAATAAATTATTTGTCTTACAACTAGTTGCTCTGCGCGTGTTAACTGATGATCTACCTTGTTTTGTTCCAGGATCATAACTTGTTATGCAAAAAATACTCCACTTAGTAATATTCGTGGGAATAACCAAAATTGCATTTTTTAAATCAATTGAAAAAAATGGTTAAATTTCCGTTTTAAGATTGGATTGAATTCTTGCGGGTAAATGCACCTAATATTCGGCTTTCCAACGGTTGTTTCACGGATATCCAACGCATATTTTATGGAGTCTATCTCAGAATCTTTAAAGAGGAAAGGTTATAAACCATTTTCAATCTTGTTGAAGCTTCAAATTTTAAGCTGATTTTGATTTGCTAATCATTCTGCAAAAATTGCATGACATCTAAAAAGCTGCAATTAAACTGAAATTTTTAAGGAAAAATCGTTACGTAAAGATGACCATACCTCCCCCCCCCCTCCCCTATGTCACAATTTGTAAAGCTTGAGCTTACTCCCTCCCCCCCCCCCCCTAGGAGCGTTACGTAATTTATGGATGCCCCCTAATATAGTTCAGAAAAACCTTGTAAAGACTGGAAAATTTTGGAGCAAACGAGACCTATCTTGAATGGTTTTTTTTCTTCTGAGAAATTGAATGAAGGCTATTTAAGCCACAGCACGGATCGCAAAATGAAGCTATGGCTATTTTAACATTTTAACAGTTTTTTTTAATATTTCAGAAAAAGCACGTTTTTGACTTGAAAATTTTAAACCAAAAGAGACTTATCTCATGTAATTTTTCTGGTTCAAATATTCCCCATCTGATTCCTCGAAAAAAAAAATACATAAAACGGGTCACATTTGGTTCAAAATTTTCAAGCACGAACTAACTTTTTTCATGGTTAATCGAAAAAATATTGGGGAATCGAGGGTAAAATCAGCTCTTATTCAAATTTTTGGAAGCGTGTGGTAGCAAAACCGCCTGAATTTGGTTTCTAAGAAAAAAATCAAACAAGATAGGCCTATTTAAAAAAATTCTAATCTAGATAGGGTTTTTTGTGGATTGTTTATAAAATATTGGGAAGTTAGGGGTTCAAAAAGCACTACTCAGGGGGCGGGGCGGTTAGATTATATCGAGTTTTGCCTTATCTTTGAATCAAATTTAAATGAAAATGACAGTACACACTAAGTTCAAGATATTTTTAATAAAGAACTAACTAAACACTTACTTTGAGCTTTATCTAAGACTCATTATCAAAATTGAGCTTAATATAAATCTTCTTGAAGCTTTGATAATGCAAGAAAATATTGTTCGCTAAGGAACAAAAACGAAGAAACCAACGAAAATCTGTAATTTTAATTTTTGATGTTTTTTCTATACTAAATGAAGAATTTTTAAGATAGGAATTTAGACAAAAAAAAATCACTACCACTGCATGCACCACTAAAATTTGCCTATCTGGCACCTAAAACTATAATAAAAATAATCGCAACTTTGCGCGTGTATAATCACTAACTCTTTCACCCATTTATAAGAAGACTTTAGTTATAATTCCGTTACCACGTACTTAAATAGTCAATTTTAAATTTTATCAACCATATCAGAGCAAAAAAGTATATTTGCAAAAAAGCTGGTTTCGAAAAGACCCGTTTAAGAGTTTTCTTTTTAGACCGGAACAAATTTCAAATCCTTCTCTTGTCACACGGAATTGGAACATTGCGAGGGAGGGGGGATAATAAAAAATAAAGCAAAAAACTGAAAAATAAGAATAAATTGCACGAAAGCTTGTATGCAACAAAATTGCATACTACATCATTGCACAAAACCTATAAATCAAGAATTTTTTAGGGAAAAATTCAATAAAATCAAGGTGATAAAACTCCAATCTTCCACAATTTGATTTTTGACCTTGTAATCTTTCGGATAATTGATAATATTCCCCTCTTCGGGGTATTTGGAAATTTCGAAGGGGGGGTGACAAAATAAGAAATTGATATTTGTTTCGGCCTTATAAGTTTTCAATACATTTTTTGGGTAGCTTCCCCAGCTTTGCTTCAATTTAAAACATATGATGATAAAAACATCAAGTGAAGATTAAGATATGAAGAATAAGGTGTCCCAAAATTGCATAATGTCTGGGAAACTGAGGGCTCACCCTCCGAATGATAGATTTAGGTGTGAGATCCAAAATTTTGTATGGGGTCAACTTAAAAAAAACATGTTTAGAGGTTCCACAAACGCAATCTTTGAAAATAGTCCACTTTTCAAAGATTCGATTTTCAAAAATATTCTAGGCCCTAGAATTTTCACAAAGTTCATTTATTTAATATTAACAAAAGTTTGGTTTTCACATCCAAATCCATCATTTGGTGGGTGAGCCCCCAGATTCCCAGACATTATGCAATTTTGGGAAACCCTGAAGAAGAATCTTTTGGCATTGTGTACGTGTGCACTAATATCTCTTTGGTCACAAACACCATATTTGATTATCAGTAAAATATCAAGAAATTATGCTTGAATGTATTAGGCCGGAACAATTTTTTTTTTTTTTTTTTTTTACACATATAAAGCGGCCCACCACACTCCCCCACACCAAAAAGCTCATATGAGCCCCCTGGTAATGGACGCTTTCTGTTCTCAGCATGTCTGGCAGCAAACAAAAAAAACAAAAACGCGAGCAAAATTTATTCATGCTGAGAACTTTAACAAAAATGTTTTTTTTACTTAATGCGAGGGAATGAAGCTAGACAAGTAAACTAAACTAAACTAAGAATGAATCTCAGTGGAAAGAGTATTCCTTTGAAGAGATCCATTTTTTACAAATAATTAATACAAAAGAAACGAATTAAAAATTAATTGATAAAGCTAATATACTAACTAGGAAAAAATATTTACAAAAAAAATGTTAACGTTACTTTAGAAAAAAAAATTAGTTAAAATATATGTGTAACAAAAAATAAAAAATTAAAAAATACTGGCATGATGATAAGGTTTACGACTGAAGTTCCTTGAGGTGACGTATCACTTTCGATTTGAAAATGTTGCGGTTGTTAGCATTTTTGACAACTTCTGGAAGGCAATTGTAAGAAGCAGGTCCAATGTAAGAAATTCTGCGTTGACCAAAAGATGTTAAGCAACGGCTTCGAAGCAAATGATGTGATTGACGAGTATGGCGAGAACGAGTGCCTGAGTTAAACAATAAATTTCTTGTGTTGTCTAATGAGTTCAAATTGTCGAAGACATACAATAATGTTTGCAGACTACACAAGTGGGTAAGAGGTAAAATATTGTAAGTTGTATTCGAGTACAGTAAAGACGTAGGATAGAGATAAGGAAGTTTGAATATGGTTTTTATGCAACGATTTTGTAATGTCTGCAATCGCCCGAGGATAGACAGGGAAGCCCTGCCCCATACCGCGATGAGATAGTTCAACTGAGAGTGAATGAAAGCAAAATAAAATTTAATTAAAACATGACGCGGCAAAAAACTTCTAATTCGCCAAAGAATACCACTAAAGGACGATGTTTTCTTTATAAGGTTGTTGACATGAAAACTCCACGAAAGTGTTTCATCAAGCGTGAGCCCCAAATATTTAAAGTTATCCACCTTTTCGATTATAGTATTATCATAGGAAAGGTCATTGCTGCAATAAATTCTTCTTCTTGCTGAACGAAATATCATGTATTTGGTCTTAGAAAGGTTTAGGGTCAGCAGATTGCTATTAAAGTATTTGCCAAGAATCTCTAAGTCTTTTTGCATTTTTCCGATTATGACATTGGGACAATTCTCTGGATAAAATAAAGCTGTGTCATCTGCAAATAATCTGGGGGTACCATGTAATGGCAGGTTGCATAAGTCATTGATGTATAGTAGAAAAAGTAGTGGCCCAATGTTACTGCCTTGAGGCACACCTACTTCTATTTGTCCCAACGAGCTATTTATTTTATCAATAGAAACATACTGTTTCCGTCCTGTAAGATAGCTACGAAAGATGTTATTAGCAACTCCTCTTATTCCATAGCAATCCAGTTTCCTAAGGAGAACGTCATGATCAAGCGTGTCAAAGGCTTTTCTTAAGTCCAGAAACAATCCTCCTACAATTTTTTTGTGTCTATGTTTTCAATTACCGAATCTATCAATTCACACATTGCAATAAGCGTACTAGACCCAGCTTTGAAACCGAATTGCAGGTTATATAAGATGTTATTTTCTTTGATAAAGTTATTGAGTCGACTTACCAGAAGTTTTTCGAATATTTTGCTAAACACACTAAGTGTTGAAATTGGACGGTAATTATTTATATCCGTTTCATCGCCTGCCTTAAAAACGGGAACCACTCTAGCGACTTTTAGACTTTCGGGATAGACCCCCGATACCAAAATAGAATTAAAGCATGCAGTTAAAATACGTGCCATTTCTAAGCAGTTAGATTTTAATAAGCTGCAGGGAATGTTATCAGGACCACAGCTTTTTTTATTTTTCAATGATCCTATAGTTTGAATAACTTCATTGACTGTAGCAGGTCGTAAGAAAATGGTGTAAGGAACTCTGTTTATGAAAGATAAGTTGTCGAAAGATGGGTCGACTACAATATTATTTGCCAAATTTCTACCAATACTGGTAAAATAGGAGTTGAAAAGTTCACAAATTTCTTTCTTATTACTAGTACTTCGATTATTAACAGTCAGGTTGATCTCAGCTCTAGAATTTTCTCTGGAGTTCCCTAAGACAGAATTTATATTCTTCCAAAGTTTCGAATGGGGAGAATTGTTAAGAAGGTTTTCGAAATAATCTTTTTTGCATTTTCGTTTACATTTTTCAACTTTCTTTGAGACATGTTTCAGAAGTTCTTTTAAATAGGTATCTCCAGGGTTGTGTTTAACTCTCTTAATGTAGTTGTTTTTTAATTTAATTAGAGTTATGAGGTCGAGAGTCATCCAGGGACAATAATTACCCTTAACCGTTACTTGTTTACTTATTTTTTTCGTACATTGCAGGAGCAATGAGCTATAGACGGTCGAAATATTAGTCAAACAGACATTCGCGTCATCCACAGTTTGAATTTGTCTGAGATAATCACTGAATAGTTGATGTAATTTTGTATAATTAATGATGGTTTTTTCAAGATCGACTTTTTTCTTTGTAGTTTGGAGTTCAAATGTTGATATTATCTGACAATGATCGCTAATGTCACTATATATAGTGTCGTTCGTTATCCGAGGCGAATCAATTAGTTTGGTAACTACATGATCTAGGATGTTTTGGCTTGATGGTCTCGTTGGGAAAGTGTTAGTACAGATGTAACCAAGCGATTCAAGAATTAATTTATACCTGATAACTGAGTTGTTGGATTCTATATTAATCGGAATATTCAAATCTCCGACAACAAAACACGTATGATTATCTGGAACCGATGACAGTATGCCTTCAAGTTTTTCGCAAAAAGTATTAAAACCAAAGGAAGGTGGTCTATAAATTCCATGAACGTCAATGATTTGGCTATTGATGAACAGTTCAATGCTTATATTGTGAAACCCATCGATTTCAATATTGTTAGTGACCTTGAATTTTAAATTACTATTCACATACATTGCTAAGCCGCCATTGGATTGAGATCTACATGAAAAAATTGATGAGAACCCAGGTATGTTGTAGAGTCTACAGTTATCTTTCAGCAGCCAAGTCTCACAAATCACGATCACATCGAACACTACTTTGGAGAGTTGAATTATTTGTAAAATATTATCAAACTTTTGCAAGTCATTCATACTACGAATGTTCCATTGGAAGATCCGCAGAGTTTTATTACTAACATTACTTATTGCTAAATTAAAATCTTCTATGCTATCGTTATATCTATTTTTTAGAGTATCCATTATAAAAATAAAGAGAAAACTAGACTAAATTTATTTGCTATTTTGTATATGTTCTCAGACCCTCTTACGCTTAGGCGAAGGTGTTGAGTTTAAAACGGAATGGTTTACATTGTTTGGTGGGAACATTAACTTTGTCATTATGTGGTCAAGATCTTCTCTGTTTTTAACATATTCTGGTTTAGAATTATCATCTTTTTTTAAAAGTATAACGCCATTTCTGCCAGGCCAGATATATTTCATGCCCAGCAAATCCTGAGACTCTCGGAGTTCAGTGAGAAGTTCTAATGATAAAGGAGTTAGTTCATCGCGAATCATAATATTTGAAGATCTACCATTTATGACAAAAGAAGGGTCAACAGCTGTGGAGCAGAGTTTTCCAAAGGCACGCTTTTTGAAAAATAATTCCTCCTTGACCGAGGTTTCTTTGAAGATCACTTTAATTGGTACAAGGGGATCCACTTTATTTTTATTAGAAAATAATCTACAAGCGAACTCGATCTGGTTTTCATGAAGCTTAGAATCAAGTTTTTGAGCGATTTTGCAAATGACATTAATCGTATTTTCATTTTGTACAAATGGGACACCTAAAATCATGGCATTTTTAGAGATCGAACTTTTACTTACTTTGTCCAACTGATTTTCCAGCTTTGCAACTTTGCCAGAAAGAAAGGATTGTGTTTGTTTTAGTTCAGACACCTCTACTTTAAGAGTTTCATTTTCAGTTTTCAAATTTTTAAAATCTGTTTGGATAGTGTCAAATTTTGATGACAAGAATTCTTGGGATGTTTCTATAGCCGCGGTCACTGTTTGAAATTCCGATTTTATTGCTCGCATTTCATTTGAGACTGCATTTTGAATTGTTGAGGTAAGTTCAGTTTTGAAACTATCAATGATGGAAGTTTGGTTAATTTTTGAATTAATAATTTTAAAATAAATTTCTGAACAACTCGGTTTGCAAAAGAATAACTGATCTTTCATTTTTCGAGCAGCGCTTCCGATTAAATTACGGCAACGGAAATGGGCATTTGTGAAGCAGTACGCACATGTTAGAAGTGAGTTGACATTTTTTTCAGGACGCTCGCAATCGATACATATCATCACATCATTTTCTTTGTCCATTTTATTTAAAAGGAAAACGTTAGACAACTCAACAGAAAGCAAAAGTCGAGAATCAAGTTTTGGAGCTCTCAATAAGAAAAAAAGCACAAACACTCTTGGATAAATTTAAGATAAAAAGTAACTACTTATGATTATCGGTTTAAAATGTGTAATTAAAATAAATCGTACGATGTTATCAATAGAGAATATAAAAAAAAAACACTTATTATTTTTAGAATTTAAAAAAATAATCTACTTAAAGTTGTGTGATAATGTTAACAAATACAAATACAAAAATTTCAATAAATAAGACAATTTCAAATCCTTCTTTTGTCACTCGAGGTTGGAACATCGCGAGGGGGGGGGGGGGGGGAGGGGGGTGATAAAAAAAATAATGCGAAAAACAAATAAATTGCAATAAATTGCACGGTAGCTTGTTTTCAACAAAATTGCATACTACATCGTTGCACAAAACCTGATATTGGTATTTGTTCCAACCATATTAGTATTTCAGACATATATTTGTTGTTTTGTAAAATAACAAAAATTTTAATAATTACACAATAAAATTTGTTTTTAAAAAAAAATTAAATCCAGGCAATACGACCAAATGATTATTTTGTTGCATTTGATTCAAATTTGTTAAATTTATTGGTTTCATTTGAGTTATTTAAACAGAACTTCGAAATTTGATTTGTAAGTTTTTTCAATTAATTACAATAAATTTAAACGTTTTTAATTTTACAAATAACTTGAAGATTTTAAATCTTTTGGAAATCATTTGCATAATGAAATGAATTCAAGTACATTTTGAGCCTTGTTCCATACACCAATGCTTGCGATATATTCTTCATTTTTTTATGTTTGGGGATCGACTGATTTTGGTGTTTTTTGAGAAATTTCAGCTTGCAGTCTATTTTAGCGCAAAAACGATTTTGTTTTTATGTATCCAACGTTTCAATCCGTTTTGGATCTTCTTCAGGGACTAAAAAGTGTCGTTTTCTTGTTTTTGTCGACTGAAGACCAGCCGAGTCGACAAAAACAAGAAAACGACACTTTTTAGTCCCTGAAGAAGATCCAAAACGGATTGAAACGTTGGATACATAAAACAAAAATCGTTTTTGCTCTAAAATAGACTGCAAGAAGGAATTTCCCAAAAAAAAAAGATTTTTTTTTTAGAGTAGTATCCAGTGTTCGACACAAAAGCTCTAATCCGCTAATCGCTAGTTAGTCCGCTAACTTTTCGTTAGCGGTTTGATTTTGCCACTAAGTTTTGATTGATCTAGCGAGAGTTCCGCTATTTTTTTGGTTCCGCTAATTGAAGACCGCGAACTCCCATACATTTGTATCAATCTCTTGACTTATTAGTGATAGAATGAACTTTTTGTCATTTATCAAGTTTAGGTGACATTGAGCATCATTCTGATTGCATCTGCTTTTTTTAAGTGGTTGAGATATTTACTATTCACAAAACAGTATTTTAGAGATTTTAAAGATCAGTTTTAATAAAAATAAGATAAAATCGCCATGAAATGATTTGAATGTAAAGTTGTTAAAAGTTCAGTGAAGAATTTGTTTGGAGTTCAAATAGAAATTTAAAAAATGCTCACGTTTGACAAGGCCCCTGTAAGTTTGAAAATGGGGGAAAAAGGTTAATGATTATAATTGAGGATAATGTAAATGCAAAAAACAACAAAAAGGAGATGGATAGGTCTTAAATAAAAAAAAACTCTTATGCTGTTCTGGAACGAACCACCCTAACATTAGACGAAATGACCCAGTAGCAACATGGCGATGCTGCACGCATTAACGGCGGTAATGCGCGCCAAAATCATCGGCTTTTCCTCGGCAACGAAGGGGGTTTTCCGAAGGGTCCAGCCAACCACCAGCGGAGACGGTAACAAAATCAGAGGCCTAAGTGGCCAGAGTCAGAGGCCGGAATGGTCAGTGTCAGAGGTTCAAAGGGACCATAGTTTGTGTCGGGAGTCTTTGTAATTTAGTTAATAAGTCATAATACAGTCCACTATGTTTATAATGTTTTAAGAATGTGTGCGGTTTTCATTAATCGAAGAAATATCTGATGCTATCGATCCTGCCATCAGGGGCGATCCTGAACACATGCAAAATATAGTTTCTTTAGCTTGAAAAGTTTAAAACAAATATGCAATAAAACCTCCCCGCACTGTATAGAATCTCTCCCTTAAAAAATAGAACATTTTTTCGTATTTGAATACTTTTTCTTTTCAGTTTGGTTCCATTTGTTGGATAAGTTGTGCGGAATTCCTTTTCCACTCTCTTATCCCCCCCCCCCTGGAAGGAGAAAAGGGGGTTTTTAATAACCATCGAATCATTTCTCGTACCCTAACACTCTCCCCTGTAAAATTTGGTAAAATTTATTCGATGAGCTCTTGAATTTATCAAAATTTATGATTGACACCTCTTTTCTCCTATCCCGTGAGGGGAACCAAATCATCTCGGAAATATTTATAATATTTCTAATTCAAAATCATATTAATTGAAATAATTTTCCCACTATCTGCTAGCACTCAAGTTCTATAAAAAAAATTGTATGGGAGCTCCCCTTCCCCTTCCTATCAAATCAGTGGTAGGAGGAAGAAGCCATCAACAATCATAGAAAAAATTCTACTCAAATGCCCTCTGCAATATTTTTTGAATAATAAGTTCTCGAGTGATCCATTAATTTTGTATGACATTATTTTTCCGCCTTCCCTTTTATCCTTAGGAAAGAGGGAAGGGTCTCGAAACATAAAAAACATTTCCCGTACTGTAATATGATTCCACAATAAATTTGTTTTTTTAGTCGATTAGTTCTCGAGAAACGCATAAAAGGAAGCCCCTCACTTTTTCTATAACCACGCTGAAAAGGAGGAGGAGTCGCATACCATTTTTTAAAAATATTCCTCCTACCCATATATCATTGCTTGCCAAATTTGGTTCCGTTTGCTTGATTCATCCTCAAATTGTGCGAAAAACTGTATGAGAGGCCCCTCTCCCTTTTTTATATCCACTCTGGAAAGGAGGAGATGTCTCAAACCATCTTTAAAATATTCTTCCTACTCATATACTCTCGCATGCCAAATTTGATTCCGTTTGCTAAACCCATTTTCAAATTGTCGAAACATTGTATGGGAGCGCTTCCTCACCGTTTCCTATTTTCCCATTGGAAGGATGGAGGGGTACCAAACAATCATAGAAACATTTCTCGTACATAAATACACTCCCATGCCAAATTCGATTCCATTTGCATGATCAGTTTTCGAATTAAGAAAACTTACTACATTTATTTGATCCCTCTTTCCAGGGATAGGGAGGGGTCCGAAACCATTATAGGAATCTTGCCCGGCCTCCAATACCTCCATCTGCCAAGTTTCACGTAAATCGAATCAGTAGTTATCGAGTCTATAGGGAATAGACAGACAGACAGAACTCAGGGGAGATAAGGGCATATTGTTCACCTTAAAAAGGTTGCATCTTTAACCATAGAAAACTGAAAAAAATATCTGAGGTTCATCATTGTTTGATGTTCAGACACTTTAAAAAGTCTATTTCCTAACTGGCTGATACTTGAAAAAGTAGATAAACACGTTTAAAAAGGCAAATTATTTTTTTTTTTGCGAATGCTAAAAATCAGTTACTGTAAGGGCATAATGAGAACCCCCCTTGGGGCAGTACAAGCACCTTTAATCGGGGCGCAATAAGCGTTTTCTGCCGTAGAATCTACTAGCGAAATCAACTCGATGAAGTCAACTCACTTCTAGAGGTACAGCTTGTCTTATTTCATCTGACAATTTGGCCTATTGGTGCTAGATTATCAGATGACCCGAGTTCGATTCCTGGTGGAGATGATTTTTTTTTTCATTTACCATTCATGATCGATCCATTTAGCACTGATGGTGGTTCTTAGATCCATTAAACAAAGCAAAAACAAAATAATGTATATCTGTTTGTAGGATACAAAAAAAATCACACACACTCAAACATTATGGTACTGGTGTATTGTTTGTCGGATGATGCAACTAGCCGTCTAAAGCAACGATCAAAAGTAACGATCATGAATGGTTAATGAAAAAACAAATCGTCTCGACCAGGATTAAAACTCGCGTCTTCTGATTATCTCTCCGACATCTTACCAATACGCTTAATCGTCAGAAGTAAACTTGCCAAGTTGTAGCTCTATAATTGACTTTATCGAGTTGAATGCACTGCTGGATTCTACGGCAGAAATTGCTCATCGTGCCTCGATTAATGGTGCTTTGTTCGCCCCAAGTCAACAAGTTAAAGTAAAATCACTTTTCAGAATTGATTACAGTAAAAAATCAAAAATTAATTGATGGTGAAAATTTAGGAAAAATATGTACATCATGTTGCAGTTTATTAAAAGAAAACTGACAGTCATTCGTGACTGTATTGGTAACCTAAGATTCTGTCCTCCAATATTTCGTAAATTACTTAGATGAAAACAATCAAAACACTGCGTTCATTAAAGTTCCACTGTTTAAAGCCTTCTAACCTTCCTAATCGGTACTGAGAAAGTCCCATATGGTTACTCGTCCTTCTCGTTGCCAAGAAATTAGAGCGGAAAAGCAAACGTCACATTTGCAAAAGTGCTTGAATTGTTCAACTGTTTAATCCCCTCACTGTCCTTTCTCGAGTCTGTCTCCTCGAAGTGTGCTCTTGGTGTTGCCATTGGATTTTTGCCATAGAAATTTCTTTTTTCCCCCTTCGTAGCATATATACAGGTGCCCTGATGCTCTTCCACCTTTATTTTTTTTTGTATGAACGTAGGTACCGTGTATTTATATCTGGTGAAGTAATGGCTGATGGGCTCCACATTCCAGGCCACGCTCAGCCGCCTGTCGACTTCCGGTTGGCTGCTTGGTTGCAATTTTTCTGCTTCTTTTTCTTCCGTTTCCCCCAACTGCATACTCCCATTCACTATTACAGCATGTAGGTATAGAAACTTCACAAGGGTGGCAGTAATTTACGACACTCGACAGCTCGACAAAACGAATTGGTTGGCTGGCTACCCCGGTGAAAAATTTTTGGGGTTGGGGCCTGGTTGTTTGGAGTCCTTGTAATGCGGGTCGTGACTCGACTTTGTTAAACCCGGAGAATGGCATAACGAAACATTCGAAGAGAGGAAAAAAAAAGAAGAAAAAAGAGATTCCAAAGAGGAAACTCGTTGTTTCAAACGATGCGTGTTAAAAGACTTGCACGCTGAAGAGTATTTTCGGGGTTGGAAAATTTTTCAAGAGGAAGACTTTTCAATGTCATGCAACTTCAAGTGCTCCGGAGAAGCGAGTATTCGGATTTTTTTCTCTCTCTAAGTACTGTCTTTATTCCGGCACTCATGAAGGGATTAAAGCTCGAACAATTGCTTCGAGTGCCGGTTTAAAAGCCGGGAAATGGAAACCCAACCGGAAGTACTCCGTGCAACCCTCTGAAAGGTGCGATGCGTTTTCCGGTTTCCCCTTTTTTAAGGCATTCACACAAAAATCACACGATCGATGTTAGAAATGAGAGAGTAAATTTATAGTAAAGCAAAACTTACCGTCCCACTCGCAGCCGATAATTTCCGTTCTCAGACAAACGGTCCTGTCGTACTGACTGTACGGAAAGATACGGATCTTGGACGCGTAGATAATTGGCTGCAAAACGTTTTCAACCTCGCTGTAAGTGTTGGTGTTTCCGGAGAGGATCTGCAAAGAGAAGAGAAAAAAAGAATAGTTGAACATATGGACTTTAACCTTCGTATGCCGTTCGCAAAATATTTGTTGAAATGTTGTATTCAGGTTTTTTTACCGTTTTTTGTTATCACACAAATTTGGCCACAAATGTTGAACGATTTTGATGATTCTAAATTTATCTTGTAGGAAATTCAATTTACTTTTGCAACATTTCAAAGATAAGTCAAAATGCTTTGGAAAATTACATGTAGCCGGCTCCGAACGAAAAAAGTCCCAAAAAAGCTTTTTTTAAATACTAATAACTTCTGAATTCTTTATTATATTGAGATGATTCCTAGTAATTTTAGAAATTTTAATAATAAACCTATCCAGGTATGCATAATTATGTGAGCACTTTTTAGGTTTCAACACCGCTTTTTTTACTTTTTTTAGAGGCCATGATTCAAAAAATTAAAAAAATAATACATCCACATGTGAAACATACAGCTTTTAACATCAGCTTTTTTAGGCACTTAGTGAAATTTATTAAGCTGTTGAAAACTGGTCTACAGCTTTTTCCGAAGCATGTTTTTCGTCTTTGCTTTTTCTTCGGTCTTGGATAACATGAGAAAGAGTGATTGTAGCTGAATTTTGTCTGAGTAACGTTGTACATATTTTCAAACAAGACAATTGGGTTGAGAAAGAAGCGAGATACAACGATTTGAAGCAAAGAGTTTTGAATTGACACTCTAGATCTCTAAAGGGAGTTTTTTTTTTTGCAAGTAGTTCTTTCAGAGAGCGAATTAAGATTTCTTCGGAAGTCCCATGAAAACAATTACAAGCTCTCCAAACTTCCTAAAATGGAACACTTACACACTAGGTTGGATAAGGATTTAAATGGACATAATTTTGTTTATTAAAACATAAAGTTTCCTTGAAAATTTAAAAAATAAACTCAAATAAGGCTTTGCTCCATAAAAACGAAAAAAAAAATACGAATGCTCATCAGGTCACCAGGATGGGCCTAAAAAATCAGACAAATCCTGAAAAAACCAGGCACATTGGCAACCCTGTCCTTGTATCGCTTTCCCCGTCTCAGAGCAATCTGTGGTTGCGAAGTCCCAGCTAACATGAAATCGTAATAGAAATGATAATCCAAATCGAAAATTAGGACATTTTCAATAACCATCGTAAACAAGTTGGTATTGAGTGATTTTCTATCATTCATTTACGACAAGTCTTGCTCAAAAAAAGTTGAATCGGATAGCAGTTAAGTCAATTCGTAAATATGTCTCCAAATAGTTGAGAATATGCTAATTCGACATTTACGATTTGAGTAAACTGATTTACGATAAATGGGCGATCCTTTTTTCTTTCATCCTTTGACCGGTTCGTGAACAGAAAATCTTACATATAGAGCTATAGTGCGAATCATATTAACTGCTGAAATGGCATCGTGGTAAGATACCAGACAGCCAGCTCGAAGGACTGGAGTTCAATTCTCGGTCGGGGAATTTTTTTTTTTTTCGTTTTACTCAAATTACTTGAAATCGTATATTTTGCTTTTTGTGGGGAAATCGAATCGTTAAAATCTTGTCATTGTATATATATCGCCTCCATTTTTGTAGCTTTATGTTATTTTGGTAAGTTTAATGCAATCTTATCATCTGGTGTATTTGTTTGAATAACTCTGTTGTTCCTGCGATATGCCCTCTTAAATGTTTACTGGGGTATGGGACTAACAACTAGAGGTGGTTAATATTAAAACTAAGCTGTCAAATTTCGCTTTTTACCGGTCGCCACCAGTTGCTCAAAATACCGCCGCTAAGGAAATAGCCTTCCTCCGGAACGAGTTCGCAGCTTCTCAAATCCATCTTTTGTTCAAGCTTTGCAGCGTGGGCTCTAACATAGTATGTTCCACCGAAGACGACTTTAATGAAACCCGATAGTTTCTCATATCAAAACAGCTCGAGAACTTTACCCATGACCATCCATTGAAGGTCGTTATTCGAGGACTGACAGAAATTAAACCGCGAGAAATCGCGATGGAGCTGAAATACCTAAACCTCAAGCCGATCAAAGTGTGCTGCAATAGGAAATCATCGAGACATGCTGTATGTGAGCAATCTTGAGAAAGGTTCCATTAGAATGAGCGACTTCCGCAATGTTCATGCTCTCATCAACATTATGGTTGAGTGGGAGTCTTACCACCCTAAGAAACGCGACATCACGCTATGTTGAATTGCCTTTCCTTCGGTCACGGGACGAGGAACTGCTAGGGTATTTTGTGGGAATATGTACCTGCAATCAACTAACTATTCACGACGGAGCACCAATCCTGGGGCAACCATCGTCCAACAAGTTCTTGAGGAAGTTCATTACATAATCCTGAGTCCTGATTTTCCACTCAACCATCGACATCTTCATCACCAACATGAGGAACATTTCCAACCCTATGACTATCCAAGATCTAAGCTTCGACCGCTACCCAATATCAACTGTCCGTTGACTCCTACGTAAACTACCACAAATTAAGTAAGACATCGATCAGTGCCTACAAGAAATCGACGAAGCGTTATCAGCAGCCCGGATTCAACATGTGCCAGCCTCCAGATTGGTGAGTAACTCTTTAAATTTAGACGGGTCTACTAAATATCTCCTCCGGCTCCGTAATGTAAGTAGAATATCGTCGTCAATGTCAACGTTCTGGTCTCCCTCATCTGAAGACTAGCATGAGCCGTCTCAAAAGAATCATCGGACCAACGAAATCGAGACTTTGCAAACCACCCCAGCATACATGAAATCGTATCAGAAATGATAACTTAAGTCGTTTACAATGGTGTTGCGAATCGCGATTTCAACTGCGTAGTGTAAAGATCGTATAAAATGTCGTCTGAAGTCAGTTTAAATCGGATATGATAGAAAGTCCGCCATATTTATGAATTTTGAAATGATTTTGCTCGCGCGCCGGCTTCAAGTGAGAAAATTATCGTCATGATCTCTCTGCAACCAGTAGTGCATCCAGATGGCTAAAACTCTGAAAATATTGTCGCTGGAAACGATTTGTAGGCAATAGGTACGAATAAGGTGTCGGATAACGCCTAATTGGTGTAGTTATCATCGTTTAAGAAAGAAATGAAATTTATGTAAGTACCGTAATCCGGGGTATGATTGATCACTTTTTTTTAAATATTTTTCGAATATTTTTTCTGTTAAGGGGAATGTGGCATGTTTCAATTTTTAACACCAGTACTGGACTCCTATGAACGTAAAACATGTTTGCAGAAATTATTATACTATTTTAAATTTGATTTAAAAATCGATTTCATCTCTGTTCAGAATTTAATGCTTTGGGGAAACATTAATCAGTCTCTATTTTGACGGTTGTAACAAGTTTTCTAGATCAAAAAGGATACAAAACACCTTCATAATATTTACAAATGCTAGTTACCTTGCATTTCGACGTATTCTTTTAAAAACATTTATAATCGAAAAAAGAACAATGTTTCATACATTTAGGGTAGGCTTACCAGATACTTTCAGAAAAAAGCGGGACATTTCACGAAAAAATGCGGGACATTTTGGAAATATATGTTCCTTTAGCTAAAAAGATCATTTTTTATAGATTGTAGTCGTTTGAACATCTTTATGTCATTCGCGATTTTTATCAACGATGCAGTTGGCGGACAGTCATTGAAAAACTTATCCGGTACAACTGTGATCGATGTTTACTCTTGGACTGCCAACTGAGATATATCTCTTGCTCCTAAAAAAGTTCATAGAAAGTAATAGAACGTGGATAAATGATTTTTTTTAAATTGAATTCTCAAGAAAACTTTCATCTTTGTAAACTGCGAAAACTTCAGTCGAAAATGTTATAGCTCAGATTAATTTAAAATTCTATATTTTTTCGCTCGGTAGTCCCGTTCTATTTTATCCGGAATTTGACTTATTCCTTCAACTTTACTTTCAAGGGATTCTGCTAGGATTCCGAAGAAAAATATTGAGCCATCATCATTTTGAAGCAACTTAAAGAATATTTTCTTCAATAGAAAAATAATTAAATCGCTGGAACGTGCTCAAAAACGCTCAACTGAACCCAATTGTTATGGTGGTACTAGGTTAAGCTTGCCAGATTGCCCGGTCTTACCTGGACTTACCCGGATATTTGACACAAAATGTAGGGAAAGTTCAGTTGGATCTAGTTGCCCAGATTTTGTAGAAAAAAGCCTCGATGTTGCACAGATTTATTCATTTTATTTCAACAATTAAACAAAACAAAAAACTTAAATTGAGTTAAAATTTTCCATTTTTGCGTCCAAAAACTTTTTTTTAAAGCAAGTTTAATCTGAATAATCATACACAGTTTTTTGGAAGCCTAAAGTTAGATCAAAAATCTGCTAATTTTTTATGTAAAAATATATTTTCAAGTGTATTGTTTTTTATTTTTATTGAATAATTCCGTGGTTTTGACCAGATTTACTCGGATATTGCTTGGATTTTGGGTTGAAAATTTTGAAATCAGATGCCGAATTTTGCCAGAGTTTAAGATAAAATTGTCAAGATTAGCTAGTTCCGGATAAGTCTGGAAAATATTCTGACTACCTTATATTCTTAGAACTAAACGAGTTATTCAATCTTTATAATGGTAATATTTATAATGGAAAAGGACATTTTATAACTTTTTCTGTTTTCCCCCGTTTTTTCAGAATTTTAGAGAGTAAAATCGATTTCCTTTGGCTAAAATTATTTAAATTGTGCAGCCCAGTTTTGCTGAAACGTCTTCAAAAGGAATAAAAAATTGACAAAAATTTACACAAAAATACACAAACTTTGTCAGAATTCGGCGAATAGATTAGATAGATACCAGTGAAGGGGGTCTTGGACCAATAATTGATGATCTCCCCAATCCACCGATATACCTTTTTTAAGAAAGACAACACGTATCAAGTGATTTTTTATCTTTATTTTTGATGAATAATCCTTGGGTTTTGGAAAAAAAAATGTCCGGATATTTCTACCTGGTTTTTTGGAACAAACAAGCAGGTTCAAAAAAAAAAAACAAATACCGTAAACTTGGGGAACATTGATAACGTTTTTGATTCATTTTTGAATATTTTGAAAGAGGTTGCTTTTTTGTAACACTAAAAAATTTTAAAATACTTACTGAAGTAAGGAGTATATAACATGACCATTGATAGCAGAATATTCAAACGACATTAGTGGCTATAACTAAATGTATGTTAAAAATCAAGATTTTATGTTTCGGGGTAACTTTGATCACTATGGTTTTAACGTATCTCAACTCAACATCTTCAAAATTATTGATTTTATGCCAATTAGCACAAAAGGTTTAAAAAACAATAACAGTAATTTTTTGTTTGGACTCAATTGAATTTCACAACTTTTCTTTCTAAAAAAAATTATAAGCAAAAGAAGAACAATTTTGCGGCATACATCAAGGGGCCAAAATTATAAACATTTCCCAATATTTTTTGGCCTCAAAAACAAATGAAATTTTACCTTCACCACCTATGTATGTCCTCCCACTGTTCCTATGTTCTTTCTTGATTGAAACTTAACCTTTTGATAAAGTTTTAAGCCATTTGTTCTATGCAGGCTTTCTCGTAGAAAATGCCGTTGTTTTTAATATCCAAAAATTATCTTAGAATGACCATATAAACACCTAAAACTATACATATACAAAGGAGAAAGGTTAAACTATCATATAAAACTACCCATTTGCTTCTTAATGCTATCATTTTGTCAGGAAAGGTGTTTGTTTGTGAGTAATTTAAAAACTTCTTAACCACATTTTAAGTTATATAAAAATAATAATTGGAGATTAACCAAATTTAGCCTATTTGAAATTTATTTATAGGCTTTCAAACGTAGAAAACAGTTTTCAGATATTTTTACTTCAGACTGAGTTAATGATGATTATCTGCAAAAATTTCATGTTGATCAAAGTTACCCCAGTTTACGGTAATTTAATTTGCTCAAGCTTCATTGAACTATTTTATGTTTGTTTAAGGTTATTTTCATAATTTCAACGAATTGATTATTCGTCAAAAAATCATCCCTTGTTTTTGTAGGATCCATTTTCCTAGCGTTGTGTGTGTTTATTTAACAAAAAAGCCACACAAATGGAAAAGCAAAACGAAGGCAATCAAAACATAGAGCAATGATAATGTTATAATATATTTTTTGACCAACTCAACCTGGTCTGAGTTGGGGATCCTTTGGGGAATTTGCACATCAAAAAGTCAGCATCGGGTGTGATGTGCGGGATCCAAAGTATTTGTAGGGTAATGGTCCATTTTTCTAATTTTGTCTCATTTTTTCGGTGTTTGATGAAATGGTTCAATGACGTTAACCTTTTGATGTGTTCCTTCGTGACTCAAAGACGAATTACAGCGGAGCTGTTACCGTTTCGTAATTTTCTCAAACAAAAAAAAAACAACGAGAAGAAACAAAAATCATAAAACAAAAGCAAACCCGAAACTCATTACAGGCTGAAATATTTTCTCGTTTTCCGCATCATCCGTAGTAAATTTCCCAGCGGATGATGAAACAGACTTCAGCCTTCGTCTTCGTTTTCGTTCGAATGAGCCAGTCAGGCAGTGGCAAAACAACATCCTGGAGGCAGATGAAATGTTTCAAATCTTTGAAGAAAGTGCTTGGGAAGCAAGGATGCTTCCTTTCGATATGGTTTTTGTTTTTTTTTTTGGTTCGAGAATTACCCTGGCAGCTGGCGTCAGCATCGTTGTCGGGACCAATTTCGAAATGAGCTAATTACGAGACGGCACCAATTGTGACTGAGAAATTTGCTAGAATTGCTGATTTGTATTTTTGCTACAAGGTCGAGTTGATATTAAAAGTTATACAGAACAGTTCATTGATGAAATGGGAATCATTAAATAAGGAAAGGGGAAAAATCATGGTGAGTAAACAACCCGAAAAAGCACTCGAAGGAATCATTCTGATCAAACAAAAAGGTGAGCTAATATTTCTGCGGAATGTTTTCCTTTGTTAAACCATTTCATCTTCCATTTCTCCATTCGAGGGAAAAGCTTATCTACTGTTAAGCCCCTGAGTAGGTCACTCAACCGTCCATCCTTAATCATCGTCGTCGTCGCAGTTTTCCCCTGATCTGCTGAGCAAAAAACGGAAAACAGCATCCAAAAGTGTGATCCAAAATCTAAAAATCCTATGCAAACATCGTCCATTTGGTGCCGTTCTCACACGATTTTCCCCATCCTTGAATGGATGACGGACTTCCCTTAAATCTGATGAAAATTGTGTTTGCCCTTCAGAAATACCCAAACACACACAAACTCTCTTCCTCTTCCTAAGGTAGGGACGCACTTAGCCAATTTCATACGGAACGGGTGTAGGAAGAGTTCCTATTTCATTCTTCTTCCACGTATCTAGGACGCCGTTCGTTGATGGTGCGATTCCGTTGATGGTTCGCAAACTTGAAGAGAAAGCACCTGTCCGGATGAAAATCCCCCAAGACGTGACCGTTGTCGTCGTCGTCCTGAAAGGTCCTCCGGATTGACGAAAATGGAAAAGGGAGAGTTTTGTTATCGCTTTTCCTCGGAAGCCTGGCAACACACCTTCCTTAACCGGCTACCACTAAGGATAACTAAAGGTCCAAGAAAAACACATCACTTTCCATCTTAATCCTGTCTAGGGACAGTTCGTGTCCGTTGAAGGACGAGATTTGGCAGGATTTTTTTTCGGTGTTTGCATTTCGTTGAAATGTTTGGGTTGAGTTGACGGACATTACGACGTGTCTTAGAATAATTGGTTAAAATTGTCTTAAAATAACTCAAATTATTCAGTTCAAGATACCTCTCTTTTAATGATTTAGACGTTACAAATACCTCACACATCAAAAACTATCTTAAAACAATGAAACACCCTATTGAGAATATGCCGATCAAAACTTCACCCAGATACTTTTTAGGAAGTGGGTCTGTTTGCCATTTAATCATAATCCACTTGGGTTGACGTTTTCGAAGGACTTAGGATTTCTTTTTGGACGGTGATTTCCTTTTTCAACCTCGGCCGAGATGACAATTCTTGCTTTTTTGCTCCTGAAGGAGAAAGATTAAGCCAATGTCCTTGAATCAATCACTCAATGGATCAATCTTTTGGGTCTGATGTTGAAATTTAAGGGCATTTCTGGTTCATTTTAATTTATTCTCAATTTGTTCTTATTCTTTATGGCTTTTTTAAGTTCACAATGTAGAGACAACTTTAAAACTGTAGAGAATATTCATTAGGACCAGGAACGATGGTTATTTGTACACAGGAGGAGAACGAATGCAAGGTTGGCGTAAATCGTCTGGAGAACTGGTAAGAAATATTTTTGAATTTTTGAAATTCATCAGAAAATTTATTAAAAATAAATCTAGGAATGTTGTAAAAGTCTGTCCATCGTATTCTTTTCACAAACCATAGAGGTTACAAAACGAAGTTCACCCTAATGACCTCTTGAGTGTTAATATGACACAATGGGAAGTTTGACGGCTTGTGACTTTATTCGAGTGCATCCAAATAAAAAAAATTTCATCGGGGACCCTCAATATGAATTCTTGAAATCTCTGATTTTCATCATTACTTTTTTTATGGACGTACCCTGAAAGCCCAAGAAAAAACTCCCTAAACATACCTTGAGTGTCAATTTGGCACTCCTTCCCTAAAACCGCTATTTCTCTCATGTTTGTCACCGATTTTCAAAATTTATTGTTTTGAAACCTCCTACTTAAATTATCTTTCTCAAAACAATGTTCATCTGCAACACTTCAGGTTTCCGTTATTCAAAGTCTAAGAAAAAATCCAAAAAAAAACATGCTTCGGAAAAAGACTTTAGATCCGCTATGAAATGCTCAAAAAACTTTTATTTAGTTTCCAAAAACGCTGAAGTTATAGGCTGTAGGTTGCACAAGAGGATTTTTTTTTTAATTTCATGGATCATGGTCCCAAAAAAATGTTAAAAAGTGATGAAAAAACTCTTCTTTTAAATCATTGAATCGTCAAAATTGTCTAAGTCACACCAGATAAATTTTGAAAAGAGGATTGGAAAGTTAACGTACCGTAAACTGGGGGAACATTGATCACATTTTTAATTCATTTTCGAATATTTTGGAATTGGTTGCTTTTTTGTTACACTAAAAATTTTAAAACAATTACTGAGGTAAGAAGAACAAAGCATGATCATTGATAGCAGAATATTCAAACGAAATTTGTGGCTATGACTAAATGTTTGTTACAAAACCAGATTTCATGTTTCGGGTTAACTTTGATCACTATGGGTTTAACGTTTCTCAACATCTTCAAAATTATTATTTTGATAGCAATAAGCACAGAAGGCTTAATACATCAATAGCAGTATTTTTTGTTTGTACTCAATTGGATTTTTCAACGTTTTCTTTTAAAAACAAACATACTCAAAAGATAGAAAATGATACTGCATACATTTAGGGGCAAAAATTATGAACATTTCTCAATATTTTTTTGGCCTAAAAACCAAATGAAATTTTACCTTCATGCAATTCCTTAGGTCCTCCCACTGTTTCTATGTTCTTTTTTTTATTCAAAGTTAACCATTTGATAGGGTTTTTAACCATTTGTTCTATACAGGCTTTCTTATAGAAAATGTTCTTTTTTAACATCCAAAAATTATCATAGAATGACCTTAAAAAACACTTAAACTTTACCTATACAAAGGGAAAAAATAACTTTTCATATAAAACAATTCATTTGCTTCAAAATGCTATCATTTAATCAGGAGTGGTGTTTGTTTATGAGTCTTTGAAAAAAAAATATTTCAAAACTTTAAAACTATATTTTAAGTAATATAAAAAAAAAACTCCAACTACAAACCAAATAAAGCCTAATTGAAACTCAATTTCTAAGCTTTCAAACGTAGAAAAAAGTTTTGTGATATTTTTATATCAGACTTAGTTAATGATGATTATCTGCAGAAATTTCATGTTGATCAAAGTTCTTCCAGTTTACGGTAATTTTTCAAAATTTTCGCAGATTTAGATTTTACAAAAAAAGAAACACATAATTTTTTACGAATTTTCAAATGAAGCAGTTTTTAAACATTTTGACAATTGGCGACTTCCTAGATTTTCTTCAAATTTGCACTGGATTTTGAGTATATTAACGCATGATTTCCGCAATAAATTTATATTCACTTGGAAGGCAATTTCATATCGATGCTAGTGGTGTAATTAAATTAGCGCTGCAATACTTCACACAAATATGATCCAAATATAAAACAAAAAATAAATTCAGAATTCTTTTTTAGCTTTTCGTAGCTGATTAACAGTCTTTTTTCCGAAGCATGTTTTTTCGATTTTTTTCTTAAACTTTGAATAACAAAAAACTGAAGTGTTGTTGCTGAATGTTGTCTGAAAAATATAGCGTTACGAGGTTTCCAAAACTAAGAATTTTGTAAGAATTGGTTAAGAAACAAGAGTGATAAAGCGATTTTAAGGGAGTAGTGTCCAATTGACATTCCAGGAACTCTAACGGGTAAGAATGTCAGGGACGGATGAAGGTTAAGCAATCATTTGGCACATGGCGAGTTGAGTATGGTGGTCTCAGATTGGCAAAAAGTAGACAAGGATTGGATGCGATGGAAGTCGCCAAGATCGTCAAAATATTGCTCAGAAAAAGATTTTGATGTTATTTTTGCAAATATAGTTCATTGGAGCTAGACTTCAAACAAATCCTGCTTATATTCATTAATATTTGATCCACTGGTGAACTGATATAATTTTCTTATTATGGAATTTAAAAATAGGACTTTTTTTAAAAATCGACCCAGGGCGATCATCAACATCATCACTCAGAAAACATCATTTTTCTGAGTCATCGCCTTATAAAAGTTTGTTTCTTACACCCTTAGCTACCATTTGGTTGCAGACTGTCTCAAATGGTGATACACTTTTCGAAAAAAAATCTCTGGCATACTGATCAATCTCATGTCCGAGGTACAGAAAAAAAAATCATAGAACGGTTTCTTAAAAAAGTCTCCTTTTCACCTCACTCGGAGGGCGAAGAAAATCATCTGTTGAAAAATTAATGATAAAAATTGTTGTCACATATTTCTAATTTCATATTCGGTTCACAAAAATACACTTCTTTCAGCATATTGTGTGCTGTTAAAGCTAAATTTGCCAGAAATATGTGGAACGAAAATGGTCCTAATTTATCTATTTAACAGTTTATATTTCTTATCTAGAAAACAAATAAAATACATTCCCTAACCAATATCACTCATCGCTTAATTTTCAAATTTATGGTCTTCGCATGTGCACGGACATACACATATTTATTTCTCTGATATATATCTCTTAAATCTGGCATTCCTGAACCCCCTTTTTCGTAAACACTTCAGCCAGCTGTCAAATTGTTTTTGAGATAAGGCAGACGTGCGATTTGGCATATGAGACCACTAAACTTAACTCATCATGACTTGACGGAAATGTGGCTTCAAGCATACTTGCAGATAGGATCAACACCAGAACCCGCGATCAGGATCATCATTAGGATCCGAGATCAGTACACGGGATCAATCACAATCCATATATGCAACCGGTAACAGGATGAGTAGGGGAACATGCCCTATTATGCGCCACCTAAGCGAATCGTTGATTTTCTATGTATTCCACGTACAAATTTTGTTGAAAATGGGTGCAATCGTTGAAGAAAATTGTTTTCTACAAATGCTTATGATATTTTATTACTCAAATTGCTATAGTTGCTTCAAAAACTTGATTTTTAAAAACCATATTCAAAGCCACAAAACAAAACTGTGTTGCAAATACTCGCCGCTGTGTATTCAATATGCGCCTAGAAGCCGAACACACCCGAAAGCAGCCGAAGACCAAAAACACACCAACACTTTCAGATACTTTGACTGAAAAGAAAATCAAAATGGACTAATCAAAATTTTGAAAAAAATGAAAAGTAGATTTTTTGGGCTGAATTAACGCTCAAAATATGGTTTTAGACTTTTTGTTCATTTTCAATGAAAATTGGCCTTTTTGAAAAATTAATGCTATTTTCAGCCTACTACGATTGGCGCGTTATAACGAGCGCATGGGCCATGATAGAACATACCCATAAAAAGCATGCCATAGTAGACTGAGTCGATTTGGGGTCATTTTGGAATTTCTCAAACCCTGGGGTCTTAAAAGCTTCGTCTTGGTCCAAAACTCATCCATAATTTTTTGCAGAATTTTTAAGTAACGTTTACATGAGTAAATTTGAACTTTTATGTTTGTATGGGAAAATTGAATATTTTGTACTGAAAAATCAACATCATTTTTGTTTCGTCTGTGGAACCGAGCCAGCTGATGATTTTTGTGCCAATTTATAAAATTCCTCAACGAAATTTTCCGCTGAACAACTTTGTCGAAGACCATAACTTCGTATCTGAATAGGAAAAAAAGTTATTAGCTGTTTAACAGGGGTATGTCTTTTCGCATTGATTAACAATAAATTTAATCGACATCACTGCTTGAGCCTCGCGAAGTGTTGCATGGAAAGTAGTCACGCAATACCTCGCTAGGCCCCCAGCAGGGATGTCAATTGAATTTATTGTTTATCAGTGCGAAAAGACATACCCCTGTAAAACAGCTTATAACTTTTTATTCTAATATGATACAAAGTTATGGTCTTGGACAAAGTTGTTCAGCGGAAAATTTCCTTTAGGAATTTTATAAATTGGCACAAAAATCATCAGCTGGCTCGGTTCCACAGACGAAACAAAAATGATGTTGATTTTTCAGTACAAAATATTCAATTTTCCCATACAAACATAAAAGTTCAAATTTACTCATGTAAACGTTACTTAAAAATTCTGCAAAAAATCATGGATGAGTTTTGGACCAAGACGAAGCTTTTAAGACCCCAGGGTTTGAGAAATTCCAAAATGACCTTAAATCGACTCAGTCTAATGCCATAGCGAGTTCATTATGATTTCTTAGCATAAAATATTGTCTTATTTGTTTTTCTCTGCTTGGTGACACCTTATTGAAAGTGTTTTAAAATTTAGATCAAAATGATGAAAAACCTAAATTGTGAAATTATCACGACACAGGGGCATTTTAAGGAAAAATTCATACTTGCCATGACCAATCACAGCATATAAAACAAATTTTTAATATTTTGCAGGCTTAAAATGATTCAGATTCTTCTAAGCAAAGGTGGCACGTATTAGCCACATGGGGCGTTATATGAACTTTTCCCCTACTTGGAATCCAGGATTAGGGGTGCCAGGTGGTTTTGACAAAAATCAGGACACCGTGATGAAAAAAATCAGGATTTTTCAGGACACTACTAAATTGAAGAACATCCCGAATAGACTTGCACCGTGAAAAAACCATCAAGTTCATAATCACAAAACCATGAATTTGATGGTTTACACCATGACTTTTACGATCCACGATACCGTGAATACACATTGAAGTTCATTGTTTTCGACCATACATTTCATCGTTTTGGCGAAAATAACCATGAAAAAGGGGTATTGTTATGCAGCGTGACCATGAAAAAAATAGCGATTTCCCATACATTCGGAAGCTCAAAAATATGAAGTTCATTGTGATAACAGCTTCCACTTTTTCATAGTAAAACCATGAAAATCCGTTTATTTTCAATGTTTTCACGAAGATGGAAGTCAAGGGTAATTGATGGTACGAAATATGTGTTTTACCATACAATTTCATGGTTTACCATCAATAATTTAAACTTTCATGTATTGGAATAGTTTGTTAAAGTTATCACTCATTTCAAGGAATTTTATTCATAATTGATCGTGCTTTTAAAAAACTTGGTTTATGTTTATCACAAAGCACGATCAATCGGGAATAATATTTCTTGAAACAAGGAATAACTTTAGCAAGCTTGTTCGTTTTGAGATTTCTTACGAGTCACTTGTCAAAAAACAAATTTTGATTTTTATAATTTATGTTGTTGTTAATCATTTTAATTTTATAAACTTTGTTCTTTCCACCAATTTTTTTACACTTAACACTTTCCAAAAATATTCACAATTTTATGATTCCCTGCAATGCGTTCGGAACCCGTTTTAAATGTTTTCCGCACAGCTCCGACCTGCTGCAAATGAATTTCCGGCTAGGTGAATCAGCACCCGCTTTTCATGCAGGCTGGGGAACAGCAAGTCCATCAGCCTAAAAACCGAAAACAAATAATTAACCAGAGATATCAAAACAATTTTCAGAAAAAAAAATGTTGAGCTTTATTTGAGCACGGGACGAATAACGCAACATTTTTGCTAACTCTGATGAGAAAAACTGGAAAAAATACTTACGACAGATGCTCCCGGACTTGATACTCTGTATTCCTATTAGAAGTCTCCGGGGGAACTTTACCGGGAGCCTGCCTGTAACCGGATCCGTAGAGAAGCATCTAGAATAATATGTACATTAAAAAATACAGCTCGGAAAAACACAAGTAAATTAAAAAGCTACTCACCATCCAAGATATTTTGCGCTGCTTGCCATAAAGAAAATTTACCGAAAATTGTTCGCCAAAATGGGGGAAAATCATTTGCCACGAGGCACACGTCAAAAAAAATCTACACGGAAAATTATCATTACCCAAAAGCAAATTTATTTATATGCGTTTGAATTGTAATTTTACCGTGAACAACATTGTGACGATGGTATTCATTGGAAAGTTATTGTGAAACCATGCTCCGGGTAAATTCGAATATTATGAAAAACTATGAGAGAACCATAAACTTTACTGTTAGTTTGAATATTATGGTTATTTCACAATACAAAATAATTTCTCAAGATTGAGAATTAACGTTGAAATTCATCGTTAACGATGAAAATCGTTGTTTAGTCATTGTTGTATCATAGTTTTGGTCTATTCGGGATAACATGCAGCTCTGCATAAATTGTATAACTAAAGGTGAAATAAAGGCGTTGAAGACGCCTTAAATTATGCAACCATAGCGAGAAAAACCTTGGCTGGCCTGAAATCGAGATCGATATCGAGAAACACTATTTAGATATCATTTGAACCAAATATTATCTTTGGTTAAACTGGTTAGACTATTTTATTAAAGATTTGTTTGATTTTCTTACTATTTAATAATAAATTTAGCTATATTGTAAATATTTATCAAAAATCAGGACAAATCAGGACATTTTAATGGTCATTTTTCAAAAATCAGGACACTTTAAGCTTTTTTGAAAAATCAGGACGGCCTCTCGAAAATCAGGACAAATCCTGAAAAATCAGGACACCTGACACCCCTGTCCAGGATAAGCTACACGCTTATTTTTTTCTTACCATTTATTGTTAAAAAATAACCATTTTATGGTTTTCGATTGAGAACCGCCAATATGGTTACTTTTTAACAATTTTTTCAAGTGAAATTTTAACCATATTTCTAGTTCCCATGCAATAACCAAAAAAGGTTAGAATTTTGACGATAAACGAAAGAACTTATTCATGTTCACCATTTTAGAAACATTCTTCGACAAAGCCACATTGGTACTATATAGTTTGTTTTTAATTTTTCAGTAGTTTTATCAAAATTAAAACATACAACCCAAGTCAATTTAATTACTAGTGCCCACTCAGTACAGAACCGAATCAATCCGATTCCGCCAAAAAGTCCCTGATGCCTGCAGGTAATCGTTGCCGGATGTTGCTTAGTCGTAATACCGTTAATCCGGCTTCTTATTGCATGGATCGGTTCCAAATCAGGTCGCTGGACACGATGAATTGCAGACAGCATTCAACGAGGTAAGCACTAATAAACTGATTCAGTAAGTGAAATCTGAAATCACAAAATTGAAATCGGTTAATCCTTCTTTCGTTTTTAACAGGCCTTCCAGAAACAATACCGGATTGGGGATGAGCACTCCAAATGGGCGCGCTGAGATGGCGGATATTCCCATTTATTAAAACCAACAAAAGTTTCCTGCTCCGGACGATGACAATGGATCGCCAGGCGATCCGGAATTTCCTCATCACCTGTGTTTTCCGAATGGGACTGTTTGAACTGGTCATCTTGAGGAGGCTTTAACTATCAGCTGTCGACATGAAATTTCGAAAACGTAAGTCATGGCACGGAACTTGCAGCGTCTGTACAGCAAGAACACACGGAACTTTATTCGGAAGAGGATGACGGCCCCCGTATGACGGCTATGAACAACGTTTCCAAGAACAAGCTCTGCTGGTGCTTCTCTAGATAGCAAAAATTAAGTTTGTAAATAAATAAGCTGCTCTTGAACCCGCATCATTTTTCATTTTCCGTCAAAAACATTCCAAATTCTAGTATTTTAAAGAAAAAATACCTGTTTCCTTCCATTCTGCGATATGGTTCAAAATTAACCGTTTTTCAACTTCTCCGCAATAATTTCTTGCGGTTAAAAAGTAACCATATTTCCACTTCTCAAGAGAAGTCAAAAAATGACTTCTATGGAAGAAACCAAAAAATCACTTAACGCGGAAGGGTGTGAAAATGGTTACTTTTTAACGATAATTGGTTAAAGAATTTCGAGCGTGTAGGGTCCATAAACAGAATTTCAATCATCAGCGTTAGGCAAGGTTGCCGAAATCACAGAAAAATCTATTATTTCACAGAATTTTGAGTGAATTTTCATCACAGAATCTGTGTCACAGAACACAGAATTTTAGAAATCTTCACAGATTTCACAGAATTTAAAAACTTTGGACGTTTTTTCAAAATTTATTTTGGATAATTCTTTGATCTTTGAATTGCAAAAATATGATAAAATTGCTAATATTAATTGATTTTTCTTGGGTAAAATGTAAAAATACACAACTTGACATGAATTTTGAATGAAATTAATGGAAAAAGCATCACAGAAAATCGTCACAGAATTTCTAGGTAAAAGCACAGAAAGTCAGATTTTTTTTCGTCAAAACACAGATTTTTTTCGGCAACCTTGGCGTCAGGTCCGGGATTTGACACATTAACACGCAGAAAAATATATTTTAAAAATAATAAGATTTCGGCCAAAAATAATAAAAATTTTGGTTGGGAAAAAGCACAAATATATTTTTGGCCACACTGAATAAAAGTATCGATTTGAATTAAACTTATCGTTTGATTGAAAATAAAATACACCCTTTTTAAAAATGATACATAATTGCTGTCAAAATAATAAAATTTTGGTACGAAAGTAAAACTAATTCGAATTGAGACAAAACAAAATTGTTATTCGAGATGAAAGCAAAAATTTGGTTGGTTTCTATTTGGATGTATGTTATTTATTGGATTTCAAAGAATGATGATTGAACAAAAATATATTTCAATTTTTCAAAAACCTTTAATTAAATAATAACTTATGATACTAACACTATAGCTACATATGAGTTTTGTCGTTTCTCACTGCTGATTCCCCAATACGATGCAGTGGCACCCTGCAGCAGCGGCAGGCGGCAGTTCCACGTTCATAACCTGCTGCCATCGGGAGAGTAAGAAGGTGCTGACGTCGGCCCAAGGTCGAGGCAAAGTGCAATTTGCCAACGATCCAAAATTTGCCGAAATCCGAATAGCCAGCCGGCTGTTGTTTAGGGCATTCACACACCAGCTAAAAAAAAGCAATCAGAACGACTTTTCAAATGTAAATCTGTATATTTACCTATGGCCCAGTTTAGTATAGCGGACAAAACAGCTGCAAAATAAGCCGACTGCTGCTGAACTTTCTAGCCGTCTCCGGGATCTATGTGAAACGGACTTGGATGTTTTTGAAATTTCATCCATCTCTGCGGCAGCGGTGATAACTTCCAGCATAGATGAAAAATGTTATTTAGGCCTATGAATCTGCAAACCAACGATTTTTCTGAAAAAAAAACACGTAATTAAATCAATCAACAGCACAGTTTTACCATAAAACCTCACTTTAACTGGAAAACTTTAACGTTCCATGAGAACCGGCGTTTTTTTTTCTTTTTTCGACTTATCGATTTTAATTTACACGGTTATTATAATAAACTCTTTTTCGCATAAAAATAACCCAAATTGAAATTCAAGGTAATAAAAAATGTGTGTGTGCAAATTACTATTTTTTATTATTATTTCTATTCCTTTATTTTGTGATAGTTATGAAAAAATCTGCATTGAAAATATAAAATAAATCAACAAAACCGTTTTGTTAAAACGACTCCCCGTTCTTTTTTTGCGTGAAGGACCGCGAAAAAAAATCTAGGCCCGAATACATAAAAAATGAAGCATTCTCTTTTTCAGAAGCGACTGTACCAAATTCTAGAAATTTAGTAGGGGAAATTCAAGCTTTATGCGTCGGGAAAATTTTATCAATGACCACGGAACCACGGAATTATTCATTAAAAATCAAGAAGAAAACACTGGAAATATTTTTTTTTTCACTAAACCACATCAGCAGATTTTAAATCGGATTTCAGGCTTTCAAAACAAAAGTCATGATTATTTGGATAAAACTTGTCATAAAAAATCTTTTTTTGACGTAAAATAAAAAATTTACATCAACTCAATTAGAGTTGTTTTATTAGATATTACATATAAAGTGAAAAATTCCGGGCAAATCCCGGGCTTTTCCCAATAAAATCCAGGCAACCAAATCGAACCGGACTATCCTCAAATATCATGTCAAATATCCGGGCAATTTGGCAACCTAAGTAAACATAAAGTACATACATATACAGTAAAAATGTTTACATCGTCATACGACAAAGCGAGACTGCCAAACTAGATTCGTAGTAACACAACAGTGTTTGCCAGATATTCTGAGTAGAAATATCATTTTACTCATTGAGCTATGAGTATTTTCCCGGTTAGGGAATATGAGAAATGGTCCTCGACAAAAAGCAGTCGCTTGTGTAATGGATTATATTATAACGACTAGACGAAGAAAGGAAATAAACGATTATTGTATATTCCTTTCTTTGAAAGTTGGATTTCGTGCAATGTTTTGCAGTCGCAGTTATCCGTACAAAGGTTGACTGAAAAAGGGTTAGCGTGTAGAACTCCGACAGATTTAACACTGATTTGGCAGGTCGCACAAATGTACGAGTTCGCACATATGTCGCAGTCATGAGTGCGCAGTCCAATTTAGTGCGCTGCGATTAATATTCCAGCACTGAATACCTTAATTCAAGAAATTGTTATGATTTAAAGTACTTAAAATTTTTGCACTTACATATCTTTTCAAACATTTTATTTTTTATGAGCTTACAGTTGAACCCATAACTAAATTGAGAATATTTTCAGAAGTCTTTTTTGGGTTGTTTTTGACGATTATTAGGATTTTTTTGTGTTTAGCTCAGTCCTTCATATGTCAATTGACGTATGCAATGCAGTAGTACAGTAAACGCTATAAGCATTGCCATTGTATTTCGTCATTGTAAGTAAGGAAAATCCGGAACCGAGAAAGGGACTGCTAGCCTCTTAGAAGTAACGGTAAAATTTGTCATAAATTAACAAGTGAATTTTAAATCACCTGAATCTAATTAGCCAGGTTTTGAGCTCACTCGATGCACAACGATTGGTGGTAAGGGCTTTCTGTTTATCGAAAAACTGTGAAGCAGGCTTCTATAAAAATCGCGAAAACCGGAAGCAAAGAAACCCCATTCCACTTTGCCTCGGAAAATGTCAAAAACGAGGGTTTTCGGAGATTTTCTTTTACGCTATGGTCCAGAGTAAAAACCAGCCCAACGATAAGTAACGATGTGAACATTAAAAGATGTCCTTTTCACTCGTTGGCTTCGGTTTCAGCAAAAATCGTGGATGAAAAATGTACCCAAAAAGCAAACAAGCCGAACCGAAAATGTACCTTGCTCTGCCTAAAGAGAACGGGAACCCGAAATCAAACGGCTGTTATTTCAGGAATAATTAATCTACTTTCGGTTTCTGGGCATGAACGGGCTGTCCTGAGCAGGGATCCAGAGAAAAATAAGAAAAGGAGGCACAAGAAAAAAAAACTAAAACAACAATATGGGGCGAGTCGTTCCCGGTTGATAAAAATTTGGAAAGGCGAAGCGAAAAAAAGTCTGCCCGATGGTAGTAGGCGAATGGTTGGGGTTTGTTTTATTTTTGTTTTCTAATAAGCCGCCATCTTTGGGTTTCGGTCGACCTGTTCCGGAGGTAATTTTAGCTTGGTCCAAGACAAAGAAAACTGCTTTCCGTGGGCCCGAAGCTGAGAGGGGAGGTTTTTTTGCGAAGGGAAAAGGGCAACAACCGTGCCATCGAAGCGTAAAGATCAATTTTCGCACCGGAGAAAAAAGTTTTGTATTATTTCCACATCCTCTGCGGTATTCCGCTGATGGCAATTGAAGTTAACTTTTCTTGAGGGCAGGTAAATAGGAAGGCGAAGTCTACAAGTCACTGTACCAAGTAGGAAAAAAAGGAAAATATGGTAGGTTGGACAAATGACTTTCATATTCATGAGGGCTTTTATTGTTGGTTAAATTTTCAAAACAAGAATAAGTAGTGATCGATAGATGTCTTCTGAGTGCTCACAAGATTCAACGTGTCACGGAAATTGTTTCAAATTTGTCAATTTCCATTGGAAAAGTCTGAAAAATATTAGAATGGTTCCCAATAGCTTTTTTATTTGTATGATTAATAAATTATATTATATTAAAAGCTTTTTTCAAAGTGTTGTCTTTAAATTTACGAGGTTTTTTTTTAGTATATATGGAGCATTTCTTGTAAAAGAGTAGAAAATTGGACAAGGATTGAACGATTGTGCAGTTTCGGTGAATCTCTTTATTAATTTAGTTTACAATACTAATCTCAATCGGGCATCTAAGTAATTGAGATTCTGATTCTAGTCTTTATCCTATCTTAATCATGACTATGATCAAAAACAAAGTCAATAACCAGATCCTGCTTTTTGATCACGATACCAAATGTTTAGCCTGATGTTGGATCTTGATCCTGGATTTTGGACCATAGATCTTGATCCTGTAGACTGATTCTGACTCTTATACTGAATCCTGGTCTCTGATCCTGATTTTGAATCCTGGACCTTCGTTAGGATGTTGATTCTGGCTCCTTATCTGGATATTAGATCCTAAACCTACATTGTGATACCTTTCTGAAACCGTATCTTGTTGCTTATGCTAGATCCTAAATCCGGAATCTGATTTAGATCTTCGATCCTAGAACCTGATTATGGATGCTGATCTTGATACAATATCCCAAACAGGGATGCTGATCGCTGATCCTGGATCCCAATTGTAGACCCTGATCCTTATCCCAGATTGTTCAGAATCTTGATCCTGACTCTTGTTCTGATCTTGGATATCGAAACATTGCAGACCAAATACGAGATATCTCGTTTTTCCGCTTGACGCGTGTGCGCTTCACTGAGAAGTATAACTCAAGTGTAATACAACACTTTCGATAACTCAAAAATAGGGGAAAGTGTCCCTGTATGCTCCGAGTAACCATAAGCACTAAAACATAGCCCTTAAGCAACACTATATTTCCTTATATAACTCTGAATTTATGCTTGTTTTGTACTATATGCTTATATAATGCAGTATTAATGATAAAAAGGCGAAATAGCGGGCTCAATAAAGACTATCACAACTTAGCCTTTAATAAGCTGAAATTAGAGCACCATCAAAACGTCATTTTTCTCCAGCCGTATGAAAGCATTAACAATGCATACTTAGAAAACCTTTTAATTATTTAATTGATTGGTCATAATTGATGTGAAACGGAAATTCAAAATGAGAAATTATTCTTTGATTATTTAAAATGAACAAAAATTGAAAAATAAAATCATTATTTACAACATCAATAAACCTGCTGATTGAAGGATTGCTGTTTGTTGCTTATGTTTTTTGTAGTCACGGGCTCGCAAGGCACACAGCTTAAACTAAAAAGCATTATGAATGTTTATATAATGCTAACTTGCATTAGAAATGTTGATTTAATGCTGATTAAGGGCTAAGGCTGAATGCTTATGGTTACTTGGGTCTAGGCCCAAAGTAGGAGTACTCACCCTATTTGATATTAGCGCTCCCGAATTGTTCAAAATAAGTTCATAATTCTTTGCACCGCGAAAAAAAAGAGTTTTGTTACCTTGTGTACTCAACAAATACGTTCTTGCTGAATAAACGCAGAAAAAATATCGTGGTTCAATCTTTGATCAGCAATCTGACTGAAAAAAGGCCTCAAAAATTCACTAATTAACGTGTCTTCAGCCTTCAATCATCTTGATCTGGAGAAGTTATTCAGCAAACGTCATTAAACGTCAATTGACGGATCAACAAAAAAAAAAAAACAAAAAAAAAACAATGTCTGTCCGATGTTCGGCACCCACTTTTTCCCCTCTGTAATGTTTTGTTTTCGTTCCAACTGGCCCGAACTTTGGTCGCATGCCGCAGTACGCAGAACCAATCATGTAGTCTACGACGCAATGATAATTTGTCGATCTTAAGACCAGGCCCACCGATGGTTGCTAAACCTCGAATCGAGTACATTCAGCAACAAATCTATCAACCAATCATCGCACCAACAGTCGCTAACTTGATTCGATAAATAGCATTCGAGCAGTAGGTTATTACAGGATGCGTTTATGTGGCAACCCGGTAGCAACGCAGCTGGTCGTCGCCATCAGAAAATAAACAAACACAAATTCCAACCTGGATGGCAACAATGGTCTCAAAAATCAGTAAGTAGATAAAAACGCAACCAATCAAAACATCTTAAATACCAATCGAAATAGCAACGCCCGGTGGGTTTGGTCTAAGCGACCAAAATGCCTCTTAACCAAAGATTTTGTTTATAATAAGTGTGAGAGAAATGGACTTTTTCTTCAATTTTGGGCTCCAAAATTCAAATTTTTAAGAATATTTACTCTAATTCATTTCAAAATCAAGCTCAAAAAGAAATCATGAAAAATGTCATTGAATAAGGAAAACAAAATTCCCCTATCATTTCAATCAAACCGCCACCATGCAGGGCAGTTTTACCACACTTCACAGTCTGTCAAATTCCAATGGTAGCCAATGGTTGAACAAAGGCTGAACAAATGTTTTAAGAAGCAACTCTTCAACTTACTCCCATTGGCTGCACTGAGACTTCTTTGAACGCTGAAACATGGTTACAGTTTGTCTTAATTCAACTAAGTAGTAAGCTGAAGCAGCAATTACGCTTTAGCTCAGCTTTTGTTCAGAAAATTGCCGTTCTTAAGCAGCCAAAATGTTTATTGGGTAATCAATATGTTTGTAACGGGTGACAATTTGAATTTTGGAATTTTTTTCGAGGCCCTTATACTCAAACATAAACGAGCTCAGAGCAAAATGAGAGTTTGTATGTGATAGCTTTTCTTCTCCTCTTTTTGCCAGTATTTTTTTGTTTTGTTTATGTTTGCCTAGTTTTGCTCAAAATGCCGTCACAACAAGAAATGTTTCGCGAGCGCGTTGTACAGTTCTACGAACTGCACAAAAATCTAGGCAAAAAGTATACAGTACAACATTTTAAATGTGCAAATGTGGAGGTTTCCACTGTTTAAAATATTCTAAAATCCCCAACAACTACTCCCAAGCAAGGTATGGATGCAAAAGGACTTCGTTTCCTTTTTGGTGCCTTCAACAACAAGGATTCACTGAACCAGAAAGTCCAATAGTTCTTACCAGTACATTGGCAAGACATTGCAAAAAGTTGGAATCAAGTGCCGAAAGAAGAAAAGATCCCCAGAATAACTTAGGATCAGATTTCAAATCATAAAACGCTGCTGAATGATAAAAAAAATATTCCAGAAAATGTTTTGTTTTGGACGACGAAAGAAGCTTCACTCTTCCGAAGACGCACATACCCGGAAACGATCGATACTATTTCAAGGATAGTTTTACTACATCTCGGAACATTGAATACAAGTTCAAACATAAGTTTGAACAGAAAATGATGCTGTACATCGCTATTTCCGAGAGGTATTTCTAAACCGTCTGGTTTGGCTATCAATCAAGATCAGGGAATCCAAAAATCGTTATCCTCCGATAGAATATGCCAAGAGAGAGATTTTCATCCTCAAGAACACTATACCCAGGAGTCAGGACCCGGCAACGTTACACGATTTGTCTATGTATCGTGCGACCAACATCTTTTTTGTAAGTGTTAGTGAATCTCGTTTTTAAGCTTTTTTTCCCCAGATTTAAGCTTTTTTTGCCTTCAGAGCATAGGAGATGAAAGCTCAAATCTGAAGAAAAAAGCTTAATTCTGTCAATAGAGGGGAAATCTAAAAGATGTGCTCCATACGGTTGGAATAGAATGGCCGGCCTCTGGTTTTGACCAAGGGATTGCAGTGGAGAGAGAATTCTTTGCATTTGGAATGGTAATGATCGAAATTCCACAACTGCTTAACAAATTGCAACACTTTGCAACAATTAGAACATTTTCACTCTCTGAGCACCGGTTTCTCTCATTTTAACTTAAACCTTCTAGGTAATTCTCTCTAACAAATTGCCACAAACTACCACAAATTCAATCATTGGCAGCAAAATTCCTTTAATCATTGACGGTGATTCTCCGTTTATCTCAGTCCCCTGGTTTTGACCAGATAAAGCGTCTTTGCATTTTAAAAAAAAAACACAGTTTTTCGTAATTTTGATCTCATTGGTGTACAAAAATAATTGGAAAGCCAAGAACTGCATACAATTGTTCGTTGGAATCAAGAGATATATTCACAAAGTCGACACGAAGGCCATAAAACGCTCCTGTTCTAACATCGAACGGAAGCTTCGCCGAACAGCCGATTTTGGACCGTTTTCAATTGTTTACTTTTTTTATCAACAATGGACAATGTACCTTTGATTCCAATAAATCAAATCATCTTCAAGTACACTTGACTTTTTTTCACAGCTTGAAAGAGAAATTCCAAAATTGCCACCCGTTAAGGGGGGAGTAGTGTCACACTTTAAAAAAAAAATCGATTTTTTTTTTAAATTTTATTTTTTGTTGTTTTACACATTTCAAGAATGGTGTGTCAAATTTTTAAGTCGATCGAAGCAAAACTGTAGAAATTATAGGCCTTTATCTCCTCTTATCTAATACTGCAAAAATACTGCAAGCAGAAACTTCAAACGCGTTTTTCTCGGAAGCACATTTTTAAAGTCAGTGGACATCGTCATTTGAAAACTACTTCACCGATTCTTTTCAAATTTGGAACATATTTTCTACATATAAAATACCAAACCCCAACGATTTTTTTTATTTGCTTTACTTTGGGGAGATTTTACAGATAAAAAATGGCGGATTTTTTCGTGAAAAATCGTAGTTTTTACTTCAAACAGCCACAAAAATTTCATACATTTTTTTTTTAGTTAAATAAAAACGTTGGGGTCCAGAAAACATCTATTAAAAATATTGTGCTCTGATTTTTTGACTTCAGATGATTCTGTGCTGAGATACAGTGTCCACCAGAGATGCCATTCTCTACCGAGAAAAACGGAGAACGGAGAAAAACACACCCCCGTGCGATAGCTGCAAAGCTCCGGCGTGCGACAATTTGTCACCGTAGAGCACCCCGGTGAAAACACAGAACCGACTAGTTCAAGCCACGAAAAAGCAAAGACAAAAACAAACACGATGGTGTGCATCAGAATAACATCAACAAACGATGAATGTTTCGGGCGAGTGGTTCAGCTTCGTATGGTAAACGCAACAAGCCAAGCCAGCTGCCGTCGCTGTCGCTCTCTGTGGTGAAAAAAATTTGTCACTGTAGTGTGTGTTCGCTTTGTCGTGTTGATTTACAGATTCTCTACAGAGGTTCGGCTAAAAATCTCTGCGGTGCGTTTCAGAGAATCTCTACCGAGAATCGAAAACCGAGCACGTCGGTGATTCTCGTTAGAGAAGTGGCAAGCCTGGTGTCCACCGCAAATCCTGTTTTCTAAAAGGCATCTTTGAAAGTGCTCCGTCACCGGCTCATTTTTCAATATTTTTCTACGAAAAAAAATACTAAATGTTCTTTTAACAATGTTTTGTATAATGCAAAAAATTTGAATACATTTGTTTGAACGATAGCTCTAAAAAAATCGTGAAAATTGTGTTTTTTTACCCGTTAGACCCTACTTCCCCCTTAAATCATTCGTTGTATAGATTTATAGATACATCATACAGGTATTTATTTAAAAACTGTAAACAAAATTTAATCATTTCGAAAACTCCTGAAGACTATGAAATTATTCACGGCTCGATTTTGATGATATTATTCTAGATTTGATAGTAGATTCATTCTTGATTTAATTATTTTAATGTGTACTTCGGGAAATCTTGACCCGAATAGCTTTGAAAGGTTAAGATACAAATATAACAAGCACCTAAATCAAACATAACATTGAACATTTTCCGGTACTCACTTCATTGTCCCGGGTGTTTTTCCAGCGCTTCCACTTGCTGAACCCAGGTCGCCAGTACTCGAGCACATAGGCTTCACTGTACTCCCGGCCTTGGCCCTTGCCAAATCGACCCTGCGTTTTGATCGCCGTTATCACGTGCATCCGCAGCAGATCGATTTGCAGATACTCGTTCAGATTCCGCGAGACCATATGCTTCGGGCACCAGGCACCGCCGTTATTATCCACTTTTAATCTGTAAGATAGAAGAGAAAAAAAAGATGATTTCAGTCAGTTATACATAAATATAAAAGTTAAAGAAAGTTTATCGTTGAATTTTTGAATCCACCTCGAATCGTCAGTCCATCAATTTTAATCCAAGTAAGCAACTTGCGGATTGAAGTAAAAACAACAAATAAGGCAAAAATAAAGTCCCACAGACACGCCTCCTGAGATCAGCGGAACCTACATAGAACCAGTAGCCGGAAAGTGTATAAATTGAGGCAAACTTTCACTTCGTTATTTTTACGCGAGCACCCGCACCAGAAACAAAAGTTTCAATATTCTTCTCAATTTTTTTGTTCCTTAGCTAGCTAGCTAGCAAAGGCGTTTGCCAGCAGCAACAGATTTTTTTTCACTCATTTTTTTCCCAGCTCTGAACATAAGAAGAAGTTATTTTCTCGGTCATCTTTTGGGTTTGCTGACAACCTGAAAGTGCGGGGGAGTAGGAGCCCGGCGAAAAAAACAAATTTCATTTCCCTTGAAGCTACTCCTGTCAAACGGAAGGAACATCAGAAGCGCCTTGATGGCTGCTGCACGGAGCATAAGAAAGGAGCGCCAACCCGGACAAAAAGAAGACATCTCTCTCGACTCGACTCGAGCTGAGTCAAACCGTATCTGAAAAGTGCGGAAAAGCGACAAGTTCATTTTGTCGTCATGGTTTGTCGGCAGCCACTGAGCGAGCTCTTGTCTGTTGTCGTCGCCATTTGCCGCGGGGCGAATGATACCACATTTCCCTCCCTCGGCTCCATTTTTTTTTAAACAGTAGCATTCGACCACCAGAATATTCGAATGTGGGTTACGTTCCGCGAGATTTTCCTATTATTATCCTTTTTTCCCTTTTTTTTTGGAATGCCACCATTTTTACCCCCATTTTGACATACATGTGTCACCGGTTCTTTCTTCCACTCTCTTTGTTATGAATGTGACAATGTTTCTTTTTCTATTAATAATGTGACAGCCAGGGTGCGGTTCTTCCGATGGCAATGGAATGAGCAAGCAAATTTCTGGATAAAAGTTTTTTTTTCGTTTTTTTTTCCCTCAACCCAGCAATGAATTTTTTTCGTTCGAGTGAAAACTTTTCCAAGGACTCCTTGATCACGTTCTGATTCGTGGAAATGAAAGTCATCATCGGATGACGATGGACCGAATAAAAAACACAGTAGGTATGAACGTTTTGAGATCCAAGTGACCTGAAAAGCGTTGTTTGGGGAAGCTACTGTCTCTGAGATGATTGATTTAAAATGGATTTCAACAAGTTTATGAACCATAGCTCAAGTGAAGAAAAGTTTCAGATGACGAGCACTCAAAAAATTGTTCAGCCCTTTCAACGACGCGTATTTTTCAATTCTAGAAATTTTATCATCGTAAAACGGGAACACATTGATCAACTTGAAATTTTTCACATAATCATCAATAACTAAGTCTAAAGTAAAAATATCTTAAAACCTCAATTCTTCGTTTCAAGTTTCAAGTTTCAAATTGGGAAAAAACTTGGTTTGTTTAAAAAAATGTAAATTCAAAATCTCGAATTACCTACTTTTTCGAAGGCTCGCAAACTGATGAAATCAAAGCGTTTGGCAGCAGCAGATTGATTAATGTAAGAGCTCAACTTTTCTCCTTTGAAAATGTATAGTTTTGTTGTATTTTTCGTGGTATTTTGAAGAAAATTTTTGATATTTAAAAAATAGGAACATTTTTTCAAGAAGAAGCCAGTCTAGGACAAAAGGTTAGAAACCATATCAAATAATAAAGTTGGAAGAAAAAAAAAGGGTCAAGGGCCTAGGGAATTGGATGAAGGCAAAGTTTCATTTTTCTGTAGTAAATTTTGGTTAATGTTAAAAAATTTAGCTTTTTATTTATGCAGCATCAATGTCCATCCAAATTTGATTGTTGTTCGGCCTCAACACATTAAGAACCGAGATGGTGTTTTTTTGGATTGCGATAAAATCTTAACCAAGAAACACCAAAATTCAGCATTCTATATCTCAGGATTCACTGGAACAAACGTAAGAAATTTGGTATCTTTGAGCCACCGAAAGTGTTGTGTTGAATTTTGAAGAATTTCACGATTAATATTATATCATTTGAGTTTGTTCCAAACTGCCTATAAATTGCTAATAAACTAGCATTTGTAAATATCATGAAGGTGTTTTGTATCCTTTATGATCAAGAAAAATCGTTAAAACAGTCAAAAAAGAGACTGATGAAAGTTACCCTAAAGCATGAAATTCTAAACAAAGACGAAGTCGAAATTTTTAGATCAAATTTAAAGTAGTCTACAAAGTTTCTGCAACAATGCTTTACGTTCATAGGAGTCCAGTACTGGTTTTCAAAATATGCAACATTAGACCGCTGCAAAAAATGTAATGCTTCCATATGTTTTTTCGATGCCTTTTTGGTCACAAATATCAGTGTGAAATTTGAGATGATTTGGTTGATTCCTGAGTTAGCGCAACGCGTTTAAATTTGTATGGAAAATTGTATGGAAGAAGAAGTCTTTTGCACATTTAATCATCCAGAAAATTTAAATAAGCATGAAATGAATTCGGTCTTTGATTTTTGGTTTTGACTATTCTTAAGCTTTATTTTTTGCAAACATGATAAGCAGCTCAGAATTTCATGAAAAAGTTATAACCATTTCAAAATAAAAAATCTGAATCTATTGAAAAGTATTCAAAAATGGCAAACTTTGTTTGCTAGAGCTGGTCATAATTGCTTGAAATGTTTTTGCAAAGGTTGTATAAATCAATAAATTCTCTGACAATGCAAAGCATTTTTTGAGGTTTTTTCTTTTCATTCTACGGCTACACAGCTTTTGAATATGCAAACAAAAACGCAAAAATTAAAAAAAATAATTTTGAAAAAAAAAATTGTATAGCATCGAATAATTTATCTGGGAGACCAACAATTAACTTGAAAATGGAAACAATACTATCAAAGGGTGACAAATTGAATTTCCATTATAATGAATATAATTTGATCATAAAAAATCTAGATTTCGTGTTGAGATCGATTACTTTTCTAACGCGAATTCACGATAGAATTGATCATTTTCAAATTCAGTACATATCACTTTTCTTTGCTTTTATCTCTGTGGAAATAGGATATCGGTGTCTTGACATAATTCGTAGGAAAAACGATTTGAGAGCTTCTCGATTGGACAACAATAATCAAATTTATTCCTCTTCAAAGTTTCAACGTGTATTCACTCAGTTTAAACAGTGGACTGAGTTCACGTCACGAAATTTCAAGTTTTTCTGAACCATGCTTTGAAGCCTTCAAATTTTGTGTACACTTTTAAATGTGATATTTTGTTATTTTGACTTGTACAACCATAAATTTTGAGTATCTTTTCTTAACGTTTTCTTCATTTTGACAAGCACTTGAATAGTCTTAATTTGAAGATTCACGAATTTAATTCTTTATTTTTTTTATCTTTTAGTTTTTTTTATTTGAAATAACGTACTAATAGCAAAATTTTCTACAATAATTTTTTTTTTTTAAACTAACACCCCTCCGACTTAAAAGAGAGTGGGGCTCCCATACAAAATTGATAAAAAAAATTACACTATTCGAACAATTCTTAGGAACAACTGATCCGATCAACGTGAAACATGATGTGTAGGCGTTTTAATGACTGGAAATGGTTTTCTAAATACTTTCAATCCCCTCCAATTCTAAAAAGAGGGAGCTCCCATACAAAATTAACAAAAAATTTACATAATTCGAACAATTTTCGTAGACTACTGAACCAATCAACGTGAAATTTGATGTGTAGTTATTCTCAAAACTTCTGTCTTTCTGTTTCTGTTATACTTCAAAACCCATCCAAATCCTTAAAAAATGGGCTTCCATACAAAATTACCGGAAATTTTACACAATTCGAACAATTTGCGTAAGCTACTGAATCGATCAACATGAAATTTGATGTGTATCCATTTTCGAGACCGGGAATGGTTTCTATAATACTTTAAAACCCCTCCCAATCCAAAAATAGGGGGCTGCCTTACAAAATTAACAATGATTTGACACAGTTCGAACAATTATCGGAAACTTTTGAACCGATAAATATGCAATTTGTTGTGTAGCCATTTTCGAGACTAGGAATGGTCTTTATGACACTTTCAAAACCCGAATCCTAAAAAAAGGGCTCCCATATAAAATTACCAGAAATTTTAAACAATTCGATTTTTTTTGGGAAACTTCTGAACCGATCAACATGAAATTTTGTGTGTAGCCGTTTGCGAGACCGAAAATGTTTCAAACCCCTCCCCGATAATAGTTTTAAACCCCTCCAAATCTAAAAAGGGGGGCTCTCATATAAAATTTAACGAGCCTATAGTAAACAAAGAGACGAAATGTCACGATTGGAATTTTTGATTTTCTGTCAGTGTCATTCCAATCGAGCAAAACCAAGCACTCTTACAGGCAGCACTACAGCGGGAATACAAGCTCATTATTTTGAAAGGGATCAGATGGCTCCTCTTTGTTTACTATAGTATCTTTAATAAAATTAACAAAAAAATTTACAAAATTTGGACAATCCTCGAAGGATTATTGTTAAAAATTGATAAATGTAAGTGTTTTGACTTAATGAGACGATCTTTTGAATTGACAACTAAGTTTAAACTAAATTGGATGACAAATTGTATTGATAGACGCTTCCCATTTTATTGAAAGCAGACCAACATGTTCAATAAATATTACAATCATATTATTAACAATAGCAATGTTTTAGTGTTTAAGTGTTTGGTGTTTTAGTGTTGTTGTGTTGTAGATCCGTCCTATTTTTTCTTAAGGGTGGATTCTTCAACCTTCAAACTATATCTTTATGTTTAGACTCAAAACAGTCTAGACGCCATGGAAAGTAGTTCGTTTTGAATAATGTTGAAATTCAATTTAAAAGGAAATTTATCAAAATTATAATAATTTAAACGAACCTAGTTTTTATATGGAAGGGGTAACAAAGCACAGCTAATCACTAAATAAAACTATTGTATATAATAATAACAACTTCTAAAATAAGGTTGCCAGAATTTTTTCAGCATGTATCCAAACCGGACACATCAGGGCTATTAAATGTAAGACATTTTATATAAAATGTGGATAAAAAATCCGGCCAAATCCGGAAAAAAATTAGTCAAAATGCGAGAGGTTCTCGACAAAAAAATTAACAGCAGGTTTTAAATCGTATTATAATGCTCTATAAAACCTTCTTTGATCATTTTGTTAGAACTTGCTCAAAAAATTTCGTTTGGACACTTAAAACATATTTTTTTGGTTCGATTTGGCAAATAAGGCAAATAAATTCGGACAAAATACGGGCTTTTTCATATTAAACATCCGGACAAACGTGGCTTAATCCCCGCAATCTGGCATTTTTTTTCTCTAGAACCTTCCTACACATTCAAATAGACTCATAAGTTAGTAAAATCAAACGTTAAATAATTAACTTTAACATTAAAGGGTGTCCACGATGAAATTGCTACACTAGGAAATTGCTTTAACTTTTTAACCGTTGGGTAGAATTTAATGAAAATTTGGGTGAATTTAGTTCAGAGTGCATTGTTTACATCCTGCAAGTTTTAAAGTCCTGTGATCAAAACTCGCGGAAATGGAGTCGAAAGAACAGCTCGTGCGTGATAAAATTGGGCCCATTTATAATGAGAACTAGGATCTCTCGCATCATTCCATCGCTGAAACGTTGGAAATCGAGAATTCTACGGTGTCACAAGTAATTAAGCGGTTCGGGGGACGATTGACCACCGATCGGAAGCCCAGAAGTGAAAGAAAAAATATTCCGTACAACACCAAAAATCACAACCGCGTAGTTGAGGCCTTCAACCGAAACCCGAACGCCTCCGTTCGGGATGTGGCTAAGAAGCTGCACCTAAGCCGAAGTTTTGTCCAAAAGGCCAAAACTAAGGTTGGACTTCAAACGTTCAAGGTACAAAAGGCCCCCAATCGCGACGAGAAGCAGAACAAGTCCGCAAAAACCCATGTGAAGGCCGAAACATATGTGAAGGCCGATACAGATCCCCGGCAACCTGTTTTTCACGGCCAAGGATAAGTTAAGCGATCCGGAGCATGTCCGCAACTCGAAAGGTGTTAAATTTGCGAATAAATTCCTGGTTTGGGAATCCATCTGCATGTGCGGGAAGCGGAATGCACATTTCGTGACGGACAGGTGTACATGAAAGAGTGCCTCCAGAAGCGGCTGTTCCATCTCCCACAACGTCCAAATTAGCTTCTGGCCGGATTTGGCTTCATGCCACTGCTCCAAGGACGTGCTGAAGTGGCATGCGGACAATAAGGTCAATTTGGTGCCGAAAATGTTCAACCCTCCCAACACTCCGGAGCTCGAGATGTACTGGGCGATTATGAAGCAGCACCTTCTTAAACGTCCTAAGGTGGTGAAGACAGTCGAGGAACTGGAGAAAGTATGGGTTTACATGCAAAAAAGGTTGATTCACAGGTTGTGCAGAATTTTATGGCCAGGGTTAAGGCCAAGGTACGGGCATTTGCGTATGGACTGTAAATAAAAAACGAGTAAAATGGTAAAATGAAGTTTTATAATTATTTTTCAATCCCTGTAAAGTTGATGGCAATCGGATGAATTCTCGAATTTTGCGAATCAATTTGATGTGTGGCAATTACACCGTGGACACCTCTATGTTGCACCTTTAAATTTGTGCAGTTCAAGCTCTGAATCAACAATGGAATGTTATCTAGTATCTGTGATTCCGTATATCTGTTGAATGGCCCTATCTTCGGCAAATTAAAACCGATCGTTTAGCTGTCATAATGAACAGCTATTTTCAATATTCATTCGAGCCCTTAACAATCAATTTGGTGGTTCAGTTAGGATCACCAATTCAAGCGTAAATGGAAGGAATCACTTGGCTCCCATCAACAAACCACATGGTATAGGAAAGTACAACGATATAGAGGGCACGAGTGCAGGAGAGCGTAATCATCATGAAATTTAACGAGCAATTTGGATCATTTCGCTCCATCCTTGACAACAACAACGCCAACACGAGGGCTCACGACTGACTGAGAAGAAGCAGCTCTTAGCCGTCAACCTCAAAAACAGAATCACATGATTCCCTGCAAACACCCACAACACCATCCCATTTCATCTCCGAGCACATTCGAGGAGACACGCTGACTGCCAAAATGTAGACGGAATCTTTCATCATTATCATTAGCCTCCCCCTTTGCCATTCATGGTGCTGAGCCATTAGAAGGTGGAGAAACCTGGGGTGGAAAAACGAGAGGACGATGATGAAATTTAATGTACGCATAGAATACTTCACCTTCAGCGCGCCCCCGCTTAAAATATGGCTGTCGACTTTTCCCCCTGTTGTTCCTTCAACTTAATTTTCCAACAGCCCAGAGCCAAGCAAACACACTGAAAAAAATTGGTTTATTGTGGAAATGTTTTACTGCAGGCACCATCCGTCATAGGAATCTCCTACCTTTCTCTATCCTTCATCAGTTTCTCGTGGTGTGAATGAATCTGCTCGCTCCCTGGCACAAAATTGAATGGGGCAACAAAAGGATAAATTATCGCGACGAACCCCGACTGACGACTACAAGGGACATTCCCCATCATTAGCTCGATAAGAGGTCTTCTCGGTCGAAGGATAGCGGGAAGAAGGAGCGAGGAGCCGGGACGGAAAAGTGTTTTTAATGGCGGTGAGGATTTGAAATATTAGATATTATTAACGCCTTCCTGGTTTCCCGGCATTCTTCTACCGTTCATTTCGTCCGCCGCGCCGTCGAAAATCAAGGCAAGCAATATGATTTGGTTTCCTCGACGAGAGGATCCTTCCGATTCATCAGAAGAGGGTCCGGTGGGTGGTGCTTTGGGACCACTTTTGTTTTCGAGGATGTTATTTCGCTTTCGCTACGATTCCGTTAATGAACGCGGCAGCAGCACCCAAACAGATGCACGAAAGGACGAAACAGACGGACCGTCAGACCATCAGATTCGTTTGGAGCCGAGGTTTTCGAGAGAACGAATGATGGCGAGCTCCAAACATCCAAATGACAGCGGGAAGGAAAAAGGAAATTTTGATGATTTTTTATTGCTTTTAATTACGTTTAATGGTGTCATCATTACGGTTCGCGCCAGGGTTTTTTTTGTTTTGACGTTGATGTTTTTTCTGCACTTTTTTTTTGGTAATGAGAGTGCTTTTGGTTGGAAAAACGAACAAGCATTTTCGAAATTTCGACCCATTTCCGATGCATTTTCAGACGAAGGCGGGCCATAAGCATATTGAAATGTTTAAACGTAATTAACTTTTTAATCCTTCCATTAAAAGCTTCTTTAAAATAAAATCTACAAGAGTAGAAACAACAAGGCATTTTGCATTTCAGTTGTTTTCGCTGTGCATTTTGCACGTAAGGGTTGCCCTTATTTTCCAAAGTTCTTGAAACCAGCCTCCACCCCTTAATCTTTATCCAACCAATGATAAAACAAAACTGGCAAAGATAACTCTAAGGCGAACCCAAAGACCATCAAATTTATTTGGAATTTTCTATGAAAAAAGTAAATATAAAAAAAGTAAATATAAAAAAGTAAATGTAATAACTCTCTCAAATAGTTTACTTAAAGAAGGAAGCGGTCGATAACTTGTAAGCTCTGAAGCACTTTTTCTAGGTTTCAAAATAGGAGTTACTTTGGCATTTTTCTATTTATTGGGAAAATAAGCCAATATTTATAATTTTTTTTGAAAATCAATTTTAGTTCATCAACATTTGTCTCACAAGAGCTCGCCTAAATCCGTTAGAACCAAATCAATTGTGGAGGGATTTCTAATTGAGACTACTAAGAGAAACAAGTATGTCTATCAGGATATTCAACAGTATAATAACCTGCAGGGCTGTCATTAAATAAAATATTCCCATTTGAATTTGATGAACTATTATTCCAAGATCGGTGTTTTGCATTAAAGTTACCAATAATAAAATACTTAGATTTATTTCTGGTGAGTTTTTGTAAATCTCCCTTCAAAAAATTTTTCTGTTCACCGCTACATTGGAAAAGCAAATATGCGGCAACAATTATAATTTTCCCCATAGAAGTTTCTATTTCAATTCCAACTGTTTCTAAGACTGTTGTATTGAAAATAGGAAGAAGTCTAAATTTAAGACGACTACACCCTCACCTTGTCAATCAAGTAGATCATTTCGTAAAATTTTAAAGAAAGCATTGCTTTTCAAGTTATTGTCTGGCTTTAAAAAAGTTTCAGTGGTGGCAGAAATATGTATGTTTTGAGTTTTCAAAAATTAAAAGAACTCATCTTGGTTAGCCAGCAAAGATCTAGCGTTCCAATTCATAATATTGAAACATCTATTTAGATCCATGATGGAATCGTAAAGTCTTTATAATTTTGTAAGCATAATTAAAAGAAGTTTGGAAAGCTTCAAGAATTGAATTTGCTTTCAACATAAGCTGCATCATTTCCATTCAATTTTAATGCCAAAATTTTAATTTTTCCTCAATAATTTCACCCAAATCAACAAAATTGTTAGGACCAGAGAGTGAAGGAGAAGAAAAGGTAAATGAATTTCCGGGACTTTTCCAAGCTTTCGCATGTTCGTTGAGACTTGGTTTTTTTCCCATCAGTTATACCCGAAGCCCTTTTCAACTACCTCAAAGAACGTTAAACCACGAGTCTGTGGCGCTGAACCAGCACAGGTAACATTAAAATCACTTCGAGCATTACCAAGACGTGATTCCAAAGTAGGCTAAGGCTGATCGCGAACAGGCAGATCGATGGCGGCCTGAAGTGTGAAGACGAAAAAAAGAAAGGAGGAGAATAAGATTTTATGACAATTCTGGGATTTTCCTTGAAGCAACAATTTTGCCCTAACGGGACAGTCTATGGAATTGGAGAAATGATTACCTGCGCAATTCGCACACTTGAAGAATTCTATTTGTGGCAAAAAGGCAAAAAAGGCATTTAGAGTTTTAATGATCGAATGAGCCGCAAAGCATGCATCTGGCATTCATTCTACAATTTTTGGTACCGTGACAAAAAGCTTGACAACGACGACATTGCGTAATATTTTGAAGAAAATTGGTAGAAGATTTTCGAAAAGGTTCAAATTTGACTCGACAATGAAACATAAGACGAGCCTTTAAAGAATCAGGGAAAAAAAAGAAAATAAGGCTTATTTCCAAAAATCAAGAAAAAACGAGCCGTATCAGGTTATCAAGATGGGCCTTCAAATATAGGCAAATCCTGAAAATTCAGGCACATTAGTATCTCTGGAGCCGAGAGCAGAGGTGCCAGATGATTTTGTCAAAAATCAAGACACCACGATGACAAAAATCAGGATTTTTCAGGACACCAGTAAAATGATGAAAATACCATGCAGCTTTGCTTAGATTGCATAGCTAAAGGAGAAATACAGGTGCTGAAGTCGTCTAAAATTATGCAAATGAAGCGAAAAGAAACTTTTCTGGCCTGAAGATATCGCAGAACACTATTTAAATACCATTTGAAGCAAAGATTATCATCGGTTGAACTGGTTTAACTATTTTATTAAAAATTTATTTGATGTTCTCATCATTTATCAATGAATTTAGTTATGATTCAGATATGTTTTGAAAATCAGGACAAATCAGGACATTTTAATGGCCATTTTTCCAAAAATCAGGACAATTCAAGCGTTTTTGAAAAATCAGGACGGCCTTTCGAAAATAAGGACAAATCCTGAAAAATCAGAACATTTGACACCCCTGGCCGGGAGACATTGATTTCAGCAAGGTTTTTTGATACACTAGGTTCTCCGACTTTCACAGTAAGTAGGCGAGGAGTGAGCGGGTCTTTCAATGAGTTTGTTTATTTTTTTGCTCAGCTTTTCTGTGGTTTGTTGGTAAACTAACTTCATGAGATCCGCATAGTTGCATAGCCTACATAGCCAAAATGGCTGAATCAGGAATTCGATATTCGGTAACACCTCCTGAATATATACACACCTTGGTTTTTCAGTTCGGCTTCTGAGCAGAGATGCCAATATGCCTGAATTTTCAGGATTTGCCTGATTTTTCGAGGCTCAGCCTGAAAACCTTATAAGCCATTGAAATTCCCTGATTTTTGAAAATATGCCTGATTTTGCCTGATTTTTGCGAATGTGATGAAAAAGGGTAGTGAGGAACTGGATTAGATACCATTGCTGAAGTGAAAATGTGGAGCGATGACCAAAACAAAAGGTCATCACTTTTAGCAAAATTTCCGTTACTTTAACGTAGCCTGATTTACTTAGCCTGATTTTTATTTCACTAGTTCCTTGATTTATGAAAAAAAAAAATGCTTTCGAGTGTTATCCTGTTAAGCTAGATAGAGTTCCACTTGCTATCCGAGTTTACACGAGACGTAGAGCTCTCGCATTTGAGTGAGTGGAAGAGAATTCTTGCCAAGAGCACCCTATTATTTGAGTCATACACCCAGCTTTGCCAAATTGAAAACCGTGGAATGGACGAAAAACAAAAATTATACTCTTATTTTGGTGAAATGAAACTTGATGACCTTTTTTTGGTCGTTAGCTTGAATTTCCGTTCTTGCGTAGAAAATCTCTGTTATTTTCAATAATCCGTAAATATCCGTAGCAAATACTGAAAATCTGTAGATTTCAGACATTGACCCGTGAATCCGTAGAAGGGGTAGAAATCCGTAGATCGGGCCACGCTGCATACACCTCAGTTCAGATGGAGAAAAAAAAAGTTAAGACTCCCAAGTCCCACCACACCCAAAATTCAGCCTCTGTGCCAATGGCGTGTAGTCAATTACATAGCATCATTGGTACAAGAAGATAACGCGATCGGTGCTGATTCGATTTGCTCCCACCGGCATTAACCTTCCAAGTTAACCGAATTGCGTATGTCTGAAAGAAACAAAATAAAAACGCTTTCACGTCCCTCCCTATCGCATCACAAGACGAAGAAGGATGGAAATAAATACCGGCCAACACCAGGCAGCCAGCGAACCGAGCACTGTGCGTATGAATGTAGCAAAAGCAACAACAAAAACATCCTTCTAATTCAATCCCTTCAATCAACCGGCAAACAACCACGGCCGAGCTGTGCGTGTGTATGCAGCAAAAGCAACAAAAAAAAACATTCCTTCAATTCAATTCGCCAGCAGCCAGCGAACCGAGCACTGTACGTGTGTAGCAAAAGCAACAACAAAAATATTCCTTCGATTCAATCCGCCGGCAAACAACCACGGCTAAGTTGTGCGTGTGTATGTAGCAAAAGCAACAACAATATAATCCTTCAATTTACCGGCAAACAAGCACCGGCCAAGCTGCCCGGCTTTAGCAGCTGTGTATATGTAGCGTGTGTATGTAATAGCAGGCAGTCAGCAAAGCACAGTTCTCATTCAATGGGTTTCCCGTTTCCTTCACTCCCGTTCCCTTTCCCGTTTCCTACGCAAGACAAATGAATACCTTGAAAGGAGGCCAAACGCCGGGAAGCCACTGTCGTGCGTTTCTTTTGTGATTGATCGGTGACAGAATGCCTATGACAAATATCCCTCTTCCTGCATGAAGCTCAAATAGTACACTGGTTAAGATGTCGGTCTGACAAGACCATATGGTTGGTGATTTGAGTTCGATTCTCCCTGAGGGCGCTGTGGTTTATATTTTTCTTTTCTTGTTTCTGGGATGAATTATCCAATAGGAACGAAATCCCATAAAATGTTTTTCTTGTTTCGCTTGAATGTAGTGGTCATGCATCATTTTAGTTGGGAGCTGAGTCCTTATGCCAGTTACGGTTTTTCAAACATATCATCTTCGGCACAATGCACATTTCAGCGCATTATCGGCACAGAGATGTGCTAAATAGGCATTGGATTTTTGCAACCTCTTCTATGGGTGCACACAAAGTATAAAAAATATCAACAATTTCATACCGTTGCCAGCGTTGCAACATTTAAATTTTTACTCTCATTGAAAAAATTTCAGAGCTTTGGTGGTTTCGTTGAAAAATCAGGATACCGCGAAGAAAAAAATTCTGAATTTTTCAAGGCACGAGTAAATTGGTGGAGATAAAATGCAGCTCTACTTAGATTGCATAAATGAAAGCGAAAGACCGGTGCTGTAGACGCCTTAATGTATGCACACCCAAAATTCAGCCTCTGTGCCAATGGCGTGTAGTCAATTACATAGCATCATTGGTACAAGAAGATAACGCGATCGGTGCTGATTCGATTTGCTCCCACCGGCATTAATCTCCCAAGTTAACCGAATTGCGTATGTCTGAAAGAAACAAAATAAAAACGCTTTCACGTCCCTCCCTATCGCATCACAAGACGAAGAAGGATGGAAATAAATACCGGCCAACACCAGGCAGCCAGCGAACCGAGCACTGTGCGTGTGAATGTAGCAAAAGCAACAACAAAAACATCCTTCTAATTCAATCCCTTCAATCTACCGGCAAACAACCACGGCCGAGCTGTGCGTGTGTATGCAGTAAAAGCAACAACAAAAAAAACATTCCTTCAATTCAATTCGCCGGCAAACAACCACGGCTAAGCTGTGCGTGTGTATGTAGCAAAAGCAACAAGAATATATTCCTTCAATTCACCGGCAAACAAGCACCGGCCAAGCTGCCCGGCTTTAGCAGCTGTGTATATGTAGCGTGTGTACCTATGTAATAGCAGGCAGTAAGCAAAGCACAGTTCTCATTCAATGGGTTTCCCGTTTCCTCCACTCCCGTTCCCTTTCCCGTTTCCATCGCAAGACAAATGAATACCTTGAAAGGAGGCCAAATGCCGGGAAGCCACTGTCGTGCGTTTCTTTTGTGATTGATCGGTGGCAGAAATCCTATGACAAATATCCCTCTTCCTGCATGAAGCTCAAATAGTACACTGGTTAAGATGTCGGTCTGGCAAGACCATTTGGTTAGTGATTTGAGTTCGATTCTCCCTACGGGCGCTGTGGTTTATATTTTTATTTTCTTGTTTCTGGGATGAATTATCCAATAGGAACGAAATCCCATAAAATGTTTTTCTTGTTTTGCTTGAATGTAGTGGTCATGCATCATTTTAGTTGGGAGCCGAGTCCTTATGCCAGTTACGGTTTTTCAAACATATCATCTTCGGCACAGTGCACATTTCAGCGCATTATCGGCACAGAGATGTGCTAAATAGGCATTGGATTTTTGCAACCTCTTCTATGGGTGCAACAGAAGAGATCAACTTATGAGCTGGCTAGCAGTTTATATCGAAAAACATCGTTTAAATATTATCTAAACTGAAGATAAACTCCCCCTTATTCTGCGCCGCGCGTGAGGTGACGATAGTCGAGTCGAGTCGGAGTCACGGGAGTCTTGTAACCTTATTCCCGAAGCCGATGTGACAGAGCATACGATTTGTCACTAACGGTGACTAATAGATTAGGATAAGAACACAAAAAGTTCATTCTAAAAGATGTTTCTCACCTAAAACGACTACTGGAATCGGGTGACTCGACTATCGTCACGTCACGCGCGGCGCAGAATAAGGGGGACTGTTTTATTACAAATTCTTCTGATGTTCTCATCATTAAAATACAAATTTATTTATTATTTAGTTTTTGGAAAACTTAAGATATTTTAAAGACCAAATGAAAAAAAAATTCAGGACAATTCGAGTGTTTTTGGAACATCAGGACGGCCTCTCCAAAATCACCTCTGGTTAGGAGAGGAGCTTTTTTTTTCTCGTAAACGTATCAAGAAAAACTGTGTTAGCTTTCAGACTTCTCCTCAACACAATGCGCAATAGATTTTTCCGGAGAAAGGATCTCTCTTCATCAGCGGATTTGAACGCTCTCGCTCACTCTTATGTGTTGACAATCTCATTGTTGATTTCAGTGCGATTTATCTCTCTCCGCACAGCTTGGGGAGAGCAGACGAAAAAATTGCACTCTCTTTCACTGGCCTAGCCGATCTGAGAAGTTTTGCCATCCGTGTTAACACGTTCGTCGCCACGCTCATTTTGGTAGTTTTGCTAGCCGGGCCCAAAGAAATTTTCAGAGAGAGAAAGCAAAGAGGGAGAACTCCCATGTTTGAAACGTGTGGCGAAGCTGAGCGGTAAACTCAAGTAAGAGAGCGTCACCTGCTTTTTGATGTGACGGGGCCCCCCAGGAAATACACCCGTCTGCCGAATATGGGTGACGTGGCGACGAACGTGTTAAGCAATTTATGCCAAGAACAAACAAAAAATCAACAGTTTTTTTTTAATAGTGTAAGGAATGAGGTTTTTTTTTCTTCATTTTTCTTTTTTTGGGTTTCATTATCGCTAATTGAATTTTTGATGTATTAAAATTTTTGGGATAAATCATTGAAAATTATGAAAATCCCAGAAAAAAAAAATTCAAATTGTTTGAAAATCTTAAACACACCCAAAATTCAGCCTCTGTGCCAATGGCGTGTAGTCAATTACATAGCATCATTGGTACAAGAAGATAACGCGACCGGTGCTGATTCGATTTGCTCCCACCGGCATTAATCTCCCAAGTAAACCGAATTGCGTATGTCTGAAAGAAACAAAATAGAAACGCTTTCACGTCCCTCCCTATCGCATCACAAGACGAAGAAGGATAGAAATAAATACCGGCCAACACCAGGCAGCCAGCGAACCGAGCACTGTGCGTGTGAATGTAGCAAAAGCAACAACAAAAACATCCTTCTAATTCAATCCCTTCAATGCACCGGCAAACAACCACGGCTAAGCTGTGCGTGTGTATGTAGCAAAAGCAACAACAAAAACATTCCTTCAATTCACCGGCAAACAGACACCGGCCAAACTGCCCGGCTTTGGCAGCTGTGTATATGTAGCGTGTGTATGTAATAGCAGGCAGTAAGCAAAGCACAGTTCTCATTCAATGGGTTTCCCTTTGCCTTCACTCCCGTTCCCTTTCCCGTTACCATCGCAAGACAAAGGACTACATTGAAAGACGGCCAAACGCCGGGAAGCCACCGTTGTGCGATTTTTTGTGATTGTTCGATGGCAGAAAGCCTATGACAAATATCCCTCGTCTTGCATGAAGCTCAAATAGTACACTGGTCAGGAAGACTGACTGGCAAGACGATATAGTTGGTGATTTGAGTTCGACTCTCCCTTCGGGTGCTGTATTTTATATTTTTATTTTCTTGTTTCTGGGATGAATTATCCAATACACGCTCGTTTTCATTTAACCAATTATGTTTATAGAATAACCATTTTATGGTGTTTGCTCTAAAACTATCAATATGGTTATTTTTTAAGAATTTTTCTATGTTAAAATTCAACCATTTATCAAGTTCTCGTGTATGAACCACAAAATGGTTGAAAAACTTGACGTTTTTTCTTCGCCATATTGGAAGCTACCGTGGAGCGAACCGAACGTGTTTTGTTTTTCATTTTGTCCGTACGAATAAAACAAGGCTGGAGAGATTCTAAAGGTAATTGTTTTATCATTTTGAATATCCAATTTACAACCCAACCAATCAACAAAAAAATTAAATTGCAGTGCACCAATTGGACGACTGCGGCAGTCCGGATTCAGTTCCAGTGAAACAACAGCACCGAACGCGGAACTACTTACTTCCGGAACGAGCAAACATATAGTGCTTCAAAAACTGGCCACCCCGACCATTCTCCATAATATTAGGATGGACCTAAGATTGGTATACAGCCCAAAAAGCTCCACCCACCGGAGTGGAATTGCGGTCAGCAAAGATTCTGTGCTACAGCTGCCTCCCAGTTGCCTTTAGCACGAAGCGGCAGAAACGGAACCGGTAACTTTTTTTTGCGGACCCTTTTTGTTTTTCATTTATGCAATAATTTCATTTTTTCAGCCTGTCCAAATGCCGATTTTGGTTCTCTAGAAACATTCTCTGCACTAGAGACACTTTTCAAGGTTAACTTTGAAGCCACAGCTGAGGAGGTCTTGAAGTTGGCTATACACATTGTTGTTCCGGCGACCGAGATGAGCTATTTCCCTTGTTGCAGCTATTTCCTGGACAATTCTCATCTGTTCCTGACGAGCGAAATCGGCTCTCTGATTTTTCTGAATCACTAGCATCAGAGCCAAAAGATCGGAACTTTCATCGGGAAAGTGAAAGTAAGTAGCTCGATGCTGTTCCAATAGGCCCACACAACCAAAATCGTTGAAATTTCCCCCTGTATTTATCATCAAGAAAGCAGAACATCTAAAAAATAAATAAAAAGATGTAAAAACACAAAATTGTCTAAATCTTATTTTTTCATCTCCCTCATTTTGCATTATGGTTTGAAAACACCCATATTTCAACTTCTCCTCGAGAATCTCATTCGGTTAAAAAATAACCATATTCGAACTTCTCCCCTAGAAGTCATTTTATGGCTTCTCATGGAGAACTCATAAAATGGCATTTCCCGGGAAAAGGTCAAAAATGGTTATTTTTCAATCGTAAATGGTTTAATAATTTCTAGCGTGTAGGAAGGAAATCCCATAAAATGTTTTTCTTGTTTCGCTTCAATGTAGTGGTCATGCATCATTTAAGTTGGGAGCCGAGTCCTTATGCCAGTTACGGTTTTTCAAACATATCATCTTCGGCACAGTGCACATTTCAGCGCATTATCGGCACAGAGATTTGCTAAATAGGCATTGAATTTTTGCAACCTCTTCTATGGGTGCAGTACTGAATAATGCTAAAATGTGAAAAAAAATGTTGAGGACATATATGGGCTCGTTAAATTACTGATCACTCTGACAGGACACTTAAAACGAGAATTCGACCATTTTCTGGCTATTTTTTTGTCAAACTTTGCAGGTTCGCTATACCGACGATACGTGGCAAACCTACCATTTTTCCGATACAAGTGCCCTGTAGGGAAAATGTACCTGTGAAGCCCAATTTTATCGTAGAAATTGCCTATTTTTTTTTAAAGTTGGGTGGCATTTTCTAACTGGGATAGCATTACTTCAAATCGATCTATGCGCACTCTGGAATCGATATTGCGTACTATTGAAAAATTTATCCAACAAACGAAATCGAGTGTCCAGTCAGTGGTCAGTGGTTAAATACACCCAAAATTCAGCCTCTGTGCCAATGGCGTGTAGTCAATTTCATAGCATCATTGCTACAAGAAGATAACGCGACCGGCACTGATTCGATTTGCGCCCACCGGCATTAACCTCCCAGCGCAACCGAATTGCGTATGTCTGAATGAAACAAAATAAAAACGTTTTCGCGTCCCTCCCCATCGCATCACAAGCCGAAGAAGGATGGAAATAAATACCGGCCAACACCAGGCAGCCAGCGAACCGAGCACTGTGCGTGTGAATGTAGCAAAAGCAACAACAAAAACATCCTTCTAATAGAGAATTCGTTTTCGTGTGGTGGTGCACCGAGGCACTACCGGTAGTGCACTTTTTGCTGTTTTCATGCTCGTTTTCACGATGAGTAGTCCACTGGTAGTGCACCATAAAGTGGACGGTGGAACACTCTGAAAATATTCGGTGTTGCTTGCGCTCTCACCAATACTATCATGAATTTTGACAGCACGTGCTTCCCGATGTAAACAAATATCAGCTGGTTGGTTTATTTCTATACCGCAAAAATTGCGTTCGAGCTGATTTTTCTCTTTATTATCTCGAAGAACGGAAACTTGTCCCGGATTCAATACCAGTGCCGTTTCCAACAGAGGCGGAGAATTTTACCTGGATGGCACGTTCCAAAGCAAACAACGCTCCCAAGAAGAAATGTGCCCAGAAGGCTTGCTGCAATCGGTTCCGGGCGATGCCGAAAAAAGGCAGCAAATCCGAGTGCAAAAAGGCCAACCCAGAGATCTGGTGGAATCGCCCAAACCGAAAAATTTTCTTGTTCGGGAGGGTCCTATAAGTTGGTCTCCACAGCAAGAAGCGTTCAGCTGCATCGAAGCTACTCTGGGTGACGATGCTCGGTTGCGCCAAGTCCCGGATTCCCACCCGTTGCCTTTCAAAAACGGTAGTTCGAGACAACACCCGCATTGGGAGCTTGAATTTCGTTCGTTTCGGTATGTTAGCGAAATTTTCTCCCCCGACTTCCGCGATCTGAGTTCGCCAATTTGACTTCCAAGAATTTTTCTTTTGTCATCTGAAAACGGAAATAGGTACTCGAGGTATTTGCGAGGAATAAACGTTCAAAATACCGGAACCTTCAAGCTGGGGTAACTGCAGTCTAGCAGCAGCAAACATAGACCGCCCAGAATCAGCCGGTATTCCAGTTATCATCAGAGCCAGAGGCGAATCTACCAAGCAAAATAAATCTAAAATCTTCACAATTCGACATAATATATAAATTCATGCTAAAATTTTCATATAATTTAAAAGATAATGATCAACTAAAGTAAATTTCATTTCAATTTTCGAAGTCAAACGAAAACAAATACCAGCTGTAATGGATTTTTGACAGCTTGATGTTTTCTGTTGACACTGCCGATTTCACGTACACCAACAAAGGTGGGTGCAAAACTCGATTCATGCTCGTTTTCAGCGTGGATGGTGCAACACTTTCGGGTGGTGAAAACAAATACGGTATAATTCAATCAACCAGCAAACACGGCTAAGCTGTGCGTGTGTATGTAGCAAAAGCAACAACAAAAACATTCCTTCAATTCATCGGCAAACAACACCGGCCAAGCTGCCCGGCTTTAGCAGCTGTGTATATGTAGCGTGTGTATGTGATAGCAGGCAGTAAGGCTGATGTCATGCTGAAACAACTAGCAACGCAACGCAACGCAACGTTCCAATAAGATTGCGTTGCATTGCATTGGTATGTCATGCTGGCGCGACCTGTCACTTTGAAATTCCCTACAAATCATCACTTCTCTACATCTGATAATGCTTTGAATCGTCTCCTTTCTTTCCGGAGCCATCAAAAACTCATCAAATCACGACCCGGATTGCAAGAATGCCGAAATTTGAACCGACAAAATTCCTTGTTTTTTTGCCGGAACTAAGAATTCATGAAAATTTTCTCGCCGATTAAGATAGTTTTTAGTTTATTATCACAAGTTCGGACAGATCTTCGTACTATTGTGCTTAAAACCCGGAATCACTGCTTCAAATCGAGAAAAAACAATGTTCCTATTGGATTTCCTACTAGTCGCGCTACTAAACACATTGGCATCAGATTGGTCGCGCTACACAAAGCGACCAGTATGACAGGTCTGCGCGATTTCCATGGAGATCAAATGAGAGCTGGTTAGTCGTGTGAACGTTGCGTTGTAGGTCGCGTTGCTAGTTGCTTCAGCATGACATCAGCCTAAGCAAAGCACAGTTCTCATTCAATGGGTTTCCCGTTCCTTCACTCCCGTTCCCTTTCCCGTTTCCATCTTAAGACAAAGGAATGCATTGAAAGGAGGCCAAACGCCGGGAAGCGCCGTTGTTTTGCGATTGATCGGTAACAGAAAGCCTATGACAAATATACCTCATCCTGCATGAAGCTCGAATAGTACACTGGTTAGAATGTCGGACTGGCAAGACGATGCAATTGGTGATGTGAGTTCGATTCTCACTACAGCGCTGTGGTTTTAATTTTTATTTTCTTGTTTCTGGGATGAATTATCCAATAGGAAGGAAATCCCATAAAATGTTTTTCTTGTTTCGCTTGAATGTAGTGGTCATCATTTTGGTTGGGAGCCGAGTCCTTATGCCAGTTACGGTTTTTCAAACATACCGTCTTCGGCACAGTGCACATTTCAGCGCATTATCGGCACAGAGATTTGCTAAATAGGCATTGGATTTTTGCAACCTCTTCTATGGGTGTAGTGAACAGTTTGTAAAAAACTTTACAACCAATAATAAGATGATGCAGCATTTTTCATAAGTAACAATTCAGGTGAGCAAATATGTCGTAGGATTTTCAAGTATACTGAAGAAAAAAATAACCTCGGATCGGAAACTGAAACCGTCATCATAATCTCTAGTCGCCCAGACATTTGAATTTGTTTGCTTTGGTACAGTTCCAAGTCTAAGGTGATTTTTTTTTGCTACTTGCTCCGTGGTCCCTGCTACTTTCTTCATGAATTTATTGTAATTGAAGTATAATGTTCCTGGTGCACACCACCATATCGTTGAGCTCGTTTCATCCCCAGCACCTTTGCCTGTTTTTAGCTGGTAATTTGGGTGCTTTCGGTAGAAGAAATCCAACTTAGGGAAAAGGGAAATGGAAAAGTAAGACGAACAAAAAAATCCTGCAGGAAAAGTCTGGCCCAAACTCCCGTTAGTCCCAAACGAGCTGGAAGGACATAAAGCTACATTATTATACACACTTTAATCCCTGCAGTGTTACTGAGCCTTCTCTTATGTGCCCCTTCTTCTTCTTCTTCTTTCGTATCCAAAGGTCAATGTAATTCGGGGTGGAACAGATGAAACAGAACCACGTGGTTTCTCCCACCATTCACCACAAGCGAGAAGAAGCAAAGGGCGGCCATTGATTTAATTTTATCGTCCCTTATTATGCCGCCAGTACACATTTCATTCCGAAAATGCTCTGCGAACGACTTTCCGGTGCTACCTATGAACTTTTATCCGAATCTAGTTAAGGAGTGGCGGCCTCCTTCTTCAGCTTGCTCCCACAAATTTGATGATGATGATTATGTCGGGAGGAATAATTGAGCATATGAGTGCAGTCGCTCGGAATCTCATGGTTCTGGCTTGGGAAAAACTCAGTTGCCTGTGATGGAATCAATTGTCGGCGTTCACAATCTTCGGCAATTTCAAAGCCTTTTTGGGAAGGTTAGGTTGAAGAATAGCAGATTATGTCAAAGCGTCAAAGGGTCAACCCTTAAACAAATGTTCAAAAACTTTTCTGAATAAAAAAAACTTTTAAAAAGCTATTCTAATGTCTACATTGAAAAACCTGAAAACTGTCTCAACTCATAAACATTCCTCCAGAGCCAACCGGAAGTCACTTCCAGTGCCAAACTTTCTATCGTCGATGACGCCGCCGGATGTAACTTTGATGGATGTCGATGTCGCGGGGAGCGGGTTACATAACATCAATCTCCTCGAACGAGGCAAAATAGAATGATTGTAGAGCATCATTTGGTGGAACCACATACAATCCGAATCTCCTAGGCATCTTTCGCTCTGCCTGGCTCGACTGGCGTATGGCAGACTTTTCCTATGAATATTCAATTTCGATTCCCTGAGCTTTGGCAATGGAAGCCGATGGAAATCGATCCGAAGCAATTTGCCACCAGTACAAATCACGTCACCTTGTACACTGCTAATTGTACTTAGTGCGTGCTGAGTTTTTTTTTTCAGCCTAGTCGAATTGAGATTGTCTGAGTCGAATTGACTGGGAGTTTTTTGCAATCAAGTAGACTGTGAAACGATGATTTTGATTCTCTTTTTTCCTTTGAACATGTATGCACATTGGTAGTTTTATTTTATAATAGACTGAATCGTTTTGAGGTCATTATTGATTTTTTTAAACCCTGTGGTCTAAAAGCATTGTTTTGGTTCAAAACTCATCCATGATTGTTTGCAGAATATTGAATCAACGCATGAATAAATTTGACTTTTAGGTTTGTATGAGGAAATTAAATATCTTGTACTGAAAAATCAACATCATTTTTTAACAACTTTGTTGAAAACTGTTATGTCGTATCTAATTAGTCAAAAAAGATATTAGCTGTTTAACAGGAATATGTCTTTTGATATTGAAAAACAATAAATTCTATTGAAATCAGTACTGGGACCTAGCGAGGTATGAATGACTACTTTTCACGCAATAAGGGTATATACGGACGATAGTATTGGCGAAAAATTGGCCTCAGCCATAACCTCAAATTTTGATTTGCTGGCGGCCTCACCAGTGATGCTAGGTGCATTACTAAAATCAGTATTTGCTTATTTTAAACTAATTATAATACTTCTGAGTTGAATAAATTTTTTAACTATCAACAGCTGAATGTTTGAATTCATTACGGGGCGTCTCTAAACGGATGAAGATAAGCCATCTTTTGCTAATGAATTTTCAAGGTGAATTAAAAAACATCTGAAATATATTTTCATGTACTGCTTGGTTGATTAAAAAAGAGTGGTTTCTAACTTCTAAACGAATGCAAAATCATTCACTGTTACAAACAAGTAAATTAATGAAAGCCCCGACTATGTTGAGTTTGAAAATAATCGCCTACATGCTCTGATTATTTTAAACATATCCACATAATTCGCTACTTCGTTAAAAAGAGCGATACAGTAAGTTGTTATTTCGTTCAGATAAATGATGCGTTTAATTTCACTCTCGATATAAATTTACGAGAAAGTTGTAAAATTCTCAGTACCCATGAAAAGGTTTTTCAATAACATTCCATTAGAAAAAATATAAGCATTTTCCAAATATCAATGCACTTGGCAGCCCTGAACACCCAAAAAAAATCAAAACACGAACACCCGTGTATCGCTTTTCCACAGGGCGAATTTGTCGATATTAGTGCTTGAAAATCGCGTTTATCGTGCGCCCTTCTCAAAAATCGATTCTGTTCTCCCATGGTTTGAGGTTAGGGCTGAGGCCTCCTGCTAAGGTGGTGTTCGTGTAGAACTGTCAATATATCCTAATACTTTGCTAGGCATCTAGCAGTGATGTCAATTGAATTTATTGTTTTTCAATGCCAAAAGACTTGCCCCTGTAAAACAGCTAATAACATTTTTGCGTCATAAGATACAAAGTTACGATCTTGAACGAAGTTGTTCATGGGAAAATTTCATTTAGAAAATTCATAAATTGGCACAAAAACCATTAGCAGACTCGGTTCCACATGTTGATTTTTCAGTACAAAAGATTCAATTTCCCCATAGAAACCTAAAATTTACTCATGTAAACGTTACGGCAAAATTCTACAAAAAATCAATGATGAGTTTTGGACCAGAACGAAGCTTTTTAGACCCCAGTCGACCTAATGGACTAACGATTTGATGGTCTGTAGACCTTAAACCCGGTAGCATGACAACCTATTTGTCAAACGCTTTAAAACTCGTATACCACCCACATAAGCATACAACAGCCTAATGACAGTCTTCCTGTTTAGAGGCCTGGCAACTATAAAACCTCGTACAAAGTTATTCTCAGTTTGGCCAAGTATTATAGCTATAGGTCCTACAAATGTTGTAGCTTGAAGACCCCACAAAAATACGATATTGTGATAACCTTATGGCCTTAAAGCTTTAGAGAAAAATTAACTTTTTCATTCCTTTTTTCGACTAATTGGTACAAATAATTAGTATAACGAAGTGAGAGGTGTATTAGCATTGATACCTGTTAATAGTACTAGTATAAGTGAAAAATTGACTATTTTCAACAATTATTTGCGTTCTATTGAGTGAAAGGGCTCAACTTGAAGATAAAAAGTAACAATTTTTGGGAGTGTAACTGTTCCATAAACATGATTTAATGCGGATTTTTTCTCGCGTTTTCAGTTGAAAGTAAATTTCGGTGATCAAAAGAACCCTAACTCACCCACCCAATTCCTAGCTGGGAATCTCCCAGCAAACATGAAATCGCTACACTAATGATAACTTAAGTCGTTTACAACCCAAGCAAAATTTTTGGTTTTACAATCGGCTTTGAGGCTAACTTTAAGTTTCATAAGAGGCCTGGAGAATCTTTTTAAACAATCTGTGTTACTTGCGATTGGTGTTGCAAATCGCAATTTCAACTGCATAATGAAAAGATCGTTTAAAATGTCGTCTGAAGTCAGTTTAAATCGTATATGATAGAAAGTTCGCCATGTTTGTAATTTTTGAAATTTTTAACATGTTCATCGTCATGGGACCCAATTTGTGTGACGGGTGTATTTTCTGAGAGGCCCCGCCACAGCAAAAACGTGTGACGCTCTCTCACTCAAGTTTGCAGCTCAGTTTAGCCACACGTTGCAAATCTGGGATTCTCCCTGTTTTCTTTCTCGCTCCGAGAATTCATTTGGGCCCGGCTAGTAAATCTACCAAAATGAGCGTGGTGACGAACGTGTTAAGTGAATAATAATCATCGTAATATTCTCTCTCAAATGGAAATTGAGTAATATTGACCAATGAGAGAACTGGAAAACATTGTCGCTGGCAACGATTTTAAGGCTATGAGCAAAATCTTGCGCTCTCTTACATTCTTGCGATAGGAACGAATAAGGTATCGGATAACGCCCAATTGGTATATTTTTCGTCGAATTAGATAGAAATTAAAATTATGTTTGTATATTGCCTCCAATTTGGTAGGCAACTGTTGTTTTTTCAACATTCATACGATCATTCTGTAATGTATATGGAATGTTTATGAAAACAGCAAGAAAATAAAGCTACAAAAATGTATGCAGGGCTGCTTTTTGTCTAGTGTAATACACGTATCGTATCCATTACAAAACATTTATACAAATTCAACCACTAGCAACACATCATTGAAGCACAGCGGACACAAAGTCGAAAACTTGATTCCCAACTGTTTCTACTCCCTACTTTATTTACAACTGTATTCCACTGGATCTACTTTTTGGAATAATATAAATTTATACGATCACCTCTGTAGAGATGTGATGGAGAATGTACAGAATAAAAATTGAAGTTTAAAAACAAAACAAATATATGGCAACACTGAACTAGAAGCTTCAAAGTGTGAACAAGAACACGAATCAGTTATTGGTCTTACCTTGTGAGTGACGGACGTGTTAAAGCGAGATTCTCAATAATGATCCAGTTCACGACAATGGCGTAGTTGGTACGATGAGCGCAGATTAGAAAGGCTGCTGCTTAGTTTGTTTTAAAATGATGCCAGCTACGATAAACAAAATGGACTAAAGAAGAGCAGATTAGGCTGCTGCTGCTATGTTTGTTTTGAAATGATGCCATTCCCGGTAAATAAGACGAACTGAAGAGGCGCAGAATAGAAATCATACAAACCGGTAAATAAGACGGACTTGAGAAGTGCAGATTTGAAAGGCTGCTGTATAGGTTGTTTTGAGAAGATGCCAGTTCCTGTAAATTAGACGGACTGAAGAAGCGCAGATTAGAAAGGCTGCTGCTTGGTGTGTTTTGAAATGATGCAATTTCCGGTAAACAAGACGGAATAAAAAAGGGCAGATTGGGATGCTTCTATGTTTGTTTTGAAATTATACCAGTATCGGTAAATAAGACGAGCTGAAGAAGCGCAGATTTGAAAGCCTGCTGCTTAGGTTGATTTGTAAGGATTGCGGTAAATTAGACTAAAGAAACGCAGATTAGAAAGGCTGTAGCTTAGGTTGTTTGGAAATGCCAGTTCCGGTAAATAAGACGAACTGAAGAAGCGCAGATTAGAAACGCCTCTGATTAGTATATTTTAAAATGATGCCAGTTCCGGTAAATAAAACGGACTAAAGAAGAGAAAATAAGGCTGCTGCTATGTTTATTCTGCAATGATGAACTGAAGAAGCGCAAGTTTGAAAGGCCGTGGCTTGGGTGTTTTGTAAGGATGCCAGTTCCGGTAAATAAGACGCACTGAAGAAACATAGATTAGAATGACTGCTGTTATTTTTTGTTAACAAAAACACAAATCAGTTATTGGTCTTATCTTAAGTTGTCATGTGAGATTCTGAATTATGATTCAGATTAATCGTCATTTCACGACAGCCTCCATAATTTTTCGTTGAAGCTCTTCTTTTGTTCAGCCAATTAGGCAGGAACGAATTTCAAATCCTTCTTTTGTCACTCGGAATTGGAACATCGCGAGGGGAGGGGACAATCAAAAATAATGCGAAAAACAAATAAATTGGAATAGATTGCACGAAAGCTTATATGCAACAAAGTTGTATAGAATATCATTGCACAAAACATCATTGCAACAAACAAGTAATTTTTTATCGAAAATTTCTATAAAATCAAGAATACAAAAGGTGGATTAACTTCCATCTTCCAAAATTTGTTTTTTTCATCTTGTAATCTTTTGGATTTTAGAATTTTCTTTAAACCACGTTCAAGGTTGTAAAAATTTTTCGCACAAGTGAAAAGTTCTTGAAATATGAAAATTTCTTTGAGTGATTTTAGTATTTTTAAGTAAAAAAAATTAAACTGTAGTCCTACACTTTTCTGATTGAATGAAAATTACAACTCACTGAAAAGTTTTTTTAATAAAGATGTAACACGATAACTTTGAAGCTTATTTTCTCAATACAAAACAGAAAATTCTAGAATTTTTTTTTGCTAAAAGGCATTTGAGGATATCGTTATTGAGAGAAAAAAAATTCATTTGTAATTTCGTACTTAATAGTCTTAAGCTTACCACTTAAGCTACTACAAAAAACAACTTTTGAAATCCAAACAACAGGACGAATCTTTCTTGGCTCTTCTGGCCTAAGACAACCGAATATCACTCCCAGTTCTGAGGTGATTGTATCCATAGAAAGTGTGGACGAAAATGTAGGTCACTGACGTGGCTGTAATTAGATTCTGTTCATTCGAATAAGAAATTTTTGTAATTTTTGTAATTTTTGTAATTTTTGTAATTTTTGTAATTTTTGTAATTTTTGTAATTTTTGTAATTTTTGTAATTTTTGTAATTTTTGTCATTTTGTCATTTTTGTAATTTTTGTAATTTTTGTAATTTTTGTAATTTTTGTAATTTTTGTAATTTTTGTAATTTTTGTAATTTTTGTAATTTTTGTAATTTTTGTAATTTTTGTAATTTTTGTAATTTTTGTAATTTTTGTAATTTTTGTAATTTTTGTAATTTTTGTAATTTTTGTAATTTTTGTAATTTTTGTAATTTTTGTAATTTTTGTAATTTTTGTAATTTTTGTAATTTTTGTAATTTTTGTAATTTTTGTAATTTTTGTAATTTTTGTAATTTTTGTAATTTTTGTAATTTTTGTATTTTTTGTAATTTTTGTAATTTTTGTAATTTTTGTAATTTTTGTAATTTTTGTAATTTTTGTAATTTTTGTAATTTTTGTAATTTTTGTAAGTTTTGTAATTTTTGTAATTTTTGTAATTTTTGTAATTTTTGTAATTTTTGTAATTTTTGTAATTTTTGTAATTTTTGTAATTTTTGTAATTTTTGTAATTTTTGAAATTTTTTAATTTTTGTATTTTTTGTAATTTTTGTAATTTTTGTAAATTTTATAAATTTTGTAATTTTTATAATTTTTATAATTTTCGTAATTTTTTGTAATTTTTGTTATTTTTGTCATTTTTGTCATTTTTGTCATTTTTGTCATTTTTGTCATTTTTGTCATTTTTGTCATTTTTGTCATTTTTGTCATTTTTGTCATTTTTGTCATTTTTGTCATTTTTGTCATTTTTGTCATTTTTGTCATTTTTGTCATTTTTGTCATTTTTGTCATTTTTGCCATTTTTGTCATTTTTGTCATTTTTGTCATTTTTTGTCATTTTTGTTATTTTCGACATTTTTGTCATTTTTGTCATTTTTGACATTTTCGTCATTTTTGTCATTTTTGTCATTTTTGTCATTTTTGTCATTTTTGTCATTTTTGTCATTTTTGTCATTTTTGTCATTTGTGCTGATATTTTTGTAATTTTTACAATCAGTTTAGACGGTAAGTCATTTTTTTAGACTTTAGCGTTTTTTGCAAGCTTTTATTTGGCATAAATAAATGAAATTCGATTTACTAAACTTTATGCTGAGGCACTTCTTAAAAATGATAAACAAATATCAAACCTTGAATCCATAACTGTGAATTTTTTGAATGCAAATGTTTGCAGTTTTGCGATAATATTTTCCACCTTGACAACTTCGTTGGAAAATTAATCAAATTTATCCGGTCTGAAAAATGTTTCCAAAAGTATCATCTGCATTATCAGATAACATCGAACCCATATCGTCCAAAAAAGCATTAAAAAACCGGCAATGACCATCCACAAGTCATTAATCAAAAAGAAGGTAGGTATGCTAATTCGCTGGGTGCAAACTTTAAGATAAAAAAGTGCCAGCACCAAGCACCCACAAGGGACAGAGACCATTCAATCATCGAACTTTAATACACCCGATCCGATGGTGTTGATGGGCTAAAGTCTAGGTCCAGTCCAACGTGGATTCTGGTCCTAGGACTAGAGAATTATCCTCCGTCACGGGACATCATCTTCTCGAATTTATAGATTGCATGATGCTGGAGGAGCAAACTCAAAACGCAAAAAAAACTTGCTAGAAGCTACCCCGCTTTATCAACTGCGAAGAAAATGTCAATAACTTGTTATGAAAAATGTCCCTTTTTCGGAAAAGCCGTGCTAATAAAAAAAAACTTTGTGCGATAAATGTGTGTGTTTGATGATGCTGTGTAGACTGCGAGGGCAGGGGGTGGCGAGTTGTTTATGAACGTCCTTCATACGATGATGGTGAAGCTATTTGTTCGCTCATCCTCCTCCTCTTCCTCCTGGTGCTGCTCCATCAATTTTAAGTTTCTTTTTTCCGTCGCCTGGAAAATCGTAGACTGAACAAATGACGACGTCCGTTCGTTTTTTTGTACTCTCAGAAATTGGCTGGCGAAAAGGAAAAATTCAGGGGTTGGGGATGTGTTTAATGCAATTTTTGTTGTCGTCGCTTCGTGTCGATGGCACTTGATAGTCAAGAAGCCGGAAGTTACCGACTGGTGTGCTCATCCCTCTCTCTCTGATGCCAAAAGTGGCATCAGCATCCCGGGCCTATACTGACAGCGGCCTGCCTGATGATGATGATGCTTCTGCTATTTGGCTGCTGCTGCAGGCTGTTTAGATAAGGCGCACCTTCGCCTTTGGGTGCGCGCCGTTTATACAAACCACGTGTTCTCCTACTCACCGGTTTCTGTGTCCTCAACGACATCGTTCCATCACACTGTTTCCAGGGCAGGGCCTCTGAGAGTTTTCTGCCAACTGTACCTCTGGGTTGTTCCTCTCCTCCTGCGTAGCGCATCCGCCTGGGTTCCTCCTTTATGACCTGCCGTGGCGAGATGAGGCGAGCACGTTTAGCGATAAGGCAGGATTGCATTACCGTTCAGCGCTCTTGCCCGGTTCATGATCTCCGGAATGTGTTACATGGAAACGAAACCTTCTTCGACCCTCCCCCCTTGATTATCATGTCCTCCCTCCTCAAACATCACCGGCACAGGACGCCGGGACAGTTTTTCTTTTATTGACATCTAAAATATGCAACCCGGAACGTGAGGGATTGGACGTTCAATTCAATCAGCCCACTTGAATGGGTGCGTTCGATGCTTTATCTTCTCGGTCATGTTTCCACCCCCTGGTTTTTTCTTGAAATACTCTTGTATCATCCTAGGGAGAAAAATTGAATTATTATAAATCGAGCCACAATTTGTTTTCATCTTTACTAAATGAAATTCTACCAAAAAGTAAGTAGGTGGATGGATGTTCGGATCACATTAACGCATTATCATTCCAGTGTCATATTTCAGTGTCGTCTGCGACGTTGTGCGGTGACTCGCAATTGAAAGCTTATACTAAATGCTGTATGGGAAAATAATACCAACTTCGGGTGCGTGCTCAGAAGAGGACAAATACAGACAGTCAGTTTGAGTCAGTTGTCAACGTTTGCCGAAAGCCCTTATCCTATCATCTCTGGTCTCTCTCATCCAGCGTAACGGATCAACCGACGTGGTACGATAAGCTGGATTTGCAACGAATTGAAAAAAGAAAGAAAGCGAATCAACTGTCATTGCCAGCTGATACAGTTTTTCTTTTTTTAATGGAATGAATTCAACTTTTTGACAAGTATTTCCAAAATGCCAATAAGCAAATTCAACCTCAACTTCACATGTTTCTTATATAGCTGAAATTTTTCCAAGGTAATCACTGTTCTGATTTAAATCGTAAATAGCTAAATGTAATCATAAACCACTACAAGATGAATATTAAAAGAGCGGCTAAGTGAAAATTTGATGTTTTAATTAAGAACTAGAGTGTTCTTGTTGGGAATTCTTTCCGGAATTTTTGGTTTATTTTGAAATTGAGGAGTTCTCGACTCTTTTTAATTATAAAATAATCATGAAATGAATGGTTTAAAGCCAATGGTATTGGATTAAGATTTTTTTGACCGTGGAACAAAAAATTTTTTTTTCAACAAATCCAAACACACATGGGATATGAAACTTGAAGTTTCCTACAAGAGATTCTATTGACCTTACACTAAACGTACATTTTTCAAGATATGATGACTTAGCATAAGCATTCCAGATGGCCCGAGTTATAAAGGAAAAATACGGTTGCTCGGGTATTGAGGGAAAATGCTCGGATACTGCCCGGATTTATCTACATTACTAGCAAAATTCAAACATAATTTCAAATGTTGTGAGCATAGTTTATGATTTTTGAATTAAAAAAAATAACTTCTCTACTCATCGAAATTTTAGAATTATAAAATTTTAATTTAGCGCCGCACACGTGTCTCGATAAAAAGTTTTTTTTTGTTTCTCGATTTTCCCTAATGAAAACCTGGATTCGATAATTTTGAGATAAAATGCTTGGTTTTGGATAGTTTTTTTTTTTTTTTTGAGAAATGCCCGGATACGTTCAAAATCTAGAAGCTAAATCTTGTTTCCTACACCCAAAGTTAAACTTTTACTCCAAACATGAGCTTTCAATATTTCGCGTGTTATGTGCTATCATGATTATTGTATAGAAGTTTGAATTTGGCTTTTTTCGGTCTTGGATATAGATCAAACAACAATGGTGTTTTAAATACCCGACGTTTCGACCAGTTTTGTTGTTCTTTTTCAAGGGAACTAAAATTTTTATTACAGAAATTGAACATGAACCTAATAAAGAATAAAACCGCATTGGCCATGATTCGAACTCCAGCCTTTAGTGCACAGTGGTGCAGAACATCAATCTAGCTGGAATAAATTAACAGTGCTGAGGGGTCCGAAATCGTCTTCAAAATCTGCAAAAATGGCGGACTTTTTATCATATCCGATTCACACCATTTACTCCGACTTCGAGTAACAATTCTTACGACCTTTTATTTGCGTTAGTTGGAATTACGATTCGCAGTAACCTTTTTAATGACTTGAGTTATCATTTTTAATGCGATTTTATGTTTGCTGAGAAGTTGTCTATTCCGTCAAAATTCATAAATTTGTCGAATATGTGAAAGTTTACATAACACTCAAAAATAGGGTGGTCGTTTAGCCTAATCGCGAACGTCTTTGGCTTATAAGCCAGAGGTTCAGGGATCGAATCCCGCCAATCTTAAATCTAGGTTAAGGAAATTTTTTAAGTCCACGGACGTTAAAATGAACACTAATACCACGAAATGTAACAATGTTATGAAAATTGTAAACTCTACTGAGTATAAAAGAATGCAAAATGTTTCTACGGAGTGTAAAAGATTTTAAACTCTACGGAGTATAAACAAGCCATATAGTCTCATTAACTGGACCATAAAAGGAGCTAGTCGATAAGGCAGTTCCGAGTCGTGCTTAAAATAGCATCGGCGAGAAAATAGGAGAAGAAGAAGAACTCTCAAAAATTATAGTGAAAGTAAAAATATACCTTGAAAAAAGTTTTGTTTAATCTGGAACGTTGTAGATTGAATAAAATGGTTTTCGACTTACGGTTACTTACGGTTTTCGGAACGCAATCCGGATTCAAATTAGCAAAGAAAATCTGGCGACCCGTCAGCGAAACTAAAACAGTTTGTTCTGGTTTCACATGTTTTAAGTCAATTCGCAACTGAAACAATAGCGGCGATAATTGCTGATGACAGAAATGATGATGTTTACATTACAAATGTTGACATCATGGTGCATGTACGCGGAGCAAAGCCAACTCAATCTGTGGTTAGCAGTTACACTGCAGTTTTGGCAGAAGATAATGAGTAGCAATCTCATTTTATTCATTGGGAAATAAGTAGTTTTCTGGTTAGGGAATCCTTTTTTGTTAAAGTGACAAATAGCTATCGCTTATGTAGAAAACGGTTATTTAAGGACTTTACGAATGATTACGAATAAAGGTTAACTCTATTCCAAACACTGAACCTGCGTTTATTACTCATTTCAACAGCTGTCTTTGGAACAAAGTTGTAAAAAGCCAATATCTACTATTTCTTCATACATTATGATGGTTGTAGAAATTGCTGAAGCTCTGTAGAAAGCATGTAGTGTATTTTTCAAGTGATTTTTAAAGGCTCGTGCATTAAAAAGTGCACCTTATTTCAAAACCACCTTTTGCGTGATTATTTTAGACGAAAAATTAATTTTTTTTTGTCTAAAATTAGCGCGAAAATCGGTGAAACTAGCAGAGTTTTGAATTACCTATTTTTCTCAATGAGAAAAATGTTCAAATCATTTTATTTATGGATCAAATCTTGCAATATTTATTTCACATTTTGAATAATAAAGATTTACACGTCTTAGATATTTCACATGTCTTTCAAATTTTTCACGTCTTTTGAAGATTACAGACGTGTAATATTCAACTCGCACGGAAAATTCGAACAAATGTGGTGCTTCTTTTTGTAAAATCTTAATATGTGATGTAATTTTACAATTTACTTTTGATCACACAAAATTCTTAACAACATTGAATTTGGAATTTCCTAAAATTACACGACATGAAATGTTCAGTAGAAGGACATTGAATTTGAATAAAATCAATATTACAATACACTAAACGTGATAATGTCATGTAAAATTATAAACTGTAAAGAACAGCACCAAACAAATGAAAATAAAATAAATCAAGTCGTGCACCAAAGTTGTTAAAGCAGTTTTCAAGCGAGTAAGTTTATCGGTTTTGTTGGTTCCCGGAGATCTTCGACAAGCAGGGAAGCAGTTCGGGAAGCACAGTACTCAACTTTGGATTTGGTACTTCGGGAAAGAAAATAAAAGTGTTAACGTGACTCCTAGCAAAAGAAATGAGTTAAAAAAATCTTTTTCAATAAATAAAATAAATTATTTTAATTACCGAAATATTTAATTTTGGTTAAAAGATAAAAAAAAATGCCACAAACGTGGTAAAGTGTCTATAATTAGAGAAGAAAAAATTTAATGGAATTTCGATCCTATTGGATAATTCATCAAAAAAAAAAAATATAGTGAGAATAGAACTCACTGCTAAGTACATCTCATCTTGTCCCCTTCCCCAAGAGCGACATCAAGGACATAGTTTCTAAATTCTGTAACAATAAATGTTTTATTTGAATAAAATTCCTCTCCCGAGCCAAATGTGGTTCCATTCGCATGATCGCTATCCAAATCTTTAAAAATAAAATTATGAGAGTCCCCTTGTTTACTAAAAATCAAAAAAACGTTCCTCGTACCTCAATCCCTTTTATGCAAAATTTGCTCGATGGGTGCATCCTTCTCCCTCTTTAAGCTCCCCACTGGAAAGAAAGAAGTCTTAAATTCATATTTCCATATACTTTCCTATGACAATTTTGACCCCATTTGCTTAAAATATTATCGAGATAGAAAAAAAAGTATAAGAGCCCCCCTCTTCTCTATTCATCCCAATTAGAGGGTTCCCGAATTAGCATAGAAACATTTCTCTATTTCAAAAACTCTCCCCTACTGAAGTAGGTTTCTTTTGTATGACTAATTCTAAAGATATGCAACAAAAATGTATGAGGCTCCCGTATCCTCTTCCTTTCTCACTCAAAGGAAGAAAGGAAGGATCCCAAATAATTATAGAAACATTACTCGTATAAAAATACAATCCCATGCCAATTAAGTGCCTTTCGAATGATTTACTCTTGACATCTTTAAAAAATCTGTGGTGGTCCCCGATTTTCTTCATATTTGTTTACTGGGATCGAGGAGGGGTCTGAAACAACTATAGATTTTTTTCCGTTTCCGAATATAGTACCATGCCAAATTTAGTTCCATTTGCTCGATTATTTCATCAGTCATGCAAAAAAGTTGTATGGCAGCCTCCTCCTCCTTTAGGTTTTTTCTAATGAAAGGTGGGAAGGGCTTCAAACCAACATGGGTACATTTCGTTCACTCAAATACCCTCGCATGCCTTTGTGTGATCAGTTATCGAGTATTGCAAAAATGTGTATGGGCTTCTGAACTGTAATGGGAATCTTTCCCGGCCGCCTTCGTACGCGTCTGTTCTCCATGTCAGGGGCGGCGTGCGGAGTGCAACAGCGTCCTGGTGGTGTTCGGGACCCAAAACATCAACATCACGACGGTCCTTCTGCGAGATAGTGGGGTTAGCTACGGGCCTTGCGAGCCTGTGACTACAAAAAACATAAGCAACGAACAACGAACAACAAATGTAAATAATCCCGGCCTCAAAAGCACCCACCTGTCAAATTTCAAGAAAATCGGTTTAGTACTTTCTGAGTCTATAGGAAACAGACAAACAGAGAGATATCCATTTTTATGTACATAGATTTAAGTTTTTATTATCAAAATATTATCTGGAAGTTGTATCGACCATATTATTGGTGTGTTTTGATGGCCAAGAATTATACCAAGATTTTCAACTAGAACGAGTGCTTGTTAAGAGTATATGTTTTGAGGTCTGGAGGATGATTCTACTCACTCAAACCATGTTGTTTTAATTTCTTGCGTTGACCGTTAATGTCAAACTTGAATTTAGAAATTTGGAGGAGAGTCTTCAAATCTTAATACTAAATTCGTTATTTGATTTCAAGTGTTTCTAAACGATAAATTCACAGAGTTGCATTTTTCAAGCCACTCGGGAAGAAATATACAACACAACCATGACTACAGACCTGTGAAGTTGACGAATAACGCGTCAAAAATGCACATCAAAAGTTCCTGCGATAATCAGAAATGTAAATATTAATTTATTCTAAATCTACATTATGCCACACTTCACTAATAAAAATCACAACGCAGATAAGGAAATGGCGTCATAACTCACAAAAAACTCTATCGGGGGCAAGGAGAAAAGTAATTCCGATTGCATATCAACAACACGTCCCCTAGTTTTATTTACATGAAGAAAAATCGCGACAAAATGTGGATTTGATGCTTACTCGCGATGACAATATTTGTTTGGATGGATGTGATTGTTTTTTTGCCTGTTGAAGGAGTAAAAAGCAAATGGAAAGTTCATTCCGAAACAACATCCGAAATGATTCAACAAAACTTATACAACTCCCTGTTTTTGGAAGCGATTTTTCCCCCTTTTTACATTCGGCCTAACTCGCTTACAAATTCACCTGCAAATAAACCTGAAAAAGAACGATCACACACGTGTTGTTTGCGTGAGTCGCAGCATTTTTATTATTATTTTCGGTGGGGGGGTTTTGGAAGCGCCTTTTTCCGTTTTCCCCGCCTTTCGATTTTTCTTCTTTGCTGGGACGATGGGCGATTTCGGCATGAAACGAGCAAATTGCAAGTACATTCAACTTCGAGGCTACATGACTCACACAAGCCTTTTTAAATATTGATAACTTTTGCAGACGAATTTCGCTCACTCGAAGAAAACCATTATTTGCTCTGTCTCTCGCGCTGCCATCTTTCCGTTTCGAGTTGGCGAGTACCTGGAGTTTTTTTTTGCGCTACCCCAAAAGGATCAGCTTCAATTTTTCACCCACACCTTTCTGCCGAACGGGCGCTCGCGGAAAACTTACCCCAACGTAGCAGCACTTCAAAAACGGGTTCTCTTGCTCATACATTTTGCATTAGAGAATATTCACCTTCCATCATTTTATGGCCGCGTGCTTTGCTCCATCTTTTTTTGCAATTCAAAGCTAAAGTCTCACGAACAACCACGTCAAAGTAGGCTGGCTCCTTTCAAAAGCCGGCAAGCAAAGTAAGCCGCCCAAAGTTTGAAGGAATAATGTAGCCATATTTTAGCCGTCCATACACACACACAGACACACTAACACACCGCCTGCTTTGCTTCGCAGTCAACCATCATCATCGCCAGGGCCATATACAAAACTCCAAAGAAGGGGGGATGTGCGGGTGTGTGTAGCTTCGGCTATTATACGCGAAGGAAAATTTTATGGGATCTCATTTTTCATACAACACGGCGTAGCCAAGAACACAAGTGCAAGTTGCCGAAAAAGCTTTTCTCGAAAGTCGGTGGCCTGGTGGTCATAATTTTCGCACCCACCCGCAAACCGCCGCCATTTTTTCCACACATACACCCCCACATACAATGTAATCTACCCGAATGGTGGCGTGGCGGTTTTTCTTGGGTTCAAACTTTTCCCGGCACCCTGGAATACGGACAATTGAAATTAGCAGTGTATTGTTTGCACTTGTTTTCGGCGGGAGGGAAAGCAACTTTTCCGGAGGTCGGTCGGTCGGTCGGTTTTTTGGGATTCTGACACGATCCTGGCAGCAAAAACCTCTGCAAGGTTTGAGTGAACCAGAAATTACAAATTTTACGAGCAGCAGCCGTCAGGGATCGGAATGGATGAGTGAATTCTAACAGGCTGCGGGATTTCTGGATTGGGGGTTTGATTGAAATACTACGCATATTTTATTCCGTGCTATGGGAGAAGGAGAGAATTGGTATTGCTACGTGGTACTCTGTTTTAAGGATATGGAAAAATAAGTAGTTCTGGATCAAGAGGAGCTGTTAATTTTTGGTATTCTTTTAACAAAAAATGAAATACGAATTTTGCAGTCAGGTAAAGGTAATTTCAATTGAGAACATTGAATGTAAATCTTACAAACTAGATTTATTTTAACTCCAAATTTAACGACAATCAAAAAGACTACTGGAGATGGAAAAAGCAGTTAAACGAGACTAGAGAGCTCTGGCCGCAGAGGGAGACTATACGACATTACTCGCCACCTTAGTGGTGTAAGTACTAAATTTAATGCAAGAAGGCCGCTGAAAGACCATGCAGGTCAGCTTTTGACAGATCGAACAGATCAGCTCAAACGTTGGAGGAAGAATTTTGAACAATTCTCCCTAGTCACAAATATTTACGGCCAACAGAATCCGCAGCTCAAGGCGCCAACAAAGACATACAATCCAACAAAGCGCCCAGATTTTTTTATATTCCAGCAGAGATCCTAAGTAATAATTTTAGCTTTTTTGTGGTCAGCACAACTTCGTTAGGGCTTTAGCATCAATTTTTATAAAAAGTTAAAGCGTATTCTATACATCATCAGAACTCTTATAAAGCCAAAATCTATTTGGCGCTGTTCTATAAACGTCATCATGACAATTTTGTTTAATCTAGTTAAAATCATTATGCTGTAAAGTTTTGATCACCAACGCTTTTATAAAGCTTTTATTTTATAGCGATTTTATGAGAGTCATATGAACAGCTTAAATTTTACGTTTCTCTCGCAAGCCAACCAATTAAACGCGTAGGATAAGATACTCATTCTGAGTTGTTGACAGTGAATGAGGACAGACTTTTTAAATGAAATAAATAAGGAATTGGTTGTAAATGTCCGGTGGAATAATACCATGATTTGAAGTCGAATTTTGTGGTATGGCGCCATCTTGGAATCCAAGATGCATCCACTGAACTTTAAAATGTTATTAATAATTAAAAATAGCATGAAAGCCGCACAATATGGGTATTGGGCGAAAGAGCTGAATTAGAAAAAGTAAAATTCCGCTTTGTGACGCCATCTCGAATTCCAATATAACGGCTTCCGTCGAATAGTGTAAATAATTTAAAATCGCATGAAACGCATATGTGAAAGGGCTAAACGAGAAGAAGTCGAGTTTCACTATCTAACGCCATCTTGAAATTCAAGATGGCGGCTTCCGCTGAGTTTAAAAATGCTGTTTATCATTTAAAAAATACATAATATTTTCAACTTCTGGCTAAAGCGATAAGATTATACGATTTGGACGATATTCGACACCATATTCATATAAACTGAAAAAAATGCAAGAGAGTACAAGTATTTTTGCTCAGCGCATGCAAACCGTTGCCGACAATATTTGCTGCCTCTGTCATTGGGGAATTCTTGCAAATACACCATTTGATTTTTAGCAATCTGATTGCACTGACGGTCGCAGAGAGAACAACAAAGCTGTTCTCTCTCTTGACCCACGCGGGAGAAAAAAGGGAACGAAATCGTCTTCAAAATCTGCAAACATGGCGGACTTTTTATCATATCCGATTTAAACCATTTCATCCGACTTCGAGTAACGATTTTTATGACCATTTACTTGCGTTAGTTGGATTTACGATTCGCAGTAACGTTTTTTATGCTTTGAGATATCATTTTGATGCGATTTGATGTCTGTTGGGTGAAATCCTAGGTGGCGGCTTCCGCTTAAATTTAAAGTGCTGTTATCTACTGAAAATCCCCTAAAACCCCTTCAATATAAATAGTGGAGTAAAAAGGCTAAACTAGAACTCGAATTACACTACCTGATGCCATCTTCAAATCGAAGATTGCGGCTTCCACTGAACTTTAAAATGCTGTAAATGACTGAAAATCACACGAAACCCTTATAATGTTGGCAGCAGATGAAATGGCTAAGCTAGAAGAAGTCCAAATTCGCTACTTTACGCCATCTTGAAATCCAAGATGGCAGCTTTCACTAAACTTCAAAAATGCTGTTAATCACTGAAAATCGCAAGAAATCCCCACAATATTGGTCTTGGGTGAATGGCCTAGAACTAAAAGAAGTCAAATTTATCTTTGTGACGCCATCATGAAATCCAAGATGGAGGCTCCCGATTAACTTTAAATTGCTAAAAACGATTAAAAATCACTTGAAACTCCCACAATATAGGTACTGGATGAAAGGGCTAAACGAGTAGAAATCAAGTTTCGCTATCTGACGCCACCCAAGATGGTGACTTCTGCTGATCTTGCAAATGGTGTAAATGGTCGAAAATCTCATTAAAATTTGATGCGATTTTCAGTGATTTACAGCATATTGAGGTGCTGCGGAAGCCGCCATATTGGAATTCCACATAACTATTGATAGCAAAATTTGAATTCTTCTGGTTAAGCATTATAATTAAGTATTTGTGGTTGTTTAATTTTGAGCGTGTAGTGATTAGGTTATTTCGAGCCGAACTTCAGTGTTTAGTTTTTACAGTGTGAAATGTCATACACGCACAAACAGAAAAGTAAAGAAAAACAAAACTGTTTGTTGGGGAGCTTATACCACTTCTCTTGAGTCGATCAGCTCAGCCGAAACAGATCAAGCCGGAAGTCGAAGTCGGAGGTACTCCGGGCCGTTGCTATGCGCTCGTCGAGCAGTGCCGCCAGACAGGGCTGCCAGAGTGCCAGATATCCCTGTGATATGCTGAGATTCGTGAAGCAATCGAGCTGTGGTATGATTGTTGTGTGTTTGGCTGTCAGATATTTGTATTTAAAGTAGAAAACGGGCCCGTAAGTAGACATTATGTTAGCTAGTTTAAGTTTTTAATTTGTCGTGTGAGTAAAATGTAAAATTTTTACAAGATTTGGATTGAATGTATTTGTGTTTTGGGTTAAAGTGAGCCGTATAGAATGCACTGAAAATCAGTGGTTCTTAATTGTTTCAAAGCTCCTCGAGGCTGACGGGTTCAACACGCCTGACCACCAGCGGACGACATAGAACCACGAACCACCAGAATACCTTCTTTTTTATTACGAGTTTGTTTAGCCAACCATGTGCGCAGCAACACATCAAGCGTTTGACGTTCGCCGAAGCTTAGTAGGTACTGCTAGCATTTCAACGGTCAACACGCTTAGTTAGTGAGAGTATTCCCGATTGCTATGATGTTGCCTAGCGACGTTCTATGTAGGGCTACGCTTGATGGCCATATTGCTTTCCTGCACCGCGATCATGCTTACAGTCACACAAAGTTTTCTTTGCATATAGAACCATCTCAGCAGTTTCAGTTTCGCATGATTCCCGTCGACATCTCTCTGGCGGAAGATAAAAAGTGTTACGAAGCAAGAGCTATTAGAGGAGTGCGCAAATCTCAACAAACAGCGTAAATACTCAAGTGAAGCAGCACTGGAACGCATCGCACAACTCAAAACGAACGCATAGGCTAATCCCATAGCTTCCAGACTGGCAAATAGAAAGTGTTTATGACACCACGATACAAAATCAACACTTTCTTAGGGAGCGGTATAGCCCTTACCTGGGCCCATACATGTGGTGAGACTGAAAAAGTCTCACTTACTCAGCTACAACCACTCCCGTAGCAAAAGGAAGTGAAGAAACTATCTGAGGGTGGTCGACTTATTCGACACACGCCTCGAGGTCTTCTGTACCAATTTGAAGTTGGCGGAAGAGGAATTAGGAAGGGCGTGATGCATAAGAGCAAAAGTACATCCTCTACTTAGTGTAGTATTATAGGCTGAAATTTCAGTTAATGGATTGGTTATCAATTCTACTTGATAGTCTTCGGACGGTGGAGTCATTCTGAATTGCTTTGTTATGACCATATTAATGACTCGCACCTGGCTTCGACACTCTCTACTCCCTACTACACTACTCCCCGTGGTGCAGAGTGGAAACGTGTCTACAGGCTCGTCACCTGTAGGCGTACGGCCAAGAGAACTACACGGAAACATGTGGTGCCCAGTTGTTGGGCCTCAATCTGAGTCTCGAGGAGTCGAGACGAAGAACACGTTAGGTGGTGCGAGTATCTCCAGACCCGAGGAGAGGCGAGTTGTTCTCGTCTCGAATTGGGTCAAAGAGACGGATCGAAAGAGGTCCCTCAAGACACGAGGTGAGGAGAGTTGTTCTCATCTCAAATTGTATCAAGAGGGATGAGCGTGTGAGGGTCTCGAGTCACGAGGAGAGGTGTAGGTCCTTGTGCCTCAAATTGTGACATGCTAATGGCTTCGATAGCTCACCCTAAATAAAATTGATTATAGTAATAATATTTATTCAAACCCGTTAACATTGTAGGTGATTCAGTCAGAGGTACCTAAAAAATAGACCAAAAAAAATCTCCAAAGTGTCTAAAGTCTCCAACAGGACTTTTTCATATTCCAGTAGCTTCCAGAACTCCATTGGCATACAAAAAGGTTACATTTTAAACGCTTGTCACAGAATCGGTTGAGAAATGAAAAAAGTCTCGAAAATTATTTACTCATATTTTAAAAACAAGGACTTTGTAGGATCTTAAAAAAACGACGAAGGGTCTTAAGTAATCTTGATCTCTCAGATTTGGGGCATTATGAACTAACACACTGTTTAAGGAACAAAAGCTTCCACAGTTTTTGTTCAAATTAAATGTTTTCAAAATTGAGCAGAAATATAGATAAATGACAAAACTATAATTCTTGTAACAGTAAAAGTTTGCCATCTTTCTACTTGTTTATTTTTCGACCGGAAATAATTTAAAGGTTATGTTCGGCTTTCGGTCTTTCGGTCAAGATTTTACAACACTTTTTATGTGTTCTTCATCCAACGTTTCGAATAATTATTTATTTTTTTTTTCAAGGAACACATATTTCTTGTGAAACGAAAAAATGATCACTTACTCGAACATTCGTGCTATAGTCCGAAACAGATGTGCCGGTTTCTGGCTATGAAGAAGAAACCCAAACAACAATAACAAACTGTGAGTCGAGTGGATAAAGTTGTGCTTCGGACGTCATTCGGAATACGGATTAGGCGCCGCCGCCCAGGCCAGATTATAGTATTGGGCACGTAAGTTACACGATATCCTCCTCACTTCTGAGCTGAACCATTTTCAAATTCAAATTCAATAGCCAGAAACCGACGATTGATGAACGCTTTAGGAGCGCATCTGTTTTGGACTATAGCACGAATGTTCGAGTTACTTTTTTGAACATTTTTTCGTTTCACAAGAAATATGTTTTAAGCTCTATGTTTTATTTTTAGTTCCTTGAAAAAAAATAAATAATTATTCGAAACGTTGGATGAAGAACACATAAAAAGTGTTGTAAAATCTTGACCGAAAGACCGAAAACCAAACATAACCTGTAACAGTAAAAAAATATCAGCCACTCTGCTGGGTTATAGTAGAATAAACTTCTATTTAAGCTTGTTGAAAAGACTAGGAAAATCGATATGAACTGAAATGTTCAGCTATGAAGCATGCCATTAACATCCATGGTTCAATATGGTTCTAAAAGTCTTTTGAGATGAATTTTAGCTTAGGATATAAGCTTTAGGCTTTAGGTCAGGATTTTAACCTAAACTGTGCCTATAATTTCACTTTCCCTTTTAAAACCCTGAGTTTAAAACTTTGGAAGATTGTTTAACGTAAAAGGCTCTTAAAGGTGCCTAAAGGATCTTGAAGGTTTCCCATCGCTTCCATCAGAAAACTGACGAGAAAAGCGCGAGCCCAGCCCACACATGATGACAAATTGTGTCAATATTTCCCGCACGTCTGTGCTGCGGCTGCTAAGGATTTTAATCGGGGCAGCCTTCCGCCGAAAAGCCCACCACATTGCTGCTGACACACGTTTTCGACATTCGAACAAGCAACGAGCGGCCCAAAACCGGTGAATTTGAAAGGGGGCTTGCAAAGATTAATTACGAACGTCACGCGGAAGAGTTTCGCGTTTCGGAATGAAAAATGAGCTATCTCAGGGGTAATTGAGTGAAGCTCCTCCTGGCGTAGGATGTTCCCGAAAGGTGGGACACGTCGAGGTGGGCTCTGCCTTTGCTTGAGCTTCCAAAATTAAGCATCGTTTTAATTTGGAAACAATGAAAACGAATGGAGGGAATGGGATTAGAAAGATCCTGGTTAAGGAGCGAGACCAATTTATTACACTAGAAACGAGTTGATGCTTATTGGTTTTTGAAAAAAAAAACATGGTTGAGAATGTTGTGATTATATTTTTCAGATAATCAAAAAGCAAATAAATCAAGATTCGGAAATAAACTTTCCCTTGCAAATATGCTAACATAGCGAAAAACCAATGCTAATTCGAAACTTATTTCCATTTTATTTGTTTCGATTAATTCAGATCCAAGCACTCTGGTCACGAAAGGTAAGTTAGAATTTTTCGGTGCAGAACATAGCAATTTCAGAGCTTTTTTTGCCTAGCAAAAACAAGTAGAATGTTTTTTCGCTTCTTCTCCTCGGGGACAAACTTAGCAAAACAGGTCGCTAAACGCCGGATATTGTGACCCCGGAGCGAAAATAGAAAGCTCACGCTTCGCTAGGCCGATTAATAACGGAAAGTTATCAGCAAATGATCATAACTTCTTGAGCCATCGGAGGTCGATGTGCAAAGTCAAGCATCAATGGTTTCTGGAGGCTCTCTTATTTTCCGACGTTTTTTTTTTTTTTTAATTTATCGGGATTTGTCTTGGCTTACTTGCTGACGGATGGATGGACCTGAAATGATTTCGATTTCCGGTGGCTGTGGAATACTCCAGACACAAATACAGGAAAAACATCAAATCGAAACAGAACCGATATTTACTTCCAGTCGTATGAACAATTGATATCCAGTCAGCGACCAAACGATGATGATGGCGACGACGAAAGGAAAAACAATTTATGACCAACAATATCGTTTACAAATCGAAGAGCCATCATAGAAGCCGGAGCACCAACAAAACCATCTGGATTTCCATGGTAACTTGACTGCCGGTGGAATTCAACCATCCGGAATCGAAGCAGTCGTCGTCGCTTTTTCATTCCTTTCCGGAATTGCGATTCTCAACATTTCTCGGCCACCCCTGCCCTGGTCCTGGCAGGAGAAAAGGCGAAAGAAAATGGCCAAACGTCAAAAATTGTCGCACGGAAAAGACCGGGCCCGTAAAGGCCACGGTTTTTCGTCGCTTCCAAATGGCGTCTTGCCAGCAGATCGTGGCCTAGTGGATAGCATACTTGTCTTCTAAGCCAACGTTCATGAGATCGAATCCCGGTCGTGACATAACCTGGCACACATAGTATGATGAAGGTTGGCGGTTATAGCATTAGTGAAATGCTAGCCGTGTATACCTTGGAATTGTACGCCTCAATAATGCAGCACATGCATGTGGATGGATCTTTTCAAGGGAACTTAGATTGCACTTGGAGATCCTACCTTGATATGTGTGTGCTCGTAGTGCTACCGGTAAACAACTGCAGCTTCAACCAATAGTGCAGGGGTGTCAAGTAGCATAGCAAAGTAAAAATAGTAACGCGGGGTAATACCACAATAGATCAACTTAATGGTCGCAGTGGACTCTCTCCCCAACAGGAAAAAAAAAAAATGGCGTCTTTACCAAATGCGCCACAACCACTACTGCCGGAACATTTCCGTTATTTTACGACCCGGCGACGACGACGACAGCCAACGGTGGTGGCGACTTGCCGAGCGTGATAAGACACCATAATGCGATTTCCGGTTGTTCTGCTCCTGGAACCTGCATGTTTGGGCAATTGGTTCCAATATTCGACCCCGCCTGTCCCCGAATTCGGCAACTTGTTCACGCTTGCTTCGATTAAATATTCGAAAAAGAACCAAAACGGTTTATTTGACTCGGCTAAAGGAGCTGGCAACAGGAGACCATCACATTCAAATGGCAACTTTCTCCCGGGGCGACGGCGTTGATAAGCCGGGACATTACCCGTGCCGATATGATTTGATCGCCCCTCACGATTAACTAGCGGTTGATGACTTGACAAATGTGTGTTTCGTGTTTTCTGATGACCGGAAATGCGATAAAGATTTCATTGATTTCCTTGTAGGAATCGGTGTGGTGTCACAGATTTCATGAAATTGGAAAAAAATCTAAAATTGATTGGAGGATTCTGATTTCTTAAAAAAATCTTTAAGAGAAATCAGTAAAAATCGTTCAAAGTAATTCGAACGAACAATCCCTAGTTAACATAATGATAAAAACAATGGGTCTCTTCAAAGGAATATTCTTCCACTGAGATTCATTGAGTAAATTCTCTTTTATTTTTTCATACTTCCTCGTAGTAAATAATATTTTTTACGTTCTCAGCATGATTAAAGTTTGTCCGCGTTTGAGTTTTTAATGTTATTTTCTTGTTTGCTGCCAGACATGCTGAGAACAGTTAGCGTCCATTACCAGGGGGCTCAAATGAGCTTTTTGGTATGGGGGAGTGTGGTGGGCCGCTAAGAAATAAAAAAAAAATAAAAAAAATGGTATTCTTTCCTTTTTTGTTCTGAAGACTCCTATCAGCTATTCTCTTGTACCATTTGTTTATTATCGTGGATTTCAAAAGAGAGCTCTAAAAAAAAACAACAGCTCCGGTCTTTTCCGGTGATGACACCATTCAAGATACGACGGAAATTTTTCAATTGGAGCCCCATTCACTGAATGCACCCTTTTATATAGTACCTACCTTTGGCAAAGTTGCAAACATTAAGACAAATTGGAAAAGGCTGCATGAAAGATGTGTTTTCCATTCTGTTTCCTACTCCTCCGAAAGCTTCGCCGATGAAAGGTGAAAGCCTCCAAACATCGACCGCACACCGCACCAAGATCAGACCAGACCAGGGACTTGAGGGTATGTCTATAAAACTTCAACTTGCAGCCATCAGCCAGCAGCTCATGGGGGATAACAATCCCACATTATCCTCATCAGGATAACAAATTGCTCTCATTTAGAATGAAAAATCACTATGTGTGTTGTACCTCGGAACAGAACGCCCGCTAGTGTCGAACACAGACGCGGACACAAACGCATACACACATACATCCAAAGGCAGCCCAACATATGCGCTTTTCCCGAAAAGGCGGGTTTCCTTTTAGTTTTTCAAACAACAGCGTGAAACCTTTTTCTTGTGCCTTTATCCGTCTAGGTTAGGCTGGCTCAAATTTGAACACTTCTAACAGGTTTTTTGCCCAAAAAAATTTTTCCAGGAGAAATAAAAATTAACAAAATTTTGAGGTTTTAAACTTAATAATCTGAGATTATTTTTTTACTTTTACTACGATTTTTTTGTCATTCCGGTCTCATCTAGTAAGCGCTGCCTGCAACCGTAGAGCAACGTCGCCTTTTTGATGGGTAAGATTTTCCGAGCTTCTCCCTTCCGACCTCTCCGAGAATTGGGTGCCGTGAAAAAACTCAACACATCATCATGGCTGGCTGAAGTTGCTGCAGTCAGTGCAGTGCAGAATGGGTTCTACTATACCTAAAGGGTGTCCACGATGGAATTGCCACACTATGAAATTGGTTTAACTTCTAAACCGTTGGGTAGAATTTAATTTAAATTTGGGTGAATTCATTCCATAGTGCATTGTTTACATCCTGCAAGTTTTAAAGTCCTGTGATCAAAACTCGCGGAAATGGAATCGAAAGATGCGTGATGAAATCTTGCGCATTCATCACGAGAACAAGAATCTCTCGCATTGTTGCATCGTAAAACGTTGGGAATCGCGAATTCCACGGGTGTCGCGAGTGATTAAGCGGTTCAAGAGACGATTGACCATCGATCGAAAGCCCAGAAGTGAAGGAAAATGAATACCGTACAACACCAAACATAACAAATGCGTAGTTGGGGCCTCCAACCGAAACCCGAACGCATCCTTTCGGGATGTGGCTTAAAAGCTGCACCTAAGCTGAAGTTTTGTCCAGAAGGCCAAAACTAAAGCTGGACTTCGAACGTTCAAGGTACAAAAGGCCCCTAATCGCGACGAGAAGCAGAACAAATCCGCCAAAACCCGTGCCAGGAAGTTGTACCTCAACATGCTGACAAAAGTTGAATGCTGTATCATGGACGACAAAACATATATGAAGGCCGACTTCAAACAGATCCTCGGCAACCTGTTTTTCACGGCCAAGGATAAGTTCAGCGTTCCGGAGCATGTCTGCACTACGAAGATGTCAAAATTTGCGAATAAATTCCTGGTTTGGCAATCCATCTGCATGTGCGGAAGCGGAGTGCACCTTTCGTGACCCAGGACACGATGAACTGACAGGTGTACATGAAAGAGTGCCTCCAGAAGCGGCTGCACGTCCCAACAATCTTTTGGCCGGATTTGGCCTCATGCCGCTACTCCAAGGACGTGCTGAATTAGTATGCGGATACCCAATTTCGTGCCAAAAATGTTCGACCATCCCAACACTCCGAAGCTCCGCCCCATTGAGAAGTACTGGGCAACCAGCATCTCCTTGAACAACCTAGCGTAGTGAAGACAGTCGAGGAACTGAAGAAAGTATGGTTTTACATGCGAAAAACGGTTGATTCACAAGTTGTGCAGAATTTTATGGCATGGGTTAAGGCCTAGGTGCGGGCAGTTGCGTATGAACTGTAAATGTAAAATGAAGTTTAATAGTTATTTTTCAATCCCTGAAAATTTGATGGCAATAGGAAGAAAATTCGAATTTTGCTAATCAATTTTGTGTGGGGCAATTTCATCGTGGACACCCTTTAAATAGTAAGCCACGAGATTCTGGAGCTGTTCTTGGTTGCTGCTTGTGCTTTTTTCCTCTACCCAAATCCTAGCCTTTTCTTCAAGTCTTTTCGACGAATACCGCTTTGTTGATGTTTCTGGGTCTCGATTCTGTGAAGCAACAGAGAGCTGTACCCTCCCCCCCCCCCATTTCCCGAAACCTCCCGCAGCAGAGACTTGTTTGGTGGAAGTAGGAAAAACAACCGTTTGCTCCGTTTCATTTCTGGAAAACGGGGCAACAATCAACAACACAAACACCAGCACACCAGAGGAGGAGACAACAGGAGGAAAACGAAACGCGGAAACCGACACCGAAAAATACAACGACGTAAAAAGGATAAATAATGGATTGATATTTGCTGCTGAGCGCAACAGCTCATAAGATACCTTAGCTAGCTATTGAGGATCAGCGAACGACACGACAACGGTGTATGTTAAGATGAAAAATTGGTGAACAACTAAATGAAATCACCGACTCGAAAATGAGCAAGGTGTGATAACAAAGCGTATAGCAGTACCATTCAAGAAAAACAAACAAACGAGATTTAAACAGATAAAAACTAATGTATAAAACAAAAATAGCAAAAACGGGCAATTTTCGCTAAATGATTCGTATTCTACGATTCAGAATGAAATTACTTTGTCCCACTTTAATCAAATCTTAATTTTTTTTATATTTTGGCTTATTTTCCTCTCAAGTTGTGTCAATTGTATGGGTCTTAGTCGTTACCTCGGGAATTGTCCTACTAGTAGCATTCTTCCTTAAGGGTCTGAGTCTCGGCATGAATCAACAACATCGTCATCAACTCGCGCCGAATCAACTCGCTATCGAATTGATTCTGATGCGAAGTGAATGATTGCTGGAGTAAACAATGACTGAAAATCTGGAGGAAAAAATCAACAAGGCAACAGAAACAGGACGAAAAATCATCGTACATAGTTCACTAAGAAAGTTCTCCTTATGCCCCTACAGTGACTGATTTTCAGCTATCGGCAAAAAAAATTTAAAATGCATTTTTATAGCCAGATAGGAAATAGCATTTTTTCAGTGTCTGAATACGAAACAATAATCCACATATGAAAGCTGTTTTCTATGGCAAAAAGGCGACCTTCTTAAGGTGTCCATTATGCTCTTATCTCCCCTAATATTTAGGAGACGAAGAGACAAGAAAAATGTGTAAAGTTTTGGGATGAATCTTCTCATAGAATGCTTGTTCTCATAGTAAATGCCTATAACTCGTGTCGTATTTCGCCAATTTCTGTCAAACGATACCCTCTTAGTGAAATATGAAAATAGTTTTTTTTTCGAATATAGTCGTTTTACCATCTTTATGGCATTCGCGACTTTATATCAACGTTGCAGTTGGTGGACAGTTATTGAAAAACTTATTCGGTACAACTGTCTTCGATGTTTACTCTTGGGCTCGAACTCGCGAACATTGGCTCAGGAAGCAACTGACTTGCCAACTGAGCTATATCACAAGCCTATATGAAAATAGTGCTGTTTATAAAACTCATAAAAGACAGATTTTAAAACAAAAGTATGTCTATCATTTTGAAAAATTACAAACCTTAAAAATAAATTTTTATTTACGTGAATGCTGCGATTGTTCATCTGAATGCACATTGATTTATTTTGGCACTAGGCAGCAATTTATTTTGCTTTGAGGAATAATTTCATTTGTGAGTCATAAGTAACGGGAATAATCGATCTAATTTCTGGACACGCTCGGTAAAAGGGCAAAAAGATGTGTTCATGTCAAGTATGTTTTTTTCTCGTCTACGATAAAGTTCGCCGAACAGAGTATTCGATGAGAGCGTCTTTTGATACCATTCAAAATCTATATAGGTAAGCTGCATTTTGGCGAAGAGCTAAATGGAATGGACTTTTAATAGTATAAGTAATCACCAGGATCGATCGGAGTATACAAAAAGCGAAGTTTTGACATACATGTTAAAGAAAATAAAGGGTGTCCCACATCAAATTGCATTACTTTACAAACGCTGAAAAAAATCACTCGTTGGGTAGTTTTGCTTGAAATTCGCACAAAGAAAGCTAAAAGTGAGTAGTTTTAAAAGTATTTTGAATGTTTATTTTTTTGCGGCCAATCAGTTCAAGCTTTTTATGACACAAATTTTACTACATACCCAACGTTTCGGTGTCGTATGGCACCATCTTCATGGATTCCATAGTCGTTGTGTCTTGCTTTTGTAAAAGCGTACTGTTTTAGATTCCGTTAATATCGAGAAAACATTTCACAGAGTTCTGCAGCCTAGAAGTTACGATTCAGTATTTTCTCGATATTTGTGGAACTATTCCATTAACGGAATCTAAAACAGTACGCTTTTACAAAAGCAATACACTACGACTATTTAATGCCTGAAGATGGTGTCATACGACACCGAAACGTCGGGTATGTAATAATATTCGTGTCATAAAAATCTTGGACTGATTTGCGGTAAAAAAAAAACACCAATATAAAAACCAGTCGATCCCTTGAGTAACACAGGTGTTTTTTATAGAGAGCATCAATGAGCTATGAGGTAAACTTATTTTTCGCGAATCTTCAGAAAAACACTCAGTTCTTTAAACGAGACGTTTGAAAATAACTTGCAGTCGTGCTGCAACTGTGAGTTTTGGGATTATACGTTACTACACAGCTCTGAGAATCAACAGAAGAGGGTTAGGAGTCCGAATGATAATTTTTTTATTAGTAGTTAGAACCTTCAAGCGAATGTGCACAGTTTAGCAGAATCTCTATACTTCGCTCAGGAAACTACAAAGCGAATCCATACGAAGGTTTTACCACAACTGTTTTCTTTTTTCTCATTTTTGATGATATTTCAAAAAATTATTGATAAAATTTAACACTTTTATAATATACAGCACTCAATACGTAGAACAAGCATTTGAACGTGATTTTAACAATTTTCTGAATCAAAAACACAAAAACGGTTTCCAGTTTTGGCCCCATCTGCAAAACAACATCACAAATATCATTTTGGAATCGATTTAATACTTTTTTGCTATCATGTTTGGGGGCATCGTAAATTTTAAAATAAATTCGAAATTTTCCGATAACGATGTTTTTATTCAACAAAAACTCGATTAACAGTCAAATTACTTCTAAAGCTCCCTGCAGCTGGATTTGCATTCTTAGGTCAGTTGAAAGTTCAAAATAAGCTGTAAGGTGGTTTTCGGCTCCATTTCGACATATTTTTATGTGTTCTTCACTATTTCCTGAATTTATATAAAGCTAAAAAAGTAACTTTTATATCCAAGGACCTAAATTTTTCCAAACCACCGGAACTAAGACCCATTGAAATATACTGTGCTATTTTGAAACAGGCACTTAGTGAGCATCTCTAAAAGCTTAATTTTGAGGCAGAAATGACCAAAAAGTAGTTTTGTGTATATAAAACGCTACAGTTGGAACTGATGTACAGTTATACAAATATGGCTTTGAACTTAAATCAAATAAAAATGCCAAAAGATCACAACTGGTTTCTAGTTTATTGTCTGAAAGTTTGAAAACAATCGGCAAACTAAGTAGTTTTTTACAGCTTTTTTACTACTGTGATGCAATTTGATGTAGGACACTAGACTGAGTCGATTTGGGGTCATTTTTGAATTTTTCAAACCCTGGGGTCTTAAAAGCTTCGTTTTGGTTCAAAACTCATCCATGATTTGTAACAGAATTTTTATGTAACGATCACATGAGTAAATTTGAACTTTTAGGTTTCTTTGGCAAAACTGAATATTTAGTATTGAAAAATCGACATTATTTTTGGTTCTTCTGTGGAACCGAGCCTGGTAATGAGATTGGTACCAGTTTACAAGTTCTCCAAAGGAAATTTCCCACTTGACATCTTTGCCGAGACTGTAATCTCGTCTCTAATTATACAAAAAAAAAGTCATTAGGTGTAAAATGTGGGTATGTCTTTTGACATTGAAAAACAATAAATTCAATTGACATCACTGCTGGATGCCTAGCGATGTATTGCATCACTCACTTTTCATGCAATTCTTCGCGAGTCATCAGCAGTGATGTCAATTCATTTTATTATTTTTCAATGTCAAAAGATATATCCTTATTTTACACCAAATAACTGTTTTGCCTAATAAGATACAAAGTTGCGGTCTTCGACAAAGTTGTTCAACGGAAAATTTTCGTTAATGAATTTATAAATTGACACAAATCCTATTACCATGCTCGATTCTACAGACGGAACAAAAATGATGTTGATTTTGCAATCAAAAAAAAATCTTTTTTTCCGTACAAACATAAAAGTTCAAATTTACTCATGTAAAAATTCAGGAAAAGCGATTTATTTTTATTTTTATCCCAATTGACTTAGAAATGCATCTAACGCCGAGATCTGAATTTATCTCGAAAAATGTTTTGGTCAAAATTGTCTTTCTGGGACTTAGCAGCTTTTCGGAGAATCGACAAAATCGCAGAAAGTCGATTTTTTGCCAAATTTATTTTTACAGATAACAACAGATCTCGGCTTTTCATACATTTCTTAGTTATTTGGCATTGATATTTAAATGAAAATTTTGACTATGATGATTTTTAGGGCAAAACAACGAAACTTTGAGCGCTAATTTTGCACAGGTCAGCATTTTGGGCCAACCTTCAAAATATAAGTAAATGGTTGGTTAGCGCTCATAAATTGACATTTAACGTGGAAAAACAATCGCTCATATGCACTCCAAGCACGTTTTGGATACCAACAAAAAGTAGATCATATTGTCTTAATCGAAATTCGAAAAGGAATTGCAAGCTCTTGTACTTTAAATAAACTTGTCAGATTGCCGGTTTGATCCGGACTTGCCCGGATATTTGATATGAAATTTGGGAAAGATCCAGTCCGGCCCGGTTGCCCGGAATTCGTGGAAAAAATCCAGGATTTTGGCCGTTTTTACCTACACAGTTAGAAAAATCCACGTAACATTACATGCAAGAGCATGGGTAGAAAGGAATCGGGTATTTACATGTATCAAAACTGCTCATTAAATGTAAATCTTCATTAGCATTCATAGCTGTTGTTTGCTGTAGGTTTACATTATTTTGATATCTTTTTGGACAAGGAATGTGTTACTTATTTCAGAAACAAAACGGTTTGTGCAAAAGTTTTATTTCACGTTAATAAAATTCATTCGAACACTGAAACCGAACACTTTGAAATATCAAATGATTATAATTTTTTTCATCCGATTCTCCCGACGATGGGAACGAAGGTTGGGATGATGATTGCATTCGCAACATACATACACAGCTAAAATTATTTCCTGTTAAATTATGCAAATTTCCTGTAACAAAAAGGAGCAGGACATTTACCGTAATTTTACAGGTCGAAAACATGATTACGTGACATTTAATTTTTAGTGTACAACTTTTTTACAGGACATTTGCTGTAATACAAAATGAATCTTTGTTAACTTTCAAGGAAAACAATTAAAAATTACAGGTTTTGTTTATTACAGGTGATTTGTGTTAAAGGTTGCAGTTTTCAGTGACACGTTATAGTCAATTTTTTTTTCTGTATATACCTAATCGATTTCCTGCAGGGAATATGTCATTTAGAAATATTGTATTGTTCAAAGATATTTTATTCTTACCTCTAATTGTCTGAAAAAAAGCACACACGACCAGATCGAACGGAAAATTTATGAAGTCCGTCGGGCGCTGAGAATCCAACAAGAACGAAATCAAAACAGATAAGATTCTATACTCTTTTTCATATTTTTGGCAGCGATGGTGCAAAAACGTGTCATGTTACATTACATTTTTCTTTCTGTGTACTATATTTGCAAAATAAATCAAAACAACTAAGATTAAGTTATTTTTTTTTTACGAACGAAAACCAAATTTTTTGAGCAAGTGCCATCAAAATAATCATATTCGGTTTTCTAGAAGGTTGTGTTTTGATGAAAATAAAAATCTTCGAGAGGTTTTTGTCTAGATTTTCGTAGAATAAATGTTTTTACCAAATTTGCCTGTATATTTCAGGATTTTATAAACAAACTATTACTTAAAGTATTGGCTTCAACTCTTAATAATTGCTAAAAAGTGAGCCAAATCCGAATGCTTTCTCAAAAAAATATCACGCGTTTTCGAAGAAACTCTGTCCCACGTCATCTATAATATAAAGAGTCTATATTATATACATTTATGTGTTACAGACAAATTCAAACTTTATTCATGAGCAAACAGCTCACAAATAGGATAACAAAAACCGAACGCAGCTTTTAATCTCGCACTCTTTCGCGAGTATTGGCAGAAAACGTGACATACATTTATTCCCGCTACTTATGATCCATACACTATCGAACTGAATACATTATAAATTAATCAGTTTTTTCAGTTGTTAAACTTATAGTGAGTTTGACTGTCGATAAGTTCTTCAAAGGCCTCGATAATAATGATATGAGAAAATCTCTATTCTCAACTTGCTAAATTTCAACAACCAAAGTACAAAAATTTGTAAATTTAGTAGAGAGATGTCATGTTAGTTAGTTATTTCAGATGATTCTTTTTAAGAGTTGTTCTGCCACATATACTAACCAGTTAAGAAACCTTTGAAACTTACGGTTTCCATTCCGTTCTTCCGGCATCCGGTAACAGCAGCAATTTTCTGCTGCCTCGATCCGAGCCAAAATATTGTTTGTTTTGGTTCCTCTTGCTAAGTCCTATGTCAAATTCGCAATCGAGAACAATAGATCAATGATTGCTGATGCCAGGAGATGCTGATAAACGCGGTACACATGTTCACATCATCACACGGTTAAGCGAGACTACTCAAATTGGGTTCGTGGTAACACAACAGTGTTGCCAGATGATAAGATAACTCTATTCCACCACTGAAACCTGCGTTTTTACCGAAACTAAGAATGAAACATGAATTTTGTATTTTGTCCTCAATGTTTAAGATTTGTCTTCATTCCTACATCCGTGAAAATTTAAATTTATATTATTTTGTAAAAAAAAGGATTCAACTAATTTAAATTTAAATAAACTTCAATGATTTCAATGTGTTGAGTACCCATTCTCCGCAGTTTCGCGTGAAAGAGCCAGGGGATTTTACAAGAAATTGCAAAGGTAGTTTTTCAATACTGTGAGGTTACTCGGAAGTTTAAAAAATACAACATAAATCATATGATAAGAAAAGTTTGTTTGGAATAAATCCATACGACTTTTGCTGAATCCAACTAAAATTTCAAATTCGTATAAGCATATGCTCGTGAACTGAATCAATCCCCCTTTCCACACCTGTCCATGCTACCGTAAGAAATTGATATCTATTCTAAGAAAAAAGATTGAATGAATGTGGATGTTAAAAAAATAGAATGGATGACAACACAATGTCTCGCAATTCTACTCCCACAGAACTGTTGTTTTTCCTCCGGTATAATTCGTTTCATCTTTCGATGGCACGCGTGAAGAATTTCACTGGATCCGGGGATAAATAGATCTGCCCGAGAAAACCATCAGTTTTTCCGCGAGTCAGTGAAAAAGTTCAAACCTCGGCGAAAAATATGATAGAAGTCGCACCGAAATCTTAGGTAAGGCGTGCAACCGGTTTCTTTTCGGTTGAGTGGGCGGATGTAAGAAGCAATGGGTGAGGGAGGGAAACTTTTCTTTTCTTTCAAAATTTCGACAGAAATGGAAAAACGTGAAGATGAGAGGGAAGCTGAAGAAGCAACAAATGTATGTAGGTACAGGGAATGAAAATCCACGCTATGGTGAATCTTTTAAGGACGGAAAGCTGCCAAGATAATGGAGGCTTTGTTGAAGGATATTGAAAGGATTTCGCGCCCGAGAGAAGGAAAGGTGTGCGTTTTTTGAGTTTTGCTGCAAACACGCCATTCATTCCGGAAGATAGGGAAGAACATTCGAAGAGCTGGGTGTAGGGAGGATTTGAGGAGAACTTTGAACAATTTTCAATTTGCTTGCCTGGCAGGAATTGCTCTGATTCGTGTGTTTTCCTGCTGCTTTTTTCACGGTTTTCATATTCTAATGCCATTTGTTTGGTGCTTTCATTGAAATAACAGCATGGGGGAGAAACGGCGCATAATTTTCGACATTGGAAGTTAAATTTTCGTCAGGCATCGGCATTCCGAACGATTTAAAGTGTCTGATGGCTTGGCTGCCTGCTGATCAGTGATGCCACACATACTAATTCTCCGGTATTTAAAGCGATTTTTAGGCATCTGTATACACCGATTACCGATTTTTAGCGAAACATACCGAAGATTATAGTTTTCTTTGCACTTCTGTCACATGAAAAACCTGCAACACAGATAGTAGGATTCAATTGTAGGTAAACGGTATGAAGAATGTAACATTCTTTGATGTGTAATTTTTATTTAATTTTGAGTTTTATATTTACAAATCACCAGAATGCATTTCGGCATGCCAAGAAAATCAGCATGCCAAAAAAGGGCTCATTTTCCCCACTCTTGTTTCTTAAAAAAACTAAAATGTCAACTTGGAATGTCAATCCGTTATGCTAAAAAATAATGTTTGCTTTCGATTTATCACGCCCATAATCTGCCAAGTTTCCGGTCCATTGAAGTTGACATCGAATGCTATTATCGTATTGTTCAAGAGAATAAAAAAACACATAACACCCCCCAATCAAAATCATTCAAAATCTTCACACGTCTTTTTATGGACTTCCCCATGAATTGCACTTGGAAATCAAGTGAGCAGCACCAAGAGAAGTGAAAAAAAAGTCCTAAATTGTCTACCGTTTGCGTCTTCTGCCTTCACTTTTTTTTCTGCTGCCAGTGAGTGAAGTCGAAGTTCAAAACCAGTAGCAGCATTCTTCGCCCTCCGCCCGCGTTCGCCCTAAAGCAGCAGCACACATTTGTGAGTGGGTCGAGCAAATTGATACATAAAAGAGCATCATAAAGATTACAATCGGTCTCGCAAAAGTGCCACCGGCAGCATATTCGAGCGAGAGCAGTGCATTCTTTTTTCCAGTGTTGACTGTTCTGAAGACGCCGAGGAAAAATAAAACCAAATCTGGATATATGTGAGAGTTGAGCGACTTGGCAATAACCACCAATAACGACGACGGCAAGGCAACTTGAAAAAAAAGTGGCGAGACACCAACCATGCACACAATTTGCCCGAATCAGTAAAGTTCCGAGAAAATAACAAAAAAAAAACCGTTGATAGACTTTATCAAAGTGAAAGTGTGTGCGGGAATATAATGGCGAAAAAATGTTCCGGACACATTCGGGAAGGGATCTGTACGTGGTTTTCGGCAAAGAATCCGAAATGGTTTCACATTTTCTTTTATGTGCCTTTACATTTATCCCCATGTATGTCCCTCTTATCGGGATCGCATAACCGGTTATCGACACGTCATTTTGACACCCCCGCAAATGTATCATCCACCACGCTTCCGTTGGCCGAGGATTCAGATGGAACATTTTTGTTCTTCAACTGGTATCATTCATTTGTTGTAAAACAATAAAAAAAACTGGATTTCGCAACACGAAGACCTTGATTAAGTGAGGTTTGTGACTTGTTTTTTCGATTTATTCTAATTTCATTAGTCTCAAAATTGAAACGTTTCAAGCGATCAGCAACGTAACTCATCAAAAACCCAACCACATGTTAAACAGCGTAAGCGTGTACAAAGAATAAACGCAAAAATAAGGAAATTGTACTGAGCGTGCAAAACAAATGAATGAATCACGTTGAGCGTGCGGGACCGAACCGAAACGTCATTGTCGTTCCGGTGCGCGAAGTGAAACGTCGCCATACAAGTTGTCGCGGAAGAAAAGTTGCGCTAGCTGGGGGGAAAATTGCGTGTGATAGGCTCGAAACGTTCCAAAAAAGCCTTCAAAAAAGAAAGGTATTGTAGCGTAAAATTAAATTATTGTGGTTGTTTTATTTTGAACGTGTAGTGATTGTGTTAAATCGAGCCAATTTCGTATAGTTATAGTTTAGAGCAGGGGTGAGCAACCTTTTGAACCAACGGGCCAATTCAAATTTGAAATCTTGTCGGCGGGCCGCATTAAAAATATCTTTTTTTTAATAATTAGCTAAACTTCACGTCATTTTTTATAACTACAAATTTTTGGCGAAAACAAATCTGAAAAAGGAAAGATCAACCGAATTTACGAGTTTAAAAACCGAAAATCAACACGACTTTTACCCGATATTGAAAAGGTACATCACTAAATCTTTGTCATTTTTACTATCTCTCAACACGAATGCCACAAGGATGGTAAAGTGTCATTAATAAAACCTTAACTATCTCTCAATTTTTCAATAGTCAATCACCGTCTTCTTGGCGTTGGACATTGAATTGCTAATTGACTTTCGGTGTTTTGTTTCTCCATAAATCAAACTTGTCCTCAAAGCCTAGATTTTTTTCCAACAAACGATAAGGACCTCATTTTTTTAATCGAAGTTCTGTATTGGATCATTGCATTGAGATGTTGAGCAAGGTTGTATAGAAATCACAGAAAAATTTTCAATTTCACATATTTTTAAGCCACTATCTTCAAAATTTTAGAATTTTTATCCAGATTTTCATAATTTTAAATCTTATTTCGATATCATTGGGATAGGATTTCAAAAGCTATATTATGAGTGAAACAACTCAATTTATCGCTGTTTGTTATAAATTTTCTATAAAATTTCTGAAAAAAGCATCACAGATAATCGTCAAATTACTATTGGATCAAATCACAGAATTTCAGATATCTATTGTTTTTATCAAGAAATAATAATTTTTGTCGGTAACTTTAATGCCGGCTGATTCATGTTAATATAAAATCTAAAATCGTTCACCCAGGCTTTATTATTAAACTTTCGTTTATTCATCATTATTCAGAAATAAATGATATTTCCCAAGGTATTGGTTTTGATTTTTTTGCCAGTATTTGAATGCTAACAGAACAAGACTTTTTTACCGAATTAGATAGAAAATTATCTGCTGAGCATATTTTTTATCATTCAACTTTATTTTTGCTTGAGACGAAAATAATGACTTCACTAACGGACTTCGAAATTCTTTTGATCATGTGTAGCTTTAGCTGATCTTCCTCACTTTAATGGATTTTGCTTTTTAAGTTGGTAGGAGTAAAATATTTGGGAAAAATGTATCCTGATTAAAAAAAACCCAAAATTACGTTATGCCAATAAAAAGTTATGCATTTATGCCTTGAACAGAATATAATAGAAGCTTAAAAGCCAGAAAAAGTTGCAATTTCAATGATTGTGGGGCAAATGCAGATAAGAGCATATTTTGATCAAGTCATTTAAATTTTCCTAACAATCCATTGTTGAAAAAAAGGTAAGGCATACTAATTTGAAAAAAGCTACGCGGGCCGCACAAAAGGGTCTCGCGGGCCGCGGGTTGCTCACTCCTGGTTTAGAGTGTATGATGTCAAACAAAAACACGTATAACCACGTAAACAAAAACACAGCAAGATAACAACAATTAAAGTGGCAAACGAAAGTCGTAATTCCATTGCTGTACCTAACCTTCTTCTCCAGCTGATTCGGAGCAGCAGCAGCAAATTCTGGAGTCTTCTGGAAGGTGAGAACATTTTAATAACCTTGCTGATTCGGAAACAGTCATACCCGTCACTGTATCAACCTTCAGGCATCTGGAGACAAACCCAGCAAAAACGCAGACGGAGCACTGTGCCCAGCTCGAAAGAAACAATTGAAATAAGAAGACGAAAGAAACTAACCGTACAATAGGGACACAAGCGAAACCCTCACCTGAACATCCATCTGGTCGACGGTGGAAGCCAGCAATTGGGAAAAGCAACGACCCCTAGTGGGTAAGTAAAAAGTTTGTATTACGGAAGAGATGAAAATGCTAAGACATAGGGTCCGTTCCCTAATTACGTAAGCACGATTTTGGAAATTTTCATATAGTTTCGTATGGCTATGGCTCTGATGAATTTTTAATGTAATATTTCTTACGTAAGATTTTTGGAAACCCCCCTACCCCCCTAGTAAGAGATCGTAAGCAAATGTGAAACCCCCCCACCCCCCCCCCCCCCCGGTGTTCACGTAATTAGTGAACAGCCCCATAGTCGTTTGTCGATATGTCGTTGTTGGAGAGCCGAGTGTCGTTGTTCGGGAGTCAAACGTACTATAGTGGCCAGCTCAGTCTTCTGGCCAATCCGGAACAGAACCAGCCGGAAGCAGACAGCGAAGGTGCTCCGGGCAGTGGTGCGTGCCCGTGAAGTAGTGCAACCTGGCAGGGTTGCCAGACATTCCCGCGATATGCTGAGCCGTCCGAGCTGTGATATGATCGTTGTTATTGTTTGGATAGAAACGGATCCGTAATGTAAGCTAGCTTAAGTTTTTTAAGAGTCGTCTGTTAGTAAATGATTATAACTGCTAGTATGCTACATGTAGCACACGCTTAAAGACAATGATGCTCTACCTGTTTCAGTATGTCACACCACTTTCGTTTTGCGCAGTTCGCTAACGAATGCAACATTTTGCAGCCTACACTTGGCAAACACCGGATGACAACGAATCCGGTATAGTGCCTGCAAAAAGGTGATCAATGCATAAACATTTATTCGGTAGCCCTCTAACCAAACATTCTTATCGTCTCTAGGGCAGATTTAGCCGACAAATTCGGCTTGAGATGGGTTCGAGGCGAGGAAAAAGCACCAAGAAAAGGTCGGCACAACAACAGTATCATCCCAAGGGCGACCAAAGATTGAAGTTAAGGCATCAATAGTGCCATCAATTGGCGCCTCAGGTGAAGGGCAGCAGACTATCGAAGGCAGAGGCACCAAAACTGCCATCCAATCGTATACAGACGAAGGGCGGTTGACTATCGAAGACAGAGGCACCAAAAGTGCCATCCAATCGGTGCCCCAGGCTAAGGGCGGCTGACCTTCGAAGGCAGAGGCAAGAAAAAGGTCATCCAATCGGCGTCCCAGGCGAAGCGAAGCTGGCTATCGAAGGCAGCGGCAATAAAAGGGCCATCTAATCGGCGCCCCATGCGAAGGGCGGCTGACTATCGAAGGCTGAGATTAGAAAAAGGACATCCAATCGGCCCCCCCAGCGAAGTGCAGCTAACTATCGAAGGCAGAGGCACCAAAAAGGTCATCCTATAGGCCCAAGCGAAGGGTGGCAGGCTATCGGAAACAGAGGCACCAGAAGGGCCATCCAATCGGCATCCCAGGCGAAGAGCGGATGACTATCGAAGGCAGGGGCACCAAAAGTGCCATCCAATCAGCGCTTCAGGCGAAGAGAAGCTAACTATCGCGGCACAGACACCAAAAACGCCATCCAATAAGCGCCACAGGTGAAGGGCGGCTGACTATCGAAGGCAGAGGAACAAAAAGGGCCATCCAATTGGCGCCCAAGGCAAAGGGCTGCTGACTATCGAAGGCAGAGGCACCAAAAATGCCATTCAATCGACACCCTCGGCGAAGGGCGGCTAAAAATCGAAGGAAGAGGCTCCAAAAAGTCCATCCCACCAGCGCCCCAGGCTAAGGGCGGCCGATAATCGAAGGCAGAGGCACCAAACAGGCCGTCCTGTCGGCCCAGGCGAAGGGTGGCAGCTATCGAAGGAAGAGGCACTAAAAGAGCCACCAAATCGGCATCCCAGGTGAAGGGCGGCTGACTATCGAAGACATAGGCACCAAAAATGACATCCAATCGCCTCCAGGTGAAGGGTGACTGACTATCAAAGGCAGGTTCACCAAAAGAGCCACCAAAGGCAGAGGCACTAAAACTGCCATCCAATCGACACCCCAGGCGAAGGATGGCTGTCTATCGGAGGCAGAGGCAAGAAAAAGGCCATCCAATAGACGCCCAAGGCGAAGGGCGGCTGACTATCGAAGAAAGAGGCACCAAAAGTGTAATCAAATCGCCTCCAGACGAAGGGCGGCTGTTTATCAAAGGCAGAGGCTTCAAAAGAGCCATCCAATCGGCATCCCAGGTGAAGGGCGGCTGACTATCGAAGACATAGGCACCAAAAATGACATCCAATCGCCTCCAGGTGAAGGGCGACTGACTATCAAAGGAAGGTTCACCAAAAGAGCCACCAAAGGCAGAGGCACTAAAACTGCCATCCAATCGACACCCCAGGCGAAGGATGGCTGTCTATCGGAGGCAGAGGCAAGAAAAAGGCCATCCAATAGACGCCCAAGGCGAAGGGCGGCTGACTATCGAAGAAAGAGGCACCAAAAAGGCCATCCAATCGGCGCCCTAGACGAAGAGCGGCTGACTATCGAAGGAAGAGGCACTAAAAGAGCCACCAAATCGGCATCCCAGGTGAAGAGCGGCTGACTATCGAAGACATAGGCACCAAAAATGACATCCAATCGCCTCCAGGTGAAGGGTGACTGACTATCAAAGGCAGGTTCACCAAAAGAGCCACCAAAGGCAGAGGCACTAAAACTGCCATCCAATCGACACCCCAGGCGAAGGATGGCTGTCTATCGGAGGCAGAGGCAAGAAAAAGGCCATCCAATAGACGCCCAAGGCGAAGGGCGGCTGACTATCGAAGAAAGAGGCACCAAAAGTGTAATCAAATCGCCTCCAGACGAAGGGCGGCTGTTTATCAAAGGCAGAGGCTTCAAAAGAGCCATCCAATCGGCATCCCAGGTGAAGGGCGGCTGACTATCGAAGACATAGGCACCAAAAATGACATCCAATCGCCTCCAGGTGAAGGGCGACTGACTATCAAAGGCAGGTTCACCAAAAGAGCCACCAAAGGCAGAGGCACTAAAACTGCCATCCAATCGACACCCCAGGCGAAGGATGGCTGTCTATCGGAGGCAGAGGCAAGAAAAAGGCCATCCAATAGACGCCCAAGGCGAAGGGCGGCTGACTATCGAAGAAAGAGGCACCAAAAGTGTAATCAAATCGCCTCCAGACGAAGGGCGACTGTTTATCAAAGGCAGAGGCTTCAAAAGAGCCATCCAATCGGCGCACAAAGCGAAGCGAGGCTGACTATCTTCAAGGCAAAGGCACCAAAAAGGCCGTTCAATTGGCCCCAGGATAAGAGTGGCAGACTATTAAAGGCAGAGGCACCAAAAGTGCCATTCAATCAGCGTCCCAGGCGAAGGGCAGCTGACCATCGAAGACAGATGCACAAGAAGGCCATCCAATCGGCCCCAGGCGAAGGGCGGCAGACTATCAAAAACAGAGGCAAGAAAAGGGCCATTAAATCGGCCCCCCAGGCGAAGGACTGCTGACTATCGAAGGCAGACACACCAAAAGTGCCATCCAATAGGCGCCCTAGGCGAAGGAAGGCTGACTATCGAAGGCAGAGACACCAAAAAGGCCATCTAATTGCCTCCAGGCGAAGAGCGGCTGACAAACGAAGCAGAGTCACCCGTAGTGCCACCAAATTGGCATCCCATCGGTGCAGCCAGAGTACAAATGCGGGGCAGACAAATCCAGAAGGTCCCTCCAGCGAGCACCTTGCATGCAGAGCCGTATGAACACGCTGATCGGAGAAGTGTGGGACAGTTGATGCCAAAAATATCTTAAAAGTAAGCCAAAATGCTCTCAATATTAGCCTAAAATCAATCAAATTTGCTCTATTTATTTATGTGGCTTTGACCACGGGTCCCTCCTTACAATAGTTTTTATTGCGACACATTCAACAGGGAAGAACTTTTCAACCATTGGGTAAAAAGTAACTAAATTTTGCCCACTGTCTCATTGATGTGTATTGTTTACATGCTGTCAAATTCGAAGTCATGTTTTTCGATTCAACGAAAATGGAGGTGAACCAACGCGAGTCGAGAAAACAAATTTGGAAACAATCTGGAATTTCCTGACCTGTCGCACCAGCAGTTGGAAAAAATGTTGAACAACGGCAAATGAGCTGGAAGAAAACCGGGTCCGGAGAACAAAAAGATGGAGGAAAAGGTTAGGCGGATGATTGAAGCAAATCCCAACGTCTCAAGCCGTGATTTGGCTCAAAAAATCGGCATGTCGCAGAGCTACGTCCAAAATGCAAAGAAGAGAGCTAGACTACATATATACAAGGTACAGAACTTCCCAAACCGCGATGAGCGGCAACAATCGACGGTTAAAACTCGAGCACGGAAGCTCTACGAGAAGATGCTGGCAAAATATGGCTGCTGTGTGATGGACGACAAAACGTATATAAAAGCCGACTTAAAGCAAATTCCAGAGTTGGAGTTTTTTACCGGCAAGTACAAGAAAATGTCGAAGTTCGCCTCTGAATATCTCGTTTGGCAGGCCATCTACTCTCGCGGACTGAGAAATGAGCCTTTCGTGACAAAGGGCACAGTAATTAACGAAATCTACAAATCTGAGTGCCTCGAGAAGCGCGTTTTGCGGTTCTTGCAACAGCACGACGAAGCTCCGCTATTTTGGCCAGATTTGGCATCATGCCTCTATTCTGAAAGTGTCCTGGAGTGGTATGAGGCCAATTCTGTCCTTGTAGAGACAGAATTGAGACTGTAAAGACTTTGCGAAAATACGTTCAATTTTACACTCAAGGCTCCATCGGTTAACTTTTCCTTTGATTTTTTTATGTAAATATATGTATTAAAGTACCATTAAATTTTGGTTTGATTCTAAACATTTTAAGGACACTGCCATGACATTTTCGGTGTCACAATAATTTCTTGTTTGCCCTTTATTCTTGTTTTCAAAATAAACATTGTATAAAAATGTATCAACTGAACCAGTGTTTCGACTGTTTAAAAACTTTTTTTTTACAAGGATTTTTAAAAATTTTCTATTTAAAAGGGTAGCTTTCGATTAGATTTTTTTTTTCTGTTTAGATGTTTCCGTTAATCAGAACATTATCATCAAAAACTTACCGAGCGTGCTTGGGTCCAACGTTTCCGATGTCGTGCGCCGAACTGGCAGTAATCTGTGAATCGTTGATCGCCCCCGATTCCATACCGAGGGGATTTTTGCATTTTTCTGAAAATAAAGATGGACGAAGAGAAGAAAAAAAACCGTAAATTAATCGATTAGTCCTGACTCATTAGCAAAAAGGAAAGCGCTCCCGATAAAATGTCAGAAGGTTTTGGATAAAATGATTCGATTCCTGGCTGTAGAACCCTTCTACTTTTTTCACAGTTTGTTTGAAGGTTGAATAAGAAGGTATATTTTCGATGATTTTCTGACCTTCTCCTAGAAAAGGTTTTGGGGACCGCAATTACGTTAACGACGAAGTAAATGACTGGAAACACGGGAGAAAAGATTCACTGAACGAAGGACATTGTGGAAGATTTTTAAGGAATCAAGTTTCCTGCCCACACTTTTTTTTCATTTTGTGAAACGAGTCAAAGTTCATGATCTAGTAGGTCATAACGTTTTGATTTTTTTTCTCCCAGAAAAAATATCGGGATAAAAGTCGTAAAACTTTCCAGGCCTACTACAACTATATTTATAAGCGCTGAAGATGCTTGTTCTTTTAACAACCTCCTTTCTTCATCAGCCACAAAGCTTTGGTTTTTATCGCTGTTGTTGTTGCTGCTGCTGCTGCTGTTTTCGTAGTTGGTCTTCCATCGTCGTCATGGAAATTCTGACTTAAAAGCAGAAAGACTCCATCGAGAGAAGGTAGAAGAGAGTTATTACCGCAGCAGCAGTCGTTTCGTTCATTTCGCAAAAATTTATATTTATGTACCGCACCATAAATTTAATTCAATTTAAAGCTGTGCAATGCGTGCGAAGCCGACTTTCGGTTCGGTTTCCATCAGCCGGGCGTTTAGTCGAGTTGTGTAAGGTGAGTCCCTCCTCCCCCGAAGCTCATCTCCTCATTTCTGTTCTGTTTAGCCCTCAGTAAGAAAACTGAACCGGGGGAATTCTAGAACAAGATGCAGCAGCAGCACCTTGAATTGAAGTAAGAATCCTGTTTTCTGCTGAAGGAAGGAATCTTTCACAGTTTTCGGTTCGCATCACAAATTCCTTGGCCCAGCCAACGCCAGCCCAGGAAAAAGTAAACCTGGTGCTGACTGCTTGTCTTGAACCGAGCAAAACCGTTCGTCATAGCTTATAGCTTTCTCTAGTCTCTGGCTGGCTTTGTCTCGAATGGATTAGCATTTCTTGAATAGTGTGCGGTTTGTTGTTGCTGATGGTTTGCTGTTTGATTTCCCGGATACTTTAGGGTGAGCCTTATCTCTAAAACTTTCTTATTTTTCTGATTCCAATTCCAAATCATGTTCCAAACGTTTAGTTCAATTTGACAACTGTAAGCAATCCTTAAAAGTCCCCAGTTTTAACAACTGGAAAATTTCGAGCTACTCTGGCATTTGCTTCTACACATTGGACACAAAAAATGTATATTTTTGTCTTAATTTTAAATTTAAAATTCGAATTTTAAATAAAACTTTTGATGTTGATAGACAGAGAGATTTCTTAAATTTTAATCCCGCTCACGACCTTATAATTTCAAAATTGACACAGGTGTACAGATTTAAAATTTAATGTAGGGAGGGGGGGGGGGGGGGATAAGGTCAAAACCTGCACCTTAAGCTTTTGCGTAGTTCAAAAGAGAAGTAAAGCTAAAACTTGAGACTAACTTAATAGATGGCTAGAATGGTTTGTCCTCTTACAGATCAATGATAGCAGTCAATGAACCGCATTTTTTTAAACAAACTGACGGTAAACAGTCATTTGTACTAGCACACGGTGTTTTTTTATGGACCGTTAAAAAAATCGGCATCTAGGAAAATATGCCACATTATAGAGAAGACTTTCCCATATCCAACGCACTATTCAGGAAAAAAAATTATAGGTCGCGAATGACATATAGATGTTAAAACGACTATAATCGAAACAAAAAAAAAAGAAAAAAATCGATCGGTAGGCCTAGAAACAAGAACAACTTTTATTGAAGATTTCGAACAAATACACGAGAAAAATTTTCAAGTTTTTGCTCATAATTTCCCCAAAGAACTTAAAATTTTATTATAGATTTGGGCTTAAATGTGTTAAACTTCCTTCAAAGATAAATAAAAACTATTTATCCACTCTTAAGTGTCAAAATTCCATTATTGGAAGTTTGACGACTTGTAACTTTCTTCAGGTGCATCCAAATAATACGGCTTCTTCGGGAACCCTCAATTAATTCTGGAAATCTTTGATTTTGCATCATTTCTTTTTAATGGACGCACTCTGAAAGCCCAGGGAAAAAAAATCCCGATTCGTAAGTGTCAATTTGACACTCCTCGCTTAAAACCGCTATATCGCTTGTTTCTCAATCGACTTTTACAGTATTCACCTAAATAAACACTTCAGTTTTTCGTTATTCAAATCTAAGAAAAAATCCGAAAAAAACATATTTCAGAAAAAAGATTGTAAATCATGTACCTTGGACATGAGTGTTAAACACCTAGTTTTCGAAAACTTTTTCTTGTTTTGTTAGAAAACCCATATAAATGAAAATATTGACTAAAGTTCGTCAACTCAAAGATGATTGGTTCTATGAATCTGACTTTAATCTATATTCTCTATCATGTTTTATTGATCAACAGTTTCAAAGTACATTTTTTATCAACTTTTTACTACCTAGTCTAGTCTAGGTCTAGTTCTAGGTCTTGTTTTCGACATTCAATTCTAGTTTTCGACATAAAAAGTTTTAGTTTCGACAAGAACATTTCCACCTCCTCTGTTTGCAAAGGAATATGAACTTTTTTCAGGTGCTTGCAGGTGCTTGTCTACTTCATAACGTTTTTACACCACGGAAACAGTATAAACATTCACAGAAAAATGGGTATCGAAAAAACGATTTTAAGGTGAATTTTCAGCACTAGTTTTCGACAGCTTAAAAAAAGTTCACATTCATTTAAGCAAAAATATGAATTAAATTAACGATAACACTTGTGTAAGGACCCTATCCATTCGTTGATTCCTTTTCTGTTGCTTTTTTATTATAAAAGGTAAGTTTTTTCATGATTCATAACTATTCTTTTTTGGTCCATGGCATTGAATTTAACAAGAGATAGCGCCCAATTGGTATTGTTACCAATTGAGCGCTATCCGGGACATTATTCGTACTAACCAAAAAAAAAATGCAAAAGAGTGCAAGATATTGCTCTTATATACTTCAAATCGTTGCCAGCGACAATATTTTCCAGTTCTCCCAATGGTCAATATAACTCAATTCCCATCTGATTTTTCACAATCTGGATGCACTGCTGCAGTTGAGAGAACTTGACGATAATTTTCTCACTTCAAACCCGCGCGAGAGCAAAATCATTTCAAAGCTCACAAACATGGCGAACATTCTATAATATCGGATTTAAACTGACATTCTATACGATCTTTTCACTATGCAGTTGAAAGCGATTCGAAAAACCTTTTTAAGCGACTTAAGTAATCATATCTGATACGACGTTATGTTTGCTGGGTAGTTTAGAGTTGAGTGAAGAAAGTTACAATTCAATCATTCCACAATAGACACATTCCAGCTGCAACGTGACGTGCCGATTTTGACAGGTTTTTTTTGCATAATTTGTCAATTTCTTAATTTTTTGCCAAAAAACTCCAACAAACTATATACATATTTTTTTTTTTTTTTTTTTTTTTTGAAGATTATTGAATTTTCTATTCAACAAGCTAATTTTTGACTTGCGGTTCCGAAGTTATTTAAAGAAAACAAGCGTGGCATGATAACGGGTGAGAAAATGGCTTTTTTTAAATATAGCTGTAGTCCAATTTCTTGTCTCCTCTACATTTTAGCAGAAAATTATGTTCTAGAGATTTGAAGCGAATGATTTTTTCACAAATTTATTTTATATTGTTTAAATAAAAAAATTCAAAAGTTATAGAAAAACTAATTTGAAGAAAATGACGTGACGACACAGGAATTTTTGAAAACAGATTTCTTTTCCCGTCGTCACATCACGTCTTCATAGCGCTGCAACAGCATGACGAGTTGTATACTTCCTAAGCAAAAAAAAAATTAAAAGTGAAATAATCGGAAGGTACCTTCAAAAATGTTTTGTACAATTAAATTTTGGTTATAAATACCGAGCTATAATCCGCTAGCCTATGCGGATATGCAAAATTTGCACATTTTGATTAAAACCGTAAAAATATACTGATTTCTATAGCGCTTGAGCAATTTTAAAACACATCATAATGTACTAGGCGATTGAAAATTTTGGCTTGTTTCAACTTTGAGTCCAAGACTGCAAATCGTTTGTCTTACCTTACAACGTTTGAGATTTAATAAACCGATTTATCATTTTTTTTCAATTTTACCCAATTCAATTTCTTCTTCTTAGCCTGAAATTGTAGAACTTAAACATGTTCAGCAAAATTGTGTATTTTGTTGAAATAAACAGCTTTGTAGAAAAAAAGCTCTTAAATGTTTTGCTAGAAAGTTAGCATTTTCAATTCGCTATTAGTGGACCCCTTGATGATAAAACGAATTTTTTTGAGCAAGTTTTATCAAAACAATTAAGTACAGTTTTCTGAAAAAAAATCAATTAATTAGTTTTAAGTGTTTCGATGGAAAAATGATTCAAGTGCATTTCTTCTTGATTTGCCTGGACTATACCCTGATTTTAGGTTGAAAACTTTGACATCTAATCCATCTTATCAGGACCAAGGCCATTAAAATACTAGGTTCTCTGACTTTTACAGAAAAAAGTAGCGGTGGAGAGCGCGTTGAAGTGGCTTGAAGCTCGTAATCTTTGTTTACAAACTAGCAGTGTGCTAAAATAAAAAGGCAAGCTTTGGTCTCAACTGTTCTTTGGACTTAAAGTAAACAAACACAACGAAGCAATCAACATAGCTGATTCTGAAATTTGAGAGATCGTATCACCTTCTATTTATTTCCTTTGATCAGGACGACATAGATTCAGGTGCGTTCATAGCATCCTGAAGTTTAAAAGACTTCTTTTGATAGTAAAACAAAAACTATTCAATTGCGAGCTCCCAGCAAACATTTATTAAGGTACAACGTAGGAACAACAGAATTATTCAAACAAATATACCAGATATATAGATTGTATAAAACTTACCAAAATAGCATATGGCTACAAAAGTGGAGGCGATATATCATGACAATGACAAGATTCCAACGATTTGATTTTCCAACAAAAAGCAAAATAAACGAAAAACAAATTTCCTCGATCGAGATTTGAACTCCAGTCCTCCAAATTCGCAGACCGGTATCTTACCACGATGCCAACTCATCAGTTGATAAGAAGGTGTTTCAAGAGTTAAATCGTGACTCAAAATCTTAATCTTATCCCAGACCTCGAGTTTTGCTTGAAATTTTCAAAAATTTTCCAGTTTAAGATAGATTTTTTTTTCTAAAATACCAAATTTTCAATAAGATTTAACATATTGAGGATGCTTTGATTCCTTTTTTAAGAAAAATTAAAATTTATTTTCTGTGTCCAGAATTCCAATACAGTATTCAGTTGAGAATTCTCGATTTTCAATAAGGTTCATTATTAGAACAAGGTTTGAGATTATAAAACCCATTTTTAAATCTCGGTTCGAAATTGGTTCTGCTTCTCATACTGAAATTAGGTTCATGACTCTCATTCAAAATTATCCATAAAATTTTATGCAGAGTTCAAACATGATAAAGTTTTATAATGATGATTTTGATATAAAATCTCAGAATCAGTCATGCATCGAAATTTTTTTTTCAGACTCAAAATCTGGATTGAGAATCAATACATAGTTAAAAATTACATTATCATAATCAATAAATGAAATCAGAGTTTAAACCAAAAAAAAATGATAGAATACTATTATACAGATTGGGAATGAAAGGTAAGAAATTCAGGATTAAGATTCATTTAAATATGAATTCAGAGTCAGACATAAGCTCCAGTTCTTATTTGAGTTCTGCAATCAAAAGAATGTAAAAAAAACAATTTAGCTGAAAATCACAAATCTGATAAAATATTTTAGCTATTTTATAAATTTTGTTTTATGATGAGTTAAGTTTTCCATATCTAAAAACATCCCACAGAATATCAATTATGAAATTGATTGCGATTAAAAAATTCTTTGCTGACAAAAACAACTAATCTTCAGATGAAATATTCTGGTCCAAATTCCTTGTTTCATTTTTTTTTTGTTTTTTTCAAAAAAATTTTTCTCGGTCTTCGACCAGATCGAACCGATTGACATGAGAAAATTGTTAAAAATTTTTTTTTTAAAGAATTTCAAGCGGGTATGATCAACCACAATGATTTAGATTATAAACTACACAACTGGTTCAAATAACATAGATGTCCTTTATGCGTTACTTTCACCTCAAATTTTAGTGAGTCTAAAAGGGCTAATGTACTTCAGTTCGGTTTTGCCAGGCCTTAACAATTTTTCAGAATCAAAGTTTTAAACTGAAATTTAAAATTTAAATCGAGTATTCATGAATAGCAAATTGGTAAATCATATTTGAATCACAAAATTTAAATCACCGTCTTTCTTTTTAAACTTTCATAATTTTGTAGTGGCTTTATAGTATCAATAAATTTATCAAAGATGCTCAGCTAATATTAAATTAAGCATTTTATGAAAAAAAAAAACTTTGCTAAAAACAATAAATTTTTAAGCTTAGTTCAATATTATTTGTTGTCTATCGAAAATTTGTTAAAATTTACTTTAGTGTATTTTGAGATAGTTAAAATTGACTTTTTTAATTTATTTTTTTTCTATTTTTGTTTCCTTTATTTTTTGATTAATAAGAAGCAATCTAAAGCAAATCTCCATACAGCTAAGAGCATGTTCACTCGTGTTGGAAGAAAGTGGTAGAAATTTTGACACTTCAAGCACATTTGAAAAATTTTGCATGGTAAATTTTTTTTCAAGATCTGCGGCGATCCATTTTTTTAACAACACTTTGTCTATTTTCGCATGCTGTGTTGTATAAAGAAATTTAACGGCAGCAGATCTTGAAAAATGTGTTCCATTGTAAAATTTTCAAAAAGTGTAACAAGTGTCAAAAATTCTACCAATTTCTTCCAACAAGGGTGAACTTGCTTTAAGGGCCACCCCATTGCACTCCTGTATCAAACACAGGTTGCTTGGATGGATCAAATAACTAGCTAGATGCTGTTTCTGCCAGGGTCGTGTTCAAGTTCATCTTGGAAAGATGCAGGGGCTGGAACTCTCCAGACAGCCTCCCTCACCTAAAGGTACAGCTAGCTCGGCGGCGGATTCACATTCAAATGGTGTAAATTTAATTAAAAACTTTATATGAACAGAGAATTATAAATTGAATTAAAGTCGGTGCTGCTGCACCAATTAATTAATTTATAATGATTCCTTGTTTGGGAATTCACCACGGCAAAGCCAAGGACAGATAGCTTGGAGTAGGGAATAACTCACAATCAGACATCGTCGTCGTCGTCAGACTATTTATGGATGGATCCACTTTAGCCCCGGCAGGATTCAAGAGCCCCACAAACATTTTCGGGGTAGCAAACGGAAACTCTTAAAGACCAACTAGCGAGCGGCAGCAGTAGCAAAAGTATCACAAACTCGTCGCGGACTCAATTAAGCTTAAACTCACTTCCGGAAAACAGTGCGATCAGCGGGAAGACGCCAATTCGGGGGAAAAAGAAGCAAGAAGTGGCAACGATGGCGATGGTTCCAAAACAAAGTTTGTTCGCTTTTCCCTTTAACCGGAACTAACTTTCAATCACTTTGTCAGCTGTTGGTCGGGATGCCGCGTTTGTTCTTGGAACAATTTCGAGGATCTGGTAGAAAGGGGGTGGGATTGTTGGGGAGAAAAACTCAACTCGGACAGTTCATCGTCTGCCCACAGCATTGCTTTCCATCGATGGAAAAGTTTTCGGGATTCTGGAGTATCTTCCCAATGTTGCTGCTTCTTCATCTTTCTGCCGTTTTTCCTACTTGGCAGAGGTTTCGGTTCGATTGCTGTCAAGCGATGTAAAGAATTTCTAAATTCGATAAGCGCGCCCAAGTGATAGAGTTTCACTGGGAAATGAGGTCCATTAGACTAAATCACTTCGGCACCGGAAGAAAAGGGATCACAATTTAGTGCTTCGATCGATGGCGGGTGAGAGCGCTTTTATGGAATCGATGTAATTGATCTTTAGGGAAATTTCTAATCGAAATTGAAGATTGAGAAATCATAAAATCATGAAAATTCATTCTTCATCTTAAAAATTGAAATTATTTTAGAAACTTATGTGCTCCCTTTTTGTTGTACTGAATTCTGGATAGAATATTAAACATTTCAGTAATAATGTATTTAAACCGTATACCAAAACACAATTCATATGCATTTTTTTCTCTTAAGGGGGGGTAGGGTCTAACACCTTCAAAAAATCGATTTTTTTATTTTTTTATTTTCTTATTGTAAAACATTTCAAGAATGTTGTGTCAAATTTTCAAGTCAATTGAAGCAAAACTGTAGAAGTTATAGGCCTTTATCTCCTCCTATCTTATACTGCAAGAAAGCAAGAGCAGAAACTTCAAACGCGTTTTTCTCGAAAGCACATTTTTAAAGCCCGTGGACATCGTCATTTGAAAACTACTTATCCGATTCTTTTCAAATTTGGAACATATTTTCTACTTATAAAAAACCAGACCCCAACGTTTTTTTTTTTTGGGGAGATTTTACAGATAAAAAATGGCGGATTTTTTCGTGAAAAATCGTAGTTTTTACTTCAAACAGCCACAAAAATTTCATAAAAATTTTTTGAAGTTAAATAAAAACGTTGGGGTCCAGAAAAACATCTATTAAAAATATTTTGCTCTGATTTTTTGACTTCAGATGATTCTGTGCTGAGATACAGTGTCCACCGCAAATCCTGTTTTCTAAAAAGCATCCTCGAAAATGCTCCGTCACCGGCTCATTTTTCAATATTTTTCTACGAAAAAATTACTTAATGTTCTTTTAGCAATGCTTTTTATAATGCAAAAAATTTGAATACATTTGTTTGAACGATAGCTCTATTCCCGTTAGACCCTACCCCCCCCCCCCCCCCCTTAAGTTGTTGAAATGTAAAATTTTGACTTTTTCAGTTGGGAAATAGAGATTTAATTAGTTTTACTTAAAACTTAACCAAATACCTTACATAAATAGATTAATTTTTTTTTCTTCATCTCGTTTGAGGAGTGTGAGAAACTACCTATTAATGAAATGTTTACATGTGCAAATTTTTTTTATCGGTATTTTAGTGGTTTGGGGATTTTATTTTCTTACAGGTTTGCGTCGTTTGAGGTCTTAAAATCTTCCACAAAATTGAAAAATTATTCATTTTTACTAGAGTGTCTATTTCCCAGCCATTTTAGCGTTCTCGGGAATCGGAAAATCTAGCGATCCTTTTCCCGGGAATTCTCAGGTACCCAAGCAAAATTGAAAATGAAGATTTTAACACTCTACTGCATACGAAACCTTATCTATACAGTGTGAGATAGGAGAATATCTATGTTGGTCGTTTTCCTAAACAAGTCAGACAATGTCAACTGGCAGCCCAATTTGCCAGCTTTCGAATATCTTTCCACAACGACATATTTGTCTTTGCGAATCTCCTTCGCTCCTGTCAGACGCGCTCTCCCTCTTCGGACCGCCACCGACCGTTCGGCTTCGGCCACATCGTGTTCCGATCGTAAGCGCCTAGTTCTCATGAGTCATGAGATAAGAGTCAGTCGCCGACAAGTGAATTTGATCGAAGTCCGCGCACAAAAGGTCTTGATCCGAAGCAGGTCTTACATACAGTGTTTAAAATTTTTACGGTAGTAGGATTAGGCCGGAACAAATTTCAATTTCTTCTTTTGTCAGACCCCCCCACCCCTTCGAAATTTCCAAAAAACCCGAAGGGGGGACTAAATAAAGTTTGAAGTATTTTATGGAAATTTCGGAAAATTTATCAAATATCCCAAAGATTACAAGAGTTAAAACCAAATTGTGGAAGAGCGGAGTTTTATCACCATCTGTATTCATGATTTTATTGATTTTTTTCGATAAAAAATTACTTGATTTACGGATTTTGTGCAATGATTTAGTATGCAATTTTGTTGCATACCAGCTTTCGTGCAATTTATTATTTTTTCGCATTTTTTTATAATCCCTCCCCACGCGATGTTCCAAACCCGAGTGACAAGAGAAGGATTTGAAATTTGTTCCGGCCTTATTTGGTTACCTAAATTCTTTGTCGTTTTTCACTTTCACACTAAGTTTTCAATCGAAAAAACATTTTTTGATGAAATTCCATACATTCACAAGTTTTAAGAATGATAGAATGATTTTTTTTTAGTCTAAGCCATATTTCAAGGTAGAACTAAAAGGTGATACGGTCAAGATTTGGTCAAGAGAAAACGCGTGTGAATCGGTGAAATCGTTTATTTAAAAAATCTAATTAAATTTCTTTTTCAAGTTTAATTAGTATAAAATTCAGGAAAAATATTCAGTTAGGCTTCCGCTTTTCCAAATCCGAATTGTCTTACACTGCCTTACACTTAACTCCTGCCATCAGATTTTGTACAGCCATCTTGTCCACCTTCTTCGCCGCAGAAAGCCAGTTTGCCTTGAACTGCTGCTCGTCCTTAGCAGTTTTTTGGTCTTCTTTAGGTTCCGCTTTACAATACCCCAGTATTTCTCAATTTGGTGGAGCTGTGGCGTGTTGGGAGGGTTCTTGTCCATGGGAACCACCTGCACGTTGTTGGCGGCGTACCACTCCATGGCATTTTAACCGTAATGGCAAGATGCCAAATCCGGCCAAAACAGTACGGAACAACCATGTTTCTTCAGGAAAGGCAGCACACGTTTATTCAAACACTCTTTCACGTAAACTTCTTGGTTGACAGTCCCGGAAGCTATGAAAATGCTGCTTTTCAAGCCACAGGTACAGATGGCTTGCCAAACCAGATATTTCTTCGCGAACTTTGACAGTTTCATGTGCTTGAAAATATCTGCTAGCTTTCCCCTTCCTTTTGCCGTATAAAACTCCTGGCCCGGAAGCTGCTTGTAGTCGGCTTTGGCGTAGGTTTCGTCGTCCATTACCACGCAGTTAAACTTCGTCAGCATCGTCGTGTACAGCCTCCGGGATCGCGCTTTGGCCGTCGTATTTTGTTTATCATCGCGATTTGGAGTCACTACCTTCTTGTAAGTCGATAGTCCGACTCGTTTTTAGCTTGATGCACGGTTGTAGACGATACACTCAGCTTATTTGCGGCATCTCGGAGAGAGAGGTTAGGGTTTCGCATGAAACTACCGGCTACTCTCTTTGTCGTCTCAGCGGCTTCCGGTTTTCGATTTCCCCCCGAACCAGACTTCCTGGCTGTCGCAAACGTTCCCCAAACACTTTAATTACATTTGTAACGGTTGATTAGGCTACTTTTAGCGATTTTGCCAGCTTTGCGTGCGAGTAGCTCGGATTTTCGCTATGCGCGAGCAAAATTTTGATACGCTGCTCTTCTTCCTTGGACGGCATTTTGACAACTGAAGAGTGAATTCCAAAATCAAAATAGGAGCAACATTCTACACACACACATACACTCCTTCAAAATGAGGGGTGTTCAGGCATGGTTGCCACATGTACAGATTTATCCAGACAGGTACAGATTTTTGAGCTCATTTTTTGTACAGAATCTGTACGTACAGATGACAGATTTTCATAATTTGATACAGATTTGAACAGATTTTTGACTTTTAAAAACTGAAAAAAGTTTGTTTTCGTCCAGTTAATTGAAAACTTTATAGAAAATAAGTCAAAAGTTAGCCTTTATTATTCTGACGATAGGAGCTCCTTACTGGGAAGTACACGATGAAACAATTCGATTTCCAAATTTGCTACATATAATTAAATATCTGATTATAATCCCACACGAGTAAATGCCAATAAAACCAAAGTTCGTAATTGTGTTGACACATTGGACGCTATCCTTTGAACGAAAAGATATTGAGGATTAATCGGCGGATCGAAAAAGTCGTATTAAATATGACTCTCAAAAATCGTTTCAATAAAATTATGTTTTAACATGATTAACATTAGGAAGTGTTTGTTATGAAAAATAATTTTAATGTCAGTTTTTTAAAGAGAGAAAATAAACATGATTAAATGAGTTTCACAAAAAGTGTTTAGCTAAAAATCTGTACAATGTGTAATTAAGTATCTATCTTTTTTAGGATTAAAAATAAGGAAACAAAATCTTCACACATCAACCATTGAATGCAGAACTTTGTTTTCTTCGGTACAGATTTTGGTACAGATTTTTGAGTTTTCGGTGCAGATGAAAAAGATTTTTTCGATGAGCGGTACAGATTTTGATGTGGTAACACTGTGTTCAGGTTTTAAATGCAAAATTGAAAGAAGTGCGTCAAGTTGATTTTGACCAAATTTTGACCGTATCACCCTTTAAGTGTGAAATTAAGGATGGAAATATACCAGTGGTCATGCATCATTCTGCACGGTAGCTCTAGTCTATATGCCAGTTGTGTTTTTCTTTGGTACAATGCATGTTTCAGCGCATTTTAGGCATTGAGTTAGCGCCGAGCGGCATTGAAATTTTGCAACCTTGTCTGCGGTTCATTAGTTAATAGGACTATACCAAGAAACAAAGCAATTAATTATTTTTAAATTTTTCGGGGACAGAAATGCCAATTGTACAAGATTTGTCACGAAACCCAATAATCAAAGAGTTAAATTGATATTTTAATTTTTCTCAAGAAGTCAATGAAATATTTCACTTTTATCAAGCTCGAAAAGTGTGACCTTCGGTATAATACCTCGTTTCGCTTCAAACCCGACAGCACTAAATCAAGCTTTTTGGCATACCAAAATGAGGAAGTACATTTGCCTGGAAATTGAGTACCTACTCGAAATAAGCTCTCGTTCTCTTCTTTCAAATTTTCCAATCATCTTGGTTTGGTTAGGTGAGGCTATTTTGCAGCTGCTCCTTTTCGGTAAACGATATCGAAACACATAGAAGTCCAAAAACATGAACGCAACCACTTTTCTGGACCACCACATGGAAAGTTTGCTCTGCTATCTTCTCGTTTCTGATACTGTTCCTGTAGGACCTACATGTGTATGAAATGTATAGTAGCTTCAATTCTTCAAAATTTTCCTTTTGTACGAGGACGAAACTGCTGCCACTTTGAGTACGGTAAAACGGACGCCATCAACAAGGTTGATGTTTTTGAAGTGAAAAACATTATTTTCTATGCTCTGGCAGAGTGGCCGCCACATTTTCTGGGCTTCTGGAGCTGAACGTGCTCCTTCTGATTCAGCTGTTTGGCACCGGTTATGAGTAGGTCTCGCAGTTCTTTCATGATGGAAGTTGTCCTAATGCCTGTTATTATCTTACGAAAGACCCTCCCATTAACCGTTTAGTGTAATTAGATTCTCTCTATAAGATAAATTCTTTCTTTGTTGTTTCAAGTTCATCAAAATGTTGACCCAGGTTGTATTCTACGTAATTTTAAATTTCCAAATTGCATTAGAGTCTGAGAGTCCCCAGAGTCTATTTCCGGTTGCGAGAACGAGCTCACGCCCTTTAGTTGATAATACAGTTCTCGCTATTAGAGGGGCTAATAAACTCAAACACTTTCCCATCACATCAATCTATCTCAGTTTACTCACTTAATTTGCCCGCCTCTTCGTTCTCATCCCGTCGAATGATGACGACGACGACGACGACGATGAGGTCGTAAAAACCAATCCGGAAAAGTTTCAACCCCATTCAACTTTTCATCCATCCGTCCGTCCGGCCAGTCAAACGAAAGCCAAGCACAATCTTCAGTCGTCCATCAAAAAACCGTCAACCGGATGAAAACTTCCTCTCCAGGATGATAGCAGAAACGCGTTCTGTTCTAGTGTCCTATCGGATCCTTTCCTTCCATTTGGACTTGAGAACAGAGGGATTGAGCTTTCTTGTTTTTTTTCTGAAGCAAACGAAGCAGCTAGATCGAATCGCGTTCCATTCAGAGACTTTGAACTTGTTGTTCTCTAGTTCCCTTTGTATTCATCGCAGCAGGCTTTGGGGTTTCCATTCTTGTTTAAATTGTTTCACCCAGTTATTTCATATGTTTCCTGATCTGGTTTTTTTTCGCAGTTTTTAAGGCTGGAACAAATTTGAAATTCATTTTTTGTCACTTGAAGTTTCAGATGAAATTTCTGAACGAATACACCTCTTATATATTTTTTTTCTTAAAAAAAGATATGCTAACTTTCCGTTTAATGTGGAATATATAAAACACTTACCCAACAATGATCATAATAAAAATTCTTCTTTTAAAATATTTCAGTTAGTATTTTTGGTTTCGGACAGCTCTTCGAAACAATTTGGAACCTTTTTAACTAACTGAAATATGTTTCTCTGGAAATATCAAAATAGAAAAAAAAACTTATATTTGAAGTGATCAAGCGAGCTCATTCTTCAGTTTTCCTCCGGATTGTCGGAAAAAAATTTTAAAAACAAGTTCGCAACGCAAAGTATTGCCCTAACTGAATTTGAAGGAAATGTTAAAAAAATGACGAGTGTCGTGCTATAGATTTCAAGGGTGCATTGAAGTTGAAAACAAATAAATGCATCAGTGCTAGAGTGAAGATTTATGCATATATCTGTCGTATCCGTAGCCTGGGTTGCCAGGTGCCCAGATTTGTCTGTAAAACCAAGACTTTTGACCCTTCGTCCAGATATTGTTCAGACACAGATTTTGCCCAGATTTTTGCTGAGAGTGCCCAGATTTTACAGACTTTCAAAATTGAGTGATAAAATCAATATTTATGTATCGGATTTGATCAGTAAGTGGCAGATTAGACAGAAATGTGGCTTGTATTCATTGGTATTTGACCAATCATTCATTAAACATATATTTTTTTAAAATAAAATCGGCATGGTACGTGGTAGGAGTGTTTGTCATATAGTTATGGCAGTGTTTGTTGTATAGTTATAAACTTGAAAATAACCCGAACACCATAGCACAACAACCCCAACTCCCCCCCGCTCACACGATTCGTCAAACTTAATGTCTTGTTTAGTACCAAATTTGTGATTTTCCTTATGCACAGACAAACACAGACTTTTTTTCAAAATTGCCCAGATTTTTTATCCTCAACACCTGGCATCACTGTCCGTAGCTTTAATCCATCTTCGCAACGCAAACCGTCCGACGTCTTCTTCGTAAAACATCACTTAATAAACTGAATGCAATAACCTCAACGCATCTGTTTGGACAATCGACGTTGAGTGAACATCCTCTCTCTCTTTTTTCCGTTCATGAGAATATAATGCACTTTAATAAATGTGCAGTTAGTTTTCACTAATTATTTTATATATTATTTTCTATCAAGGGCTTATTCTCTACAATATCCATGGCATCAAATGAGAGCGTTGAAATGAGAATTGATAAAAATGGTGGATACGGCTTTCTGATATTGCTTTGAGGTGGAGTGAGTTTGGGAATATTAATGGATAAGATAATATAAATGGCATAATGCTGGAATGAAATTAGGCAGTGAACAACAATTAGCGAGTGGCGTTTTTCAATCATTTCTACGGCTGTTCGATTTTTTTTTCAAATTATTTTACAACAAAATTAATCTGCCAACAGAAAGCAAACATTTCGGTATCGATTTTTGAATACGGCGAATGCCATCTAAAAAAATACAAACAACAAATCCAGATTATCATGAAAACGTGTTTAACTCTATATTTCGCATTCAAAAATATGATATTTTTTTCACTTTCCTCATTTTAGTGTTGTAAAATTTATTTATTTTTAAATAAGGCAAACAGTATTTTTATGAGTGTCGAATCAGGGTTGGCCCTTTCGCCTTGTGATCCCAGGGGCCAAACGTCATTTTAGTTTTTTTTTCTTTTGAAAAAAAAATTCCCTTCCCAAATTACCTCGCAAACAAAAGGGCCAATAGTAATTTTGGGATCAAAAAGGGTATTGTTTTTTCCTTAAACAGTTTTGCAAGGCCCAAAAACGCAAACATCAGTGAGTTGTTGATGCCAATACTCTTAAAAATTGTGCTAATAAGTTCATTGAATTTACTTGACGTATTAACAAGCCGAAATTTGCTGTTATCGTGAGTAAACCAAAGGGCGAACAGTCATTCTGGAAAAAGCGCTTGCATTTTTGTGAATAGACAAAATGAGCATAAAGAAGGGCCAAAAATCCAATATATTCATTTTTTGAGTTACACTCACGGAAAACCTATCGCTACCTTACCTATTTACCTATCGCTGATCGAAATTATGCTTATTTTGAAGAAGTTTAGGTACTAAGCTAGTAAAATTATTAGATACAGCGAAGTAGGCAATTGAATATATTTTCTGAATCTTCGAATGCGTTTTTTCTCAAAACAGAGGTCTGGGCGTATTGACCCTTTTCCAAAATTGATACCGATTTTTATTTTATTGTATGTAGATGTGTGCGTGCGATCTGTTAGCATCTTCCCAGTAAGCGCGTCCTCTCAAAAATCGACAGAGCATTCAAAAAATTGAGAGTTGAGTCACCGAACTTAGAATAAAACGGTTAATTTCGGCGACACTCTAAGAACGCAAATATTCTCATTCGGTTTGTCCTGCCGAGATACCTAGAAGCAACGAATACGAATGCGTACATGCGAAATCAGTTTGAATCGTACTCTCGTACGGTGTGGTCGCATTTATCTCCGTGTTTTTTTTTATATGCGTGCTTTCAATCGTAGCAGTCGACTTCGCAGGCAGGCAAACACGCATCTCGAAGAGAAACATTCAAACGTGTCTTAGATTATTTCGTGTCACTCACCCAAGGCACGCGTATGGTGTGTTCCTCTCTGCCGATTGGATGATGCAAAATCGTTAGAGAGATCGATACGATCCCTCTGTCGATTAGAGTTACCTCTCTGCCGATTCATGTTTACCGGAAACATTAGCGGGAGAAGCCGAACAGAGAGACCACGGATGAAAAGAGAGAGAGAGTGTCTTCACGAGTGTTGCTGTGCGGCCTAAGCACTCGCAAGCGGTTTGACAAAAGGAAATGTTCTGACTGTTCCACAATTCGCAAGCACACTAGCAGTGTACGGTTAATTTTGTTGATTTTCGTAAAATGAAACTTGATGACCTTTTTTTTTGTCGTCAGATAAAATTTTCGTTTATCCGCAGAATTCCTAAAAAAAATTGAATAGTCCATCAAAAATCCATAGGAATTGCTGAAAAACAACATGGTGATCGGTGGATCACTCTTCCCCCATCGACCAGCACATAAGGTCACTTGGGTATCCCGAGATGGCCGAACAGAAAATCAAATTGACCACATCTGCATCAGTCGAAAATGGAGAAGGAGCCTACTTGATGTCCGCAACAAACGAAGCGCAGACATTGCATCTGACCATCACCTCGTCCTTGGCGAGATACGACTGAGAGTTGCGCGTGTCCAACGGCGCGAGGAGAAAGTCGGGTGTCGATACGACGTCCGCCGGTTGGAGAATCCAGAGGTGGAAAGGGCATACGTTGAACAGCTAGAATTCCGAGCCTTGGAGTTGCCGACAGACGGAACAGTCGAAGAACAGTGTTGTGGAATCAAGAATGCCTTTATCACGACGAGCCATGGTACTCTCGGTAAAGTTCGTGGAAGAAGAAGTGAATGGATGTCGGATGAAACCTGGAGGATGATCGATGATCGGAGAAAGGCGAAAGTCGGAATTGAGCAGGCATGTACCGGGTCAGCCAAAGCAGCCGCCCGCTTACGATATGCGGAGCTGGAAAAGGCAGTTAAACGAGCTTGTAGACGAGACAAGAGAGCCTGGACAAACTCCCTAGCCGAAGAGAGAGCCGCCGCCATTGGAGATATCCGATTATTATATGATATTTCTCGCCGCCTCAGTGGTGCAAGGACTAATGCAAGAATGCCGCTGAAAGACCGAGCAGGTCAGCTGCTGACAGATCGAACAGATCAGCTCAAGCGTTGGACTGAGCATTTTGAACAACTATTCCGAGTTACAAATAGAAATGGCCAACAGAACCCGCAGCTCGAGGCGCCCACAGTAAGTCGCATAAATGGCGTCAACTCGGAAGCGCCCTCGCTGGCTGAAATAGAAGCGGCAATCAAAAACATGAAATCCAACAAAGCGCCTGGAATCGATTGCATTCCTGCTGAAATGCTCAAAGCCGACCCTGCCTTGTCAGCACAAATGTTGCACCGTCTTTTCGCTGACATTTGGGATACTGCAACATTCCCGGCCGACTGGATGCAGGGTATCCTCGTAAAGGTCCCAAAGAAAGGAGACCTAACAGAGTGCGGTAACTGGCGTGGCATAACTTTGATCTGTACAACCCTCAAAGTACTCTGCAAAGTGATCCTGAACAGGATCCAGGAGAAAATCGACGCTACACTCCGACGGCAACAAGCTGGATTCCGATCCGGACGATCATGTGTGGAACACATCACAACGCTACGAATCATACTGGAACAAATCAACGAATTCCAGGACTCTCTTCTGCTGGTGTTCGTTGATTTCGAAAAAGCATTTGACCGACTGAACCACGAAAACATCTGGGCTGCTCTTAGACGACGAGGGGTCCCAGAGAAACTAGTCCATCTCATCGAAGCACAGTACGAGGCATTTTCGTGCAAGGTCTTGCACGACGGTGTCTTGTCCGAACCAATCCCGGTAACTGCTGGAGTGAGACAAGGATGTATTTTGTCACCGCTGCTTTTTCTCATCGTAATGGATGAGATCTTGACTGGATCGATTGACTGTAGACCAAACCGAGGATTGCCGTGGAATCCTTCAACCATGGAGCAACTGAACGACCTTGACCTGGCAGACGATATTGTTTTGCTCGCCCAAACACAACAAGACATGCAGAGCAAACTTGACGACCTCACCGAAAGCTCCAAGGCAGCAGGTCTCAAAATCAATGTCGGAAAGACCAAGTCGATGGAAATCAATACAGAAAATCGTTCCAATTTCGTGGTAGCTGGACAACAGGTTGAGACAGTGGAGTGCTTCCAGTATCTTGGTAGCCAGATTACGCCTGATGGTGGTACCAAGAAGGACATCGAACCCCGGATCAGAAAAGCCCGATTTGCGTTTGCGAGTCTCCGAAACATCTGGCGGTCACGCCAGATCTCTCTACGAACTAAGATCCGAATCTTCAACTCAAACGTCAAATCCGTATTGCTGTACGGGTGTGAAACTTGGTGCACATATGCGGTGACGACGCGAAAACTGCAAGTTTTTGTGAATCGCTGCCTGCGGAACATCATCCGCGCTTGGTGGCCTGGCAACTGGATCTCAAACGTTGAACTTCATCGCCGGTGTCATCAAAAGGCGCTAGAAATCGAGATTCGGGAACGTAAGTGGAGATGGATTGGGCACACGCTGCGAAGAGATGAAAACGAGATTTGCAGAGAGGCGCTTGACTGGAATCCAGATGGGCATCGAAGAAGAGGCAGGCCCAAAAGCTCGTGGCGGCGAAGTCTAGCCGCTGAAATCCGCACAGTTGACGAGGACCTTGGCTGGCAGCAAGTGAAGACGCTGGCTCCGGATCGCCAGCAGTGGAGATCTTTTATCTCAGCCCTATGCGCCGGTCAATCGGCGCTGGACCCTTAGGTAGGTAGGTAATTGCTGAAAATCCGAAGATTTCGAGCATTGATCCGTAGCTCCGTAGGAATGCTTAAAATCTGTAGATCTACGGAGAAATCCGTAGATAAGGCAATGTGTCCTCTTTTTATCTACTCTTTTCGCCAGCATATTTTGTTTTGTTTATGTTTGCCAAGTTTTGCTCAAAATGTCTTCAAAACAAGAGGCGTTTTGCGAGCGCGTTGTACAGTTCTGCGAACTGCACAAAAATCTCGCAAAAAGTATACGGTATCTACATCATTTTAAAAGTGAAAATGTGGCGGCTTCAACTGTTTACCATATCCTAAAATCCCCAACAACTTCTCGCAAGCAAGGTAATGGCAGACCAGCGGAAATTATGGACCAGGGTTGGCATAATTCAACGGTCAACGGTAAAATGGTCCTTCAAACTGATTTGACTGTTCCTTAACGACCAGTCACTTCGTTTGCCAGTCATTCATTCCCCAGTCATTTGGAGCTAAAATAATGACCTAGTCAAGCAATCGCATTTCAACGACCGATGACGAAAAAGAAACGCATTTATTATTATTGTTGCTCCTGCCAGCAAGCCGAAGACGACCGAAGAGGAACAAGAAAAGCATTTATTATTATTGTTGCTCCTGCCAGCAAGCTCGTTTTCAGTTTTTTATTGCTATTGTTGCTCTCTGCCAGCAAGTCGTTCAATTAGTTGTACCTGCCGGCAGCAGCCGATCGAGGATGTGTAGGCAGAGATGCCAATGTGCCTGATTTTTCAGGCGTTGCCTGATTTTTCGAGGTTCTGCCTGACAACCTGATAAGCCATTGATTTTCCCTGATTTTTGAAAATATGCCTGATTTTGCCAGATTTTTGCGAATGTCATGAAAAATGAGTAGTAAGGAACTGTAGTAGGTACCATAGCTGAAGTGAAAATGTGGCTGAATCAAAGCAATCGAAAGATTCCCGTTAATTCTTATTGAAAAAAAGAATTGAAGGGATTGCTTTGATGCAGCAGAATTATTCAACTAAGTAGGCTCACAACACATATTAGAGTGAAAATGTGGAGCGATGACCAAAAAAAAAAAAAGGTCATCACTTTAAGCGAAATTTCCGTTACTTTTACGAAGCCTGATTTTGCCTGATTTTTATTTCGCAAGTTCCCTGATTTTTGAAAATAAATGTTGGCAACCCTGTGTGTAGAAGCTTCGCCAGTCGCATGACGGAGAAATGTTGATTGTGTCGTGCTTTATCCGTCATGCGAGTAGTGAGGCTCCGTCAATTGAGTAAGGTGCCGGTCGTTTGATGAAAAAAAAACTAGTCGGGTCAAGCGTGACGGGCGAAATTTACCAACCCTGTTATGGACACAAAAAGGCCGTATTTGTACTTCAACATTAAGATAACATTTTTGATAAAATGAATGTTCAGAAAAACTTAAATCGAATGATATGAAAATTTCTTGGAATTCCACAGTGTTGTGTGCTTTTTTCATTCTCCCATCCCAACCGATTTGACGCGCAATGTATGAATTGAAGTCGACCGTTGTAGGGTTTGGGGATCATTTTCATGGGGGCTTCCTCGTGCCGATTGGTGGAAACCGAAAGGCGGTAGACGGGATCAAACGTTCAAGGGAGCAGCGGAAAATAAAACTATAAAATATAAAACTAGACGGGGGTGAACGCTGAACGTTGCTGCTGAGCCAGCAACCGAGCGAGCGTGATCGATTGGAAATTCGTTTCGGTCTATTTTATTCGCCATCGTTGGCGGGTTCGTTTGTTTTTGGAGCACACTTTTCCATCTTTCTCGCTTCAGTTTCTATTCCTAGCGCTGGTTGGCATTTCGTTTTTTGGACAAATCGTCCATCTGAGCACAGAATGTGCAATTTCGATTCGTTCGACGAAGTGGTTCGAAAAATGAAAAACGACACACGATATTGACTGGACTGGAGCTAGGGTACTCGCTTCTTTTGACGTCTGGGCTAGTATTTATCTGACGACGATTTTGTAAACTGTGCTTCCAGACTACTTACCCTACTATCGTGCCCAGATTGTTTTATTGCAACCTTCGGAACCAGAACCAGCTGAGAAAATTTTGAACTCTCTTTTCCGAAAAGGTCCAAAGCTGCGAGGGAAAATAAAAGTCGTGGATCAAAACATCCAAACAAAAGTGGCGGCGGCCGACTCTCGGTACAGGATCGAAAATAAATTCATCAGCATAAATTATATTTGACATCGTATCGTGTTGATGGGTTTGCTTTTGGCTTGCTCCATTTTGTTAGCGTCCCCCGCTTTTCACTCCGACTTAGTCAGGAAGGCTAAGGTCTCTCCTTCGCCGACATTGATAACGACATTTTGACACGATGCTCCGACGTTTGAGTCTACTTATAGGTTTGAGCTTTGCATGGTTTTATTTATGAAATGCTTAAGATCGGCTACAAAATTGAATATTTATTTTGTTGAGTTCAAATAAGATTCAAAGTTCCAAGTTTTTCCTCACATCACACTAGGGCTTTAAATTTTTACCTAATATATTTAGCAGTTTAATATATTTTCCTCTCGGTATTCTAATTTCAAGCTCAAGTGATCTGAACAATGTTTCATAGAAAAATACAAATTCGAAAAATGAACAGTGTTTTCAAAATTATTTAAGAGATTTTTTTCTGTAAAATGCGTCGCTCCAGAGAACTGAATTGCCCAGCAAAACATTTATTAAAAATTCATTGTCAAACAAATTATCTGAAAAAGCCCTAAAATAGTTACGTTGTTTCTTAAGGATTTTGTAACTTGTTCTTCAAACCTCCTGTACATCCACGCAGCGCTCGGTACATCATTTGACAATATCCTTGCTGGCTGATTGTTTCCATCCTTCTTTGTCTTGTGAAAGGATATGGGACATGTTTTATTAGGTTTTTTCAGACATATGCAATGCTGTAGTGCTGGAAGGACAATACCAGTTATTAGAAGGCTTGTTAATGCCAATCCGGCATAAAATCTTATATCGCTAATTCCACCTCCAAGGATGTTCATTATTGGAGTAAGGTATGATTTGTGGGTGTGAAAGTGCCTTTTTTTCTCAGGAATGTTTAATGAGCAAGGTTGCCGAAAAAAATTCTGTGTTTTTGACTAAAAAAATTCTCGAATTCTGTGATATGAGCCTAAAATTCTGTGACTTTTTTCTGTGATGCTATTTCTATGAAGTTCATAGGGAAATCATGTGAAATATCAACAAATTGGAAATTACGTACAGTTTTGACAGAAAAAATCAATCAATGAAAACAAGGTAATCACATTTTCATGAATTAGAGTCTGAAATAAAAGGTTAAAAGTGACATAAAAATTTATAATTCTGGAAATCTTTACAAAATTTAGAAAATCCGTGAATTTTGTGAAAAATTTAAAAATTCTGTGATCTGTGACACAGATTCTGTGACGATATTTTGCTCAAAATTCTGTGATTATATAGATTTTTCTGTGATTTCGGCAACCTTGTTAATGAGTGCTTTTAAGGAGGTTAGAAAGCATTTTACAAATTATAAGCAGTGATTTCAGCGTACTTGCAGAATCTTATGAAATTGGATTGTTGCATGTCTTGTTATCTAGCTCCAGGATCGTTAAACTCCAATTTGCTATAGAATTGAATCGGAGAGTTTATGAATTACCACATTCCCTTCTTACATTGTTTTTCCAGAACCGTATCAGGAATCTGGTTCATTCCATAAATGAAATCAGCAACCCTCTAATCTAAACTGTACTCTACTTTCAGCAGGTTTGCTTCACATGTAACCTCGAAACTACTCACTACTCGTTCTTTGAAAACCAAATTCCGCGGCTGGAGGTAGAGCTCCGGGTGAAAAACCAATTTCGAAAATATGCTTAATTTCCTTTATTGTTTTCCATTATATTTGGCCACACTATGCCTTTAATCTCGACTCTCGACTATGCAAGTGGGATGAACCGCTTCCTTCTTTCCATTCTCTCTAACTCGCCGAAGAATTCTGCAACCCAGCTCAAAAACAAGTGTAGTTCACTGGAATTTCGGTGCTGTTGCTGCCAGCTTTTCCCTCATCACAAAATGGGAAATCCACCGGATGCAGTTGAGCTTCTTTCTCTTCTCGAGTGCTGTTTGTGTGTGTGTGTTTGAAGCTGTTTGTAGGTTTTCGTTCTATTATTTTATGTTTTTCGGGGGAAGGGGTGTGCTTTTCACTTTTCATAAATTCATAAACCACCTTCCCATGAACGAACATCCTCGGAAGTCCCAGGGCACGTTCCGCTTACAACATATCTACTCTCATATAAGGTATACGATTAAACCAGAGGGAGAAAAGGAAACAGCTTTTGTTTTTCGGGGGGGCGGTGGAAGCAAAATGTAGTCAGCTCCTAGTTTGATCCTCATGTGGGTCCAGCGCCTTTCGGGGAAAATATTTTCAACAACCAACTAAGCGCGTTGTTGTTTGTGCCCACTGCATAATAAATGAGCGGACCAAGACCAGCAGCAGAAGCAGCAAGAGAGTGCACCAAAGCACCAATCCGTTGTCCGTTGTTGGCTTTCGGTGGTTGGCGTTGTTCTGCCAGAGAAAGGCTATTTTGTGGTCACTTCTATACAGGAACGGTTTAAGACCAAAGTTTGAAGGGTAGCATAATATTAAAAGAATAGAAGAAACAAGAAAAATAACAATGAACGACTTCTTTGGCAAGGAAAAACTCTTCGACATCAGGTTTAGTGGTGGTGATGTGGTTTCAAACCACTGAAATGTTCTAGTTTTTTTTTATTTTCATGAATTTTCAAATTTGTAAAGAAACCAGTATAGCTTCAAGCAATTTTTAGAAATAAGCCTTTTGTTATTTCTTATTCTAAGGTGACCGTCAAAAATTGGTATTCACCTCGATTTGAACTGATCGTAAATCTGTTTTATGAATTCAGGCAATATCCGGGCAAATTTTGTCAAAACTCAGAAATTCCTCAACAAAAATCAAGAAAAATGATAAAAAAAATGTTTTCATCAAAATTCATCGTTAGATTTTGAACCGTATTTTAGTCTTACAAAAAACCTTTCATGATTATTTTTAAAAAACTTTCTCAAAAAAAATCGTGTTGGAGGTTTGTTGTTTTTTTTTTGTTAAATTAGCCAAATAATGTGAATAAATCCGGGCATTTTTCAATGAAACCTAGGCAACCGGGCCAGGCCGGACTGTTCTTAAATTTAGTATTGAATATCCGGGCAAACCCGGATAAAACCGGGCAATCTGGCAACCTTATGCTAGACCAAACAAAAAAAATCCAAACCAACCGACTTGTATCAAAAGTATCCTTACAAATTGAAATTCATTTATCCGCTGTAAATCAGAAAAAACATATTTTTGTTCGAAGAATAATACTGATATTTGAAAGATATTGATTGATATATTGGACATTATAATTGAAAGAGAACAGTAAAGAAAATGTTGTTCTCAGTTTCGGGCAACTTTAAAATATGCTAAGGTACACCGGGGTAAGTGTGAACGGTTGTTCGTATCACGGAGAAAAAGACAACAGTTGTTCCAATTATTTCAGCTTGTTATACCAATAATCGGAATGCAGTTGATTTTTTCGCATTCAACTACTTTTATAATAGATTCAACTACAAACTTCTTATTGTCCTTACGCAATTAACTATCAATATAATGCATTCAACTGTATGATTTATTTTATGCATTTAACTATAAATACAATAGATTCAACTACAAACTGCTGATTCACCTTATGCAATCAACTATGAATATAATAGATTCAATTGTAATGGTATAATTGATTCAACTATAAATATGATAGATTAAACTACAAATGTATGATTGATTCTAGGTATTGAACCATAAATATAGTAAATAAAACTATATTGTTATGATAGATTCTGTGTTACTTGAATACTATAGTGTTCATCAGTAAAAACAAAAAAAAAGTGAGTGTGGGACCCAACACGTGTTCCCTGTAGCGATCGTATCGCTGTTTTTAGGGCTCAGTCGATAGTTCCTGACATCGGTGGCAAAACGCAAGCGCTCTTCTCTAGTGATGGGGAAACATTTTTCCCTACAAGTTCGTGGCCACGGTCGTGGCCACGGAAGGCTGACAGTTCCTGGAATTGGGAAAAGTACACCTACTCTGGCTGCCCGGGAAATCGACGTGGGTCTCGACGTTTTTTTACACGATCCTGGCAGGATCCCACAGGAAACAAGCATTATGGTAAGTCAGCGTATGATAGATTTATGTCATGATATTGAGTAAATTTCCCCCTCACAAGGTCAATTTTCGCCGGGTGCAGAAGCACGGACGCCTCCCGGGACCGATTAGTTAAGACGCACAATTTCGGAACCATGCATAAAGATCCAAAAAGAAAAACAGCGGAGGAACCAGAACGTGGATATCGAGATTTGTGGTCAGGTTTTCTAGCATCATGGCGGCTAAAACGAACTAAATGCAAAATGCTGAAATAATAGATTAAAAGAAAATAAAACGTAGCCATTATTCCGAAAAAGTGCTACAGATATGATAACTTCCAATATAAACAGAAATTAAATGTACAATATTTATAGTTGACCTCAGTGAATCAATCATAGAAATAAAATTGAATCTATCATATTTATAACTAAATCAATCATATTATTATAATTGAATCTATCATATTTTTAATGAAATCAATTATATTATTATGGTTGAATCTATCATATTTATATTTAAATCAATCATAATTATAATTGATTCTACTATAGTTATTGTTGAATGTATAACATCAATCGTGCATTATAGTTGAATCTATTATATTTATAGTTGAATGCACAAAATTCATCATACAACTACATATAGTTGAATGTATTATATACATTGTTGACTTACGAAATCAATCAGATTGTCTTTTATATGTATTGTTGAAATTTAAATAATTATAGTTAGCCGAGAAGCAATCAGATATATGATTGAGTATAAGTGGAAATACTATACTTTTTCTCTGTGATAGTTCAACTTTAAAAAATCATTAAAAAATCAGCAAAGAAGCAATTTCGATAATATTACCTTCAATGTGATGCAGAACATGTTGTTTACAAACGCTGAAGAGATTAACTTGATAGAAACAAAGTGAGAAAAGTTATCACGTAAATTGTTATGGACTGCTGGAGTCTCACTTACCCCGCTTTATGGGGTAAGTGTGGACGGTAGATTTTCCCTTTGATTTTACAGAAAATTTTCAACAAACTTGTGTTTTCTTGGTTGAATTCGTTACATTTTTGCTCAAACCGTCCAAAACTTTGAAAAAAGTTCAAGTTCTTCAATCTTAAATAAATTGATTGGCCTCCTAAACAACAACAATGCATAAAGGTACGAAAAAGTGAACTCACGTCACCGGACCCGGCTATGTGCAAAAATCTGCTCTGTTCTGTTTGCGAGCTGTCGGACAACCCTAAGCATGCCTATTGAAATCATAACGGAGTTAAGAATTAAGTTAAAAAACCTATCAATATATTGTATTTGTCAATTTATTTTCATACTTCACATGAATTTTAAAAATGTGATGAGTTGGCAAATGATGTTTGAGTACTATATCGTGATTATTTAGTTTTGAGAGTATAGTGATTGGATTAATTAGAGCAAATCTTTAGTGATTAGAACTTAGCGTGTAAAACGTCAGGCGCACACAAGGAAAAACGTAAACAAACACGACACAACCATAACACTAGCTGAAAAAGAACACGGGAGCTGAAATCTGCGGTGTCATATATCCAGATTTTCTGTATTATACAGATTATTCTGAATTATACAGATTTTTCAACACCAATACAGATAATAAACAGATACATATATTTATACAGATTTTCATACCCTCATAGAGATTTATACAGATTTTTCAAAAATGCAGTCGATACTGGAAAAGCTAGAACTGGATAAGCTATAAACTCCTATAATTGAGAAGAATCAGAAGTCCCAAGCTATTAACAACACAAAACCTCCTTAAGTGAGAATGTTAAACTTCTATTAGCGAGAATATTTTTCCTACCTAGACTAAGGAAATATGAGACAATGGCTCCGAAATGACAATGTGTCACAAAAAAGAAATATTTAAAGAAATAGTCATTCAGAGTAATTTTCTAGAAATATTCATTGTTCCATAATGAAAATAACTTGAGAAAACTTGCATCTTTCTAACAAATCAGTGTGTTTTGATCAAATACACACGCTTTTCTGTATCACATTTATTCATTGATATGGTCTTGATCTTCTCTAAAAGAAAACCTGGATATGTGAGAAACCTCTTTGAACGAGACAAAAAGGTCAGTCCCTTGGAATCTAGCTTATCAAGGTTTGACTGTAAATAAAAATTGACCTGCTAATACACTGCTTCTAGGCCAATTAAATAAAATCTTTTAAAAACGTAACTCAACAGTTTGAAATTTTTTAAAAAAGGTTGGGACTAAATTTATAAAAAGACACAAAATAACATCATTCCTAACAAGAAATGATAACCACCATAATTTCTCTCATCGATCTACCGACTAGTGCCAAGGTTCGAATATTTTTTTAATTTAGTGATTTTCAAAAAAAAAACGCTTTTAATTCTGAAAAGCATTGTTTTGAACTAAACAATTATTTAATTAGATTTTTTTTTTGGCTTTATTTGACAGGTTTTCTGCCGCAGGCTGGATCGCTTCTCGGTAAATTTTTGTTTTGTTCTGGCAAATTCTTGCAGGTTTAGGCGTATTAGTTCGCTCAAATTTCGTTGAACTTTTGGAAGTTGATAAATAATAATTGTTTGATTAGTGGTTGTTATAAAAATAGCTATATCAACAGAATTAGATTTTTGATAGTTCCCATGGACCGAACAACATTTTTATAAAGTTCAAAATTTATATTTGTGACAGAGTTCATAGGCTGGCATTGGATAATCTAGCTTGTGTATTCGATTTCGATGTTTATTTTTGAATCTGATGCAATCAACTCAGAAAACTTAAATTTAGCACCTAAACAAATGAGTTACATTACTCGCTGCCCGAAACTTATCATCTAAAGTTAAAATTTGAACAATTACAAATTTTTTAAAAATTGCTTGCTTTTTGCCGAACAGTGAAAAAAACGATACAGAAAATGATACATTGGTTTTAGTCAGAAGTGTCAAATAGAAGTGTCAAATTGACACTCCAGGGACTGTAACGGGTAAAAATTTAAGGGACGAATGAGGGCTAAAGTACAAATCAATTTTAAAGAAATACAGTATGATATAGAATTATTGAATAGCATTCGGTATATGATGGTATATGTAAGCAGGTCTAAAATCTTTGTTAATTTAATAATTTTTACAATTATATATTGACGTAGAAGACTCACAACATTTAAGCCAAAAAATGAAGAGCACGGAGTTTTCAGAAATGTGTGAAAACTCGGAAAACATTTTCCTGCATTTTTATGGAAAATCTTCAACAACTATATTGTAAAGATCCTCGATGCATTTTGTGTATGTTGGGCAGGGAAGATGCTCTTCAATTTTGTGGCAAATTACCAAAGATGGATTTTTTTTCTGAAATTTTCTCGAATATTTTCATTTTTATGATGAAGATTTTTGTTGAATTTTGTATTTTTTGTAACTTTAAGGTTTTTGTTGCTTAAATCCACAATTATCTTTCAATCTTTTTTCAAGTAGGAGGGGACTGAGAAAATCAGTTTATAAATGAAGGTAATGAGTCTTTTACTATTGCATTCAAAAAAAATTAATAATACATATTTAATTATTATTTTAAATGATAGTTATTAATGTGAAATTTTGATATTAATAAAAAATTGTCTTATTCTCATGCAAACAAAATTTTCAATGATAACTCATAAGAATTTGTCAGACAGTTTCAGAGCCTTTTAACGACTAACACAATTATATTGCCAAAAATTTGAATGGCGAGAACATCTCATCATGATATCTAAAATTTGGCATCTAAAGTCTAAAATCTGAAATCAAAAATCTAAAATTTGAATTCAAAAATCTGAAATCTGAAATCTGAAATCTGAAATCTGAAATCTGAAATCTGAAATCTGAAATCTGAAATCTGAAATCTGAAATCTGAAATCTGAAATCTGAAATCTGAAATCTGAAATCTGAAATCTGAAATCTGAAATCTGAAATCTGTAATCTGTAATCTGAAATCTGAAATCTGAATTCTGAAATCTGAAATCTGAAATCTGAAATCTGAAATCTGAAATCTGAAATCTGAAATCTGAAATCTGAAATCTGAAATCTGAAATCTGAAATCTGAAATCTGAAATCTGAAATCTGAAATCTGAAATCTGAAATCTGAAATCTGAAATCTGAAATCTGAAATCTGAAATCTGAAATCTGAAATCTGAAATCTGAAATCTGAAATCTGAAATCTGAAATCTGAAATCTGAAATCTGAAATCTGAAATCTGACATCTGATATCGGAAATCTGAAATCTGATGTTTGGAATAAAAAATTAAAAATCTGAGATAGCAAATACAAAATTTGAAAATTATTTTTTAAAATTTATTCACGTTTTCGGACGAACATTCATTTATTAATCTTTCGAAATATGATTTTTGACCATTAACTATCAACACCAATGTCGTAAGGTCAGCTCATATTTCATCTCCGTATAAATCACCGCTCGAATGGTTAAAGTTTTGAGAATTATAATTCCTACGAAAAATATTTGTCATTTTTAAGTCAACCATTTCCCTCCCGCTTTCTTCCTCCCAGCTAAGCCGTAAAAACTCGCAATCAATTACAAAACAGTTCGACAGTAATGTGCAGGACACGTAGCGGAGGTTCCGTCCTGTGACCACAAATAGTCGGTCACACTTCCTGATGGAACCAGAATTTACCTCCATTGGAGAGTGGAAAAAAAAATCCACCATTCGATCGAATACGACAACCGGAATAACACCGGTCGGTCGCTTTCCACAATAAATCAAGTGGAAAAGTAATAAAACCAGCGTGTGGTGTTCTTATTCGGCTGCCCCGCAAAACGGAATAGAAACTAAAGCCGAGGTGGAAAAGCTATCGAGAATCGAGGAAAAAATCCCTTAAAACCACCCCCTCCACAACCCGGAACTGATCCCCGGGAAATGGCCGAAAGACGTCGATGGGATGGGCAGAAAATTCTCGGAAAGAAGTTCGGTTTTCACTTTTCCCAAATCACCTTCACCACTGCCATCGGTTATTTCGGTTTTCCGGACTGTTTTCCAGGGGGTTTTCCAAAGGGGGAGGAAATTTGGAGGAAGGATGGCCACAGAGCACTCAGCGCCTGGCTTTTCGGAACACAGAACGTGTGAGAAGGATCCGAAATAAAATAGAAAAAGTGGAATCTTTGCGAAGCGAAGGAATTTCAGTGTTCGATTCCGAGAAAACCCCTCGGAAGAATCCATTGGGGTATCAGTTTTTATTGAGTTATGTGGCGACCGGTCAAGTGTCACCCAATATGAATCATTTATTTCAATTACCTTTTTTTGGAAAAGGAAAGTAAGGAAGAAAATGAGAGGCCAGCCAGCAGTATATATTTTATGTGAGAGCGTAATGTTGCCACAACGTTAAGGGATTTTTCGACGCCTTTCCGAGAATTTTGCGAAGAAAGGGGGGATGAAAGATGAGGGAGTGCCAAAATATTGGCAGTCGGAGGTGAGATGGGTTCGATTTTGAAAGTGTCAAATTTTAAGTGCTCTCTGGAACAAAAGGGCATCGATGAAAGTAATGAAATTTGGGTTGCAATTCAGGCACTAAGTCGGTCTAGACACTTTGAAAATTTAAACATAGGAAACTCATAAATCTCTTTCGGGTTGAATGATAAATTTTTGACCTTTCTACTCACTGGGTAGGAAAATGACTCAGATAGGATCTCTTCCACTTTTCAACAAAAGATCATTCACGATGAAAAGTCAAATGTCACTGGACCAGCGCACCTGGGAAAACTAACTTGAGCACTTCAACTATAAATCGGGGAAGTTTTTATCAAACAGTTCACCGGTTCAAATCGAGCCTTTCCACGCTCCAATTATGCTTCGTAGTTCCTTATTTTCAAACTCGAGACCAGCTGCTGCCAGAGTAGTGTATTGTTTTAAGCGGATCCCTTTTAAGAGTTCTATCAGAGCAGTTTTGAGACCGTTTCAAAAGTTCGTCACGATTTTCGGAGCGGTAGATTTTTTCGCTTCCTCCTCAAGTCTGACCAAATTATAATCACCCCGAACGGCACGAATGAACTGCGCGCCTAATTTGATTGCTTTGACGACGACGGCAGTGACCTTTTCGGTGAATTTTCTTCCCCCGGATGGTTTCGAACATATCGTGCAACGTAAGTTGAGCGAAAATAGGCTGGTTTGTGCCGCTAGGGCGCTTGGCAGTTTTCTGGAGCAAAAATTCTCGAGCTGCATCAGCTGGTTCGAAGCGGGATCGATTGAATAGTGGGTAAAAATTATAAGAAAAATAGTATAGATTAATATTAATATTAATTTCACTTCTTTGAAACACTAAATATATAAAACTATCTACTGGGTAGATATTTATGTTCATGGACATAGTTTAAAGTGCATTGCTTAAAGACTCTAAATATATTTCTCGGATGTCGTTTTTTTAAGATGAGAGTTATTTTCTGGAGAATCTCTTACTGTCTCGATGAGGCGTGTAAAACCAAATTGGACTCCAGCAAAACGGCTAATTTTGTAATGCTTCTTACAGAAATTTCATTTGTGATTAGGCTATAGCTTTTCATAAGAGTTTCAAGCGGAATTGTCCTGGACATTGTCCGCGACGAACTACTCCATTCTGATGTTTCCAAAACTACAACGAGCAAAATTTTAATAAATTAGTTTCATGGAGCCTTTAGGCAAAACAAAAAAAAATTTCTGAATAGGGTAAATGTACCCGACCTTGGCACCTAAGGCATGGTTTGCCCTTTTTTTCGACATTCCTACCTTCCTGTTGAGTGCACCATATAACATCCTTTGAAGAATTTACCTGCTAACTTGCTTAGAGTTCAACAAAAATAGGTTTTCTCTATGGAACTTTCATAAATGTGAGTAAAATGCATGCAAAGTACTCACTGCGGTGCTCCAATTACTTGGCCGCCGTACCAATTGTTTGCCGTTTCGATGATCCGATTCTTGGCCACCAGCAAAGTGCAATAGATCTTTACCAACAATACTCAATTGACAGTTAACAGAATCGTTGGCTATTCTGAATATAAGGCCACTGACAGAATGACGTCAGCTGAGCGTAAAGTTCTATGCGACGATGGAAAACCGGGCGCCACTCATACAACAAAAAGGCCTTTGAAAACATTGATGAAATTTGGTTGAAAGGGAAGCACAAAATAAGCTTTCATTTCAAAAAGTCGGAAGTCCAGAAATTCCGCAATGCGATTGCGACACATAGGGTTATTTTCACTACCAAATAACTGTCTTCATATTGTGGAGTTTGGCTTCATAAAGTAAGAAATTGAAAAATTCCTTTAATGGTATTTTAAAATTTTGCCCTTTTGAATTTGTTAGCTGAGATTATGAGCTTCTAGCAAGAGCCATCTCGACTGCCCAGGATTTGTGTCGCAGTGGTTTGACACGCCAAATAGATGTTAGAATGTAAACCTTGCTAAAACATTTTTTTTAATTCGACTCACATCAAATATTTTAAGGAATAATTGGAAAGCAAACGATATTTTCCTGAACTTCCAACTTCTGTTTCCATGAAAAAATTAGAACAAATATCTAAAAAAATTAATCTGAGTAAGTATATGGTTCCCAAGCAATAGAAAACGATTCCAAAGCTCAATTAATTATGTATTTTATATACTAAAGTCATAAATTGCCATCGATCTAACAATTTTTAGATGAGAAAAACATCTTAAGTCTTGTGAGAAGCTTAATTTAATTCAGTTTTTTTTAATATTTCGAACCACTGTGTTCTGTAGGAGACCACGTGGCTTTTGCTCGGCAGACTGAAATGCAAATGCTGTTCGCACGCATACCAATGTACCTTCGATTCATGGATCCCAAATAGCGATTTTTGCATTTTCAATGCACGGATCTGACTTTTAGTTAGTCGAATCACTTATGTTCTCCAACTTATTTCGAAGCTTAAGTTGATAGAAACGGTCTTATCATACAACCCAATTAATATGAAAACATTTGTGCCAGTGATTGAAATCCTCACCAATTTTCTCATCAGAGGCATTCAAAATACACACTTTGAGGCCTCGCATAGCTATACAGGAGACGATACATATACATTCATTCAAACCTCCCCCCATGAGGAGGATCTGCTCTGAGAGACACTATCCGTTTGCTGCCCCGAACGAACTCTCTCAACGTTCGGTTGCTACATGATGCATGAAGAAGACGAGGCACACATACTCATTTACGTTGTTGAATTTGAATAACTCGAGCCGACCGCAAAGGTTGAGGCAACAACAAGAACAACCGAACTTAGGGGCCATTCAGATACCACGTGGACAGAAAATTGAGATTTTTGACCCCCTCCTCCCCCTCCGTGGACAAGCGTGGACATTTGGCAAACCTCTACCCCCCTCCCCAAATGTCCACGTGGACACATTTGAAATTTGTTTTTTTTCCTTAATCTTATTTGACAGCTAAAAAACACTACTTTTTGCCTTTTTTTTTTATTAAAATGGCTGATTTAAAAAAAAACGAAAAAGCATTTCCTGAAATGATATAATGTTAAAAATTTTGAATTCTTAATTATTATATTAATGACTTGCTTTCAAGTGGTTACTGGTTGTTTAAACTTAAACTGGAAAGCTTTGCAATTTTAAGATTTTGATTGAAACATCTTTATACTTATTTACCTTTAGAAAATATTTTGAAAGTAAGTATGTCCACGTGGACATGACCCAAACCCCAACCCCCCTCTCCGTGGACAAGCGTGGACATTTCTATACCCCCCTCCCCCCCCTAAGTTGTCCACGTGGTATCTGAACGGCCCCTTATTGCGTTGCACGGCCCGCAACGTATGGTGAAAGAGCGGGGAAGAAAAAGAAATGAAAAAAACTAGCTGCCTGCGTGCGGTTGCTGTGCAATAATAGCAATAGCAGAAAAACCTCACGCATTCGATCCAGGCACAAACGAGGAGACTCGGGTTTGCTCTGCCTTTTGAATTCGGTTCCCTCAAGGTTGTGACAGGAGATGAGTGAGAGCCATTCGTTTGGTTTTTTGGATTCGCTGCCTCGAATGTATATTGCTTCATGAAGGCGGCCATGTTGAGAGCGTATACATCATCGGTTTTGTCGTTTTCGCTGCCTCAAAGCAACCTTTGCTTCCGAGTAAAGCGTTGAGCGAGAGATGGTTGATCAACTCATGCTCAGCAAAATTCAATCACTGATTTGTGCGTAGTTTTAAATGAATTTTAAGGGAAAACATCAGCCCAAAAATGCCTCTATAATGAACATGTATTTTTACCAGCTTCCAACACTGGTGGTGTATTTCGATTGAAGTTGCATGCCAAGAAAAGGAACAAAATTAGTTTTAAATTTTTAATCAAAACCTAAATAAATATTCACTCTTTAGTCTTTCTAGTATTTTTTGATTATTTGCCGAGTTTAACTGTGAGCATGAGTATTTATTGCAAATTTTTCAAATGAATGTCTGCGTTTGAAATCGCATGCGAATTTAGCAGTTGCACTAGAAAGGTGAGTTCATCTGATTTTCATACGGTGATTTCCAACATAATTTCTTCGGATGCAGATCGAAAAAAATTAGCTTCTTTATTAAAGTACAAACAATCAAAAAAATTCGGTATGCACAGATTTGAAACAAATTATTCTCTTCGCAATGAAAATATATTCAAAATTTTTTAAGCTCAATTTGGACCTGAAAAACATGAAAAGACATGTTGGCATGCCAAGAAATGGACCATGCCAAAATAGGGCTCACTTACCCTACACATTTGTTTTTAACAAACCTGAGGGACTTTCATCTTTCTTGTCCGATGCTTCTCAGAGACAGCATGAATTTCGTTTTTTTTAGGCTTCAAATTCCCGACTTTTGCTCGAATTTTTCTGAATATCGGAAAACAATTTTTTTATTGTGATGCTAGTTCCAAAAATTTCGACAAATTGGCGTGATTTCAGTTTAAATTTACACGAAGCGCATAAGAAAATTTCAAGGCATTGCTCCTCTTGAGAAATATCGGAGTTTGCACAAAAAAAACGGCACTCGTGGGGGTTCTGCCTTGGTGGTCGTTAAAATCGGGATGAACGACCAGTAATGTCCATCAATGCTGTTTATCTGGCACGAACAAATTAACAACAAAATGAAAAATTAAGTACCACGTTCTTCGTTTTCTGGGAACAAGTAGAACAAAATAGACATGTCATCTTTAACTAGGGTGATTTGCCAAACGTTGCACAGCTAAGCACATGATTTTGGTGTTTATGTTGTATTTTAGTGATTTTAACCAAATTCACTCGATTTATTTTGTCGATTCACTCATACAGGATTGGTGAACAAGATCCAAAAGTTCAAGTGTTTGAAAAAAGTGACATAAAAATTAAAAAAAAATCATTTAAAACAGCTTGTCTGTTCCCAATAGTTGCACAGGCAAATTTTGTGTCGTGCATAATGTTGTCCGTTTTTTTCCAATAGTTGCACATTTCAAAAATCAGTCACCATGAGGTCGAATAGGCTGAAATTTGTTACGGAAGCTTATTATGAGAACGTCTAGTGCAAATGCAATCTAATTTTTAGACGGTCCACAGTGGTTCAAAATCAAAAAAAGTGGGAAAAATTATTAAAAACCTATTTTGTATAAGATTAAAGGCGAAAAGTTAGGAAAAATAATAAATTAGATTTTTTTTAAAAATTTGTCATTTTTTTCAATAATTGCTAAAACGGGAAACGGCTTTATACTGGGAAATTGAATATTTTTCATTTAATTATGAATTTTTTTGTTAAAATTAAGTTTGAGCTCCTAAATTCCTATAGGTTGGTTGGACAAATATTAAAACTGATGTTTAAAGATTAATTTGCGTATGTATCGAAGCAAACAATGCTTGGTTTACTCAGTCTAAATACTTTAAAATTTGCATATTTAAACCAAACTGCGTTCCACTCAATGATATCGTATTCAAAATATAGCAAAAACTAGCAGCTCATTTTAAGATATGTTTTTGATGAGACTTTCACCTATCCAACGGTGTATAATTTACCACGGCGATCGGCAGCGCAAGCTTTATTTTTGCTTCCGAAAAATAAATAGAGTAAATCGAAAAAGCTTTTTATCTCCAAACTGTGAAAAAGATTATAATACATCACTTCTGTATAAACATTTATAAATTTTTAAAGATTTATATGCTTTTTTAAGTTGTTTTGGGCTGAGAATAAAAAATCCTATTTTTAATTCTTGTGTTAAAGTTGTCGTTCATGTTTGTTTCATAGAAGGTGTATAAAAGGTCCTAAAAAATATCTGAATATATCATAACGTTCGTAGAATATTGGAGATTCGATTCCAATACAAAAAATTTGGTTGTTGCTGACTTGAAAAATGGGCTTTTTTCCGGCTTTTTGGGGATTTGAACCACTGTGCGGCCCCTTATGAGGGGGGGGGGGGGGGGGGGGGTCTTCCAAACAAACCGTCCAATGCACTTTCCAATTCCAATTCGGCCCTAAAAAACACAAAGCCATCGGTTTGATTGTCTGGAATAGCATTTATCACACGTGAAGTTTTCTCAGAAACTCAATTCCACCTCTTAATTTACGCGAAGCCATTTGAGTGGAGTGTTATTTAACTTAATTTGCCCAGTGTTGAGCCTTTTTCCTTTGATGTCCTACCAACATAAAATGTTATGTCTTTAAAATCGCATAGAATGAACTGAAAGGTATTTAATGCTTAATTTTTAAATGGCTATTAACAGGTGAAAAGATAAGAGAACGTGATCTATTTTGCAACCTTTTACGCCTATGAAGAAGATGCGATTTTATAAAACAAATGTTTTAGAACTCACTTGAAAGTCGATCGATTTTTACATAATGAATCTCAATTTGAAACTTGAAAATAGACACAACCACGCCCAAAGTTTCAGGTCGTTTGACAGATTTATTCTCATGATATACAATTTTGTATAAGAATTTTTTTTTTTTTTGAAAAGTTAATTGATTTAAATATTTTTTTCATATAAGTGGGTTTATTTGTAATTAATGTAACCTCTGTAGCAATTCATCAATCTTCAGGAAACAATCACATCACATAGAAATGCTTCCCAAGAGTTTTCCGGCTGAAAAACTGTTTTGGACCAAATTAAGTTTCACAAAGCAATGACTGTTTAATTTTCTGGATGATAGGGGCCAAATAAAGCTTCACATAGATGTCTCCAGTGACGGCAACTCGACGGCAGATTCGAATTCCTGAGAAAATTGCACGTCAGATAAGTAATATTTCGGGTTTTCCAACCTTCGACTTCTAGTTTTTGGGATTAAGGGTCGTAGTTTTCCTCCTGTACAGTATTCTGACAATATTAATAACAATATGAAGGGGATCGTTGTTGACATAGAAGAAAGTTCTTTTAGATTTGTCGTCCCGAAATCAGAGAAACAGATTTTTTTCAGAAAAGCTTTTAGATTCTTTGCATAAAATGTTGAGTTAATGGTCGGGATAAAGGATTTCAAATAAATCTAATAAAAAAGTAGTTCTCAAAGCCAATGCAGTTGAGTTGACTTTGACACTTTTCATACAATACAAATTGCCCGACTTTCATACATACCTACGTAAGTTTTTTCAACGAGTTTATAATTTCAAAACTTCATTTTTAAGATTTGATGGTAGAAAAATAAACTTATGGATATATAAAGTGTCTTTAAATTATTGAATTAATAATTAAAAATCAACATTGAGTGCAAAAAATGTGAAAATTCTGAGTGGAAAATAATTAATTGAAGCACAGAATTTACTAAAATTACTAGTTAAACGTAAAAATCCACTTATTCAGAAAAAAAACATGTCATTTCAATAGATAATTCGAGTTGTTTTAGTTGCATGTAGCCAATGAACGTGTTTAATTTTGTATGACGATTTGTATTTATTCAAGAAGAACCTTTCGCATATACAAGAAATTCAAATAAGTTTGAAATGAATTATTGATTTTGCCTTTTCTTAAGATTAATTGTTTGCCAGCATGAGAAGAAGCAAAGTATTTTATGAAAAAAGTTATAACCATTTCGAAATAAAAAATCGTAATCCATTGAAAAGTATTGTAAAGTTTCAGGATTTGCTTTCAGAAGCTTTCAATAATTTCATGACATGTTTTTAATCATCACACTTATTGGCTATGCAAAGCAGCATAATGCGATTTTTATTTTCATCCGGTTAACCAGCTTTCAAGTTAGCTGTTAAAACACTAAAATTAAAAAATATTTACCTATTTTAAATTTTTTGTATGACAACGAATATCATTTCTGGGGTACAAGTTAGGTTTAGTTTTTGTTCACATGCAATATATTGCAAGAATCAAGAAATATTTTAAAAATACAAATTTTTTTTTTAACTTTCAGTGCGTCTCTGATGGATTTTGAATGAAAACTTGGATTTTACTTACTAATTCAAAACACGTTGTTATAATTCAGGACTTAATAAATCGCTTCCAAAATTTTACTTGCTATTTTTAGCTGTGAAAACAACCAAACAAAGTTATTGGAGGTATACGAGTTTATAAATTTGAAATTTCCAAACAATTTTTGCAGCGGAATTATGTACAACAATGGGGCAGGAGGAGATTGATTGGACCAATTGTTGCACGATCCAACATATTTTCTGGTTAAGTATGGATCATAACTTTTTTTTCAAAATGATGGTGTTAAAATTGTCCAACAAACGTCTCGTATAGAAAACTGATACGAAAAATGTTTTGTTTTGGCGTAAAACCTTATTTGCCGTGAAAGGAATGTTAAGGTTTTTGTTAACAATTAGCACAAAAACCGCGAAAAAACAAGAAAAATTAAAACTGTCGTAAGATACACACTTACCAGCAGAAAATATCACAAAAGCCTCATATTATCAGAAAACATTCCTAATTACATGATTCAGTATTATTTTTGAGGAAAAGTTGAAAAACAGCTGAAATATTGACAATTTAAGTCATTTCGCTCAACAATGGGTAAGGGGACAACGATTGGCAAATCACCCAAATTGTCAGGTGGAACAACGTTGCAATTTTATTTTGCACTGTCTTCTGAAAAAATTTTCGATGAGGCGTTTTTTTCACAAGATGCAAATTTGACTTCAAACCATTACAGCTTGGTGGGTACAGCTTTCAAAGTAACTCGCGCCCGCCACAGCAATCACTCCCGCAGGATTTCTAGCCACCAGGGCATGGCCGATTGGGAAATTACCAAGCTAAATAGAATCCTATCACGGCCGCCACTGGATAGTTTTTCCGCTTCCTCTTGCTGCAGGAAAGATCGTAGATGAATACCCTTTTAAGCCTCACCGCACGTATGAGTCCAGATTCGAGTTATAAAATATAACTCGATAATAACAAACACAAATCGTCGTCAGTGTATTGCTACCTCACTCACTCACACGCTCTCTCGCAACACTGACAAAATTTTCGGTGCAACACTGCTCGATGGCAGTCAAGCACCAGGCCAAAACCAGTGCAACACTGTCCGAATAAACATACAGTTTGACAGAACCTAGTGGTGCACCAGTGCAACACAAATACGGTAAAAGTTAGGTTGACTATCCTGATCCGTATCAGATCGCACATGATCTGCTAGATCTCATTTCAACCGGGCGACCTGTTATGGCACCGCTTATTGGTTCTTTCGTCGAAAGAGGAAGCGGTCGAAATTGATTGTCGGTGCAGCTCAGCAGAGGTCTATCCAAATCGTGTCGCACAAAACCAGAATAGCGAAAGTGAGCAAGCGTGGAAGTGAGCAAGGGATGGCGAAGCAACAAGAGTCCCGTGAGTTATCAGCAGCGAATTTGCACCAATGGGCCACGACTTGAGGCCTTGGCGCAATTGCCAAAGCGAGACGAGTATCACGCAGTCGAGCCAGGAGCGTTCCGAAGATGCTTCCAAACCCAATCCGGCCAAGCTGAGGAAGATCTGCAAGGAAAATTAATGTGAGTCGCTCCTTTTAAAATATTTTATGGGAAGGAGACAATAAAGGGTACAACGTTGCAACCTTTGGTTTGCTTAAAATCACCAGTTTGGGTGATTTACTTAAGGGCACCGAAAGCCACGATTTCTAAATAACGAGATTTCATTCACACGATTCTCAGCGTTCACGGTTAAAAGTTGTCTACGCCTCTACATGGAGCTGGGCAAAAAAATATTGCCGACAAATGATGTTCTGCCGATTCCTCCATATCTATGTGTTCAAGGCAAAATGGGGCGAGCTGATAATCTTAAACCGATGAAGATTTTGCTCAAAGCACCCATGACCCGAAAGGAACTTCGTCAGGTAAAAGTTGACCTCTCCATACTTCCGATGCGTCCCATTGCTCCTGCCACTTGAGCATTGATGCTGCTCGTTGAGGTTTACGCACTCCTCTAACAGCTCTTGCGTTACGTACATTCTTTATCACCCACTAGAGTAATGTTAATGGGAATCATGCCCGCGTTTACAAAAGCTGCTTCTGTTGAGATGGTCCTGTATGCAAACTCGAATGGCTATCAGCCAATGTGTCTCTTGCTACATTTTCGAACATGCAGTTCGGCATAAGCGAGGCCAGTGAGTGCTGTTTCGAAGATGTGGTGTGTCTTCCAACAGTAATCTCCATGTGCGCAATAACTCTTTTGTTGGTCACGAGTAGTTCTCCTTCTATCCAGATACAAACCCTTTCTACAGACACCGTTGCAAGGTCTTCTACCTCCTCTATTGTTTCGCTAGTGATCATAAGCACAATATCGTCTACAAATTCGACTATCTGCGCGCCTGCTGGTAGTTTCAGCGTTAACTCCTCATTATACATGGCATTCCAGAGCACAGGTACAAGTAACCCGGTTTCGGTTTTGTTGAAAATCGCAGCTTTCAGTGGTGGAATAGAGTTGTCTTTTTCAGATTTGTTCGTCAAGTCTATAAACAACTGCCCATTACATTAGCGATAGCTATATGTCACTTCCCTCTTCTCATATTTCCTAACCGGGAAAGTACTCTATTCTCAATGAGTACTTTGAAATTCTTACCCAGAATATCTGGCAAAACTGTTGTGTTACCACGAACCCAATTTGAGTAGTTTCGCTTAACCGTGTGATGATGTAAACATTTGTACCGCGTTTATCATCATCACCTGTCATCAGCAATCATTGATCTATTGTTCTCGATTGCGAATTGGACATAGCAAGAAGAACCAAAGCAAACACTGTTTTGGTTCTGCTCGTGGCATCAGAAGTCTGCTGTTTTTATCCGACGCCGTCAAGACGCAGTTTTCAAAAAAAGGTTCTTATTTCACCATTCGGATGGCGTCCACTGTGGATCTCTTTTTCTGAAAACGGAACTATCTATTCGACAGTCCACTTTCACCTTCTGTGCATATAACCAGTCTGTTGAAGATTATCCTCTCTAGTAGTTTATCAAGGGTATCCAATAGAGGACTGTACGGAGGTTCGGTTCTGGCATCCGTCGGGTGCAGACGTGTTTCTGCTTGGCTCTCACGCGATGTAGTTTTGTATAGTGGTGTTTTGATTTGTTTCGGTCGGTCGGTGTTTTAAGCATTTTAGGTGGACAGTGTCGAGTCGGTTTTGTCGAAGTCAGGTGATTTTATGGAGTCTTTCCGAAACTATGGGTAGTGGAGTTGGGTTTTTGTACAGTTCCTTTAATGGTCCGCCTTAATGTGTGTTTACTACACGGCGCGTGTTTCAGTTTCTACTATTCGTCGCTTGGTGTTCAAGCTGCAAGTGCGTCGTTATTGTGCTAGTACAAACCAGAAAAAAAAAATGAAACTTTACCCAAGCAGCTAGGGTTATCATATGGTTTATAAAAAAATCTGTATCGGTCTCATGAAAAATCTGTATTTATCTGTATTTGAACTAAACCTTCAGTTTTCTGTTTTGTGTCCGTCGTCAAATCAAAGGCTTGTGCAGTGTTGGTAATGGATAATTTTTCCGTCAGTAGGGTCGGTTCGTTGTGTGTATGTGTATGTTAGTTAGCGTGGGGGAAAATTGACGTGATCGGTTAGTTCGATCGTCGGTTTATTTTTATTTTTTTTTTCTTCAACGCATGATTACATTCGGTGAGTTGTACCGGTGCTAAGTGCATTGTACGTGTATGACAATACCACGTTAGGACGTTTTGCTCTTCTCATTTTAAGCGCGCGATAAATTTCGGTGAGTTGCACATGTGGAAAGTGCATTGTACGTGTATGACAGTGCCACGTTAGGATGCTTTGCTCTTCTCGTGCTAAGTACATTGTACGTGCATGACAATACCTCGTTAGGACATACTTGCTCTAAATAAAAACACGATGTACTCGATAGTGTGCGACACGACGATCATTAAATATTTCACTTTGCTTTGATCACATTCCTTCCCAAAGGGAATCCAGATCGTGTTTACCTTCCCCACTAACAAACCACCCTTCCTGTGACGACCGTGGAGATTTAGAGGTGTATTCAGTCTCTAGTAGCAACGTAAGTCGAACTATCAATCCTTCCCTTTCCCCGATAAACCGTAAGGACGTGGCTGGCGCCGTTATTGACCATATAAGATAAGGAACCTTCGAAACGTGTACACAAAAAATGGTAAACTAATCCCAAGCCCCATTTATTTGGATCTATATACAATTTTGAAGGTTTTTGTCAATCACGGAGTAGCAACTGCTGAAATGTACGGTTCATCTACGCTCAAGCTCAAGCTCAAGGTATCCAATAGAGGACTGTACGATGACGGATGCCCTGGGGGTTTCGGTAGACACACCAGCTTCGCAGTTTTCCACAGGTTGGGGAAAGATCTCTCGTCGAGACACTTTTGAAAGTATCTGGAATGGTCTGTACCACTACCTTAACCAATCAATTCGGGATTCCATCCGGGCCTGGGGCCTTGTTCACCGCAAGTTTCTTAGCAATGGCCACAAGTTCCTCGTTCTCGCGCCGTACGGGACTAGTAGCCATTGCGTCGGGGCAAGCTGCGGAAAAGATGCGCAAAGATCTCCTTCAATTTTTTCGGACACTTTTCGCTCAGCGATCTCGGGCCACCGAATCTCGCTAGTGCATCTCTATTGGCTTGGCTACATGAGTTGTCGTTAACGTTCTGGCACAGTGCTCTGTACCAGTTCTCCTTGCTCGTCCTGATAGCTCGCTTGAGTGCTACCCTGGCTGCTCGATAAATAGCACCTCTCGATTCTCTGTCGGCATCGTTTCTCGCCCGTTGAGCTCGGTTGTTTCTAAGGTCCACCAGTTAGTTGGTTGTCACCACCACTTGGGTATAGCTGTTCAGCGTTTTGAAAGTCGGATGTCGATACGACGTCCGCTGGTTGGAGAATCCAGAGATGAAAAGGGCACACGTAGAACAGCTTTAATCCCGAGCCTCGAAATTACCGACAAACGGAACATTTGAAGAATAGTGAGGTGGAATCAATCCCACTAACACAAAACAAAATTAACACAGAAAATTCAGATAACGCCAGATGGTGGTACCAAAAAAGACATAGATTCCCGGATTAGAAAAAACCCGATTTGCGTTAACGAGTCTGCGAAACATCTCTGGCGCTCAAGCCAGATTTCTCTACGAATGGAATTAAGAATCTTCAACTCTAACTTCAAATCCGTATTGTTGAACGGGTGTGGAAATTGGTGCATATATGTCCACAACGACGGTGACGAAACGAAAACTGTAAGTTTCTGTCCGCGGAATATCATCCGCGCTTGGTGGCCTGGCTACTAGATTTCAATCGAGGAACAACATCGCCGGTGTCATCAAAGGGCGCTAGAAATCGAGATTCGGGAACGTAAGTGGAGATGAATTGGGCACACGCCACGAAGAGATGAGAACGAGATTTGCAGAGAGGCGCTTGACTGGAATTTAGAAGGACGTCGAAGGAGAGGAAGACCCAGGAATTCGTGGTGGCGAAGCCTGGCCGCGGAAATCCGAACAGTCGACGAGAATCTTGACTGGGACCAAGTGAAGACGCTGGCTCCGGATTGTCAACAGTGGAGGTCTAAGGTAAGTAGCAAGTATTCTTCTCATGCAGAGGTTTATAAAGTTTTTTTTTCCGATTTGTTTATCAACATTAAAGTATATCATATCACGAAGCTCAGAAGGTTTAGTTGATTTTAGAGTCATTTCAAGATACATTCAATAATTTTAAGATCTATCGTGTAACTGAAAACAGAACTAATATTTCAATAATAATTTTCATCATTTGATATGACAAGACGTGATCGTTTCATAAAAAAGCACAAGAAATATTTATGTACACATTTGAGCATTCATGCTAGTGCACAAACCAGCCAATTGTTTTCCTTGGCAATGAAAATCAAATATTCACACCAGCAAGCAAGCAAGCAGTAACGGGTAACAAAAGTCATGTGTAGTAGCACCCTCATAAAAACCAATCAAAATAAACCAATGAAATGGTCACTAGCAAAATCGGAAAACCGGAAATACCATTTTTGTTCACATTCCAGATATCCGAATCCCCTCTTTTTTTGGTGGTTGGAAAACTTCCCCAACCCAAGTTATCTACTACCATTTGATTTCGCCATCATTTTTCCTATAAACACCAGAAAAACAGAGTGAAAATGTTTGAAAATACCAACCCACACGCTGCTACCTTACCCCTTTGATTTGACCCAAACTCTGGACCACCCGCTCCTTCGGGAAATATAAAAACAACATAATCTGTTGCGCTTTTTCTCCTCGCAGCTCGGAGCGCTCCGGCCCAATTTTTTAGGTTGGTTTGACTCAAAATATTGAAACATATTGCTCTTCGGTTCAGAGGGATCAAAAACCAAAAAAATAGAACGGAAACCATCACAAAGCCCCCGGAACAAAGCAGGCATTTGTTTCGAACCGGGGACAGGAAGCAGCGTACAACACACATCGATCGAAGAATGGAGCCAACCAAAAAAAGGTCCCGGCACCTCCAGAGCTTTTTCCAACCCCATTCATTCTTGGAGGAGGCGTGGAAAGGGGGAGGAATTTGGTGGGAGGTCCAGAACAACTGGTTCGGATAAAAACTTTCCAGCCCCTGGCATGCTTCGATGAATATCGAACATGTGAACCCATCATCCATGAGTTGGTCGAAACGTTGCCATGACTTTTATTCTTGTTGTTTTTTATTTTGTTTTCAGTTTGGCTAGAATCAATGTGTGTGTGTAAAAAAAATTGTTTTTGATGCTGACCGAAAGCACTACTCACTTACGAATACATTCAAACCTGCCCTCGACTTTTCCGTTGGATCCGATGGATTTTCCCTCGAGAGCAACAGCAAGAAAATTCGTGAATTAATAATCTTGCTAGTGAATAAAATATGTATTTCTATTACCCTTTCTGAAGCAGAGGAAGTTGGCACTGAAGCAAAATAAACAGAGGCGTATGGCGTAAGAATTTGAATCTAGAATCTGAATCTAGAATCGGATTCTAGAATCTGAATCTAGAATCTGAATCTAGAATCTGAATCTAGAATCTGAATCTAGAATCTGAATCTAGAATCTGAATCTAGAATCTGAATCTAGAATCTGAATCTAGAATCTGAATCTAGAATCTGAATCTAGAATCTGAATTTAGAATCTGAATCTAGGATCTGAATCTAGAATCTGAATCTAGAATCTGAAGCTAGAATCTGAATTTAGAATCTGATCTAATAACTGAATTTTAAGTCAACCACGCTCCTGATTGTTTTCCCTTAATTTTTTCTTCCAGCTTAAACTTGATGATCGGATCAACTTCTTGCGGACTTTCCGAGACACATACTCAAGAATTCAGCATTCCTACACCATTATGAATCCCATTGCGACGGAAGCCCGGCAGCTTTCGAATGTCTGCCACCGAAAGGTTGTCAGAAGCAGAACCAGAAAAAAAACCCGAATATAAATAAAACAGAGATGACCGGTAGGTGGAAAACTTTCATCAATAGTAAATTGATTTTATTCCTACACACATCCATATTATAGACATAGTTTGGAAGTATGGAAGTGTACCCAACTAGAGATGTGTTTGACTTTTGGTCTGTTTTTGTAGTGTACTCCAATTTGGACCGGAAGCTGCAAAAACATTGGAAGCCACCAAACACAGATCTCACATATGTAGGGTAGCCCACATCCACCCCCATTTTCCACCCACTAGTGGCACGTTCCGAATGCCGCAAATTCAACAGGAAACTTTATAGCCTTTTTCCGATGCCCTTTTTACTGCCACCATTTGCCAGATATTGGTTTGAGAAAAAAAAAAAAACTCCAAAAGGAGCAAAATAGAAACAAAAAAAAAGTTTCTCTACATGGTCAACCTCTGCCGGAGGATGTGGAACCAACCTTTTTATTTGCCGGCGTTTCTTCCATTCTTCGTCATATTCTGCCTGAGTTTTTTTTAAGAAAAAAAAACTCCAGGCAAACGGTCATAAATTATGCAAAATCTGTACTACAGGACCTTCCGGTTACGAATCCTTTTGCTGGTTTATCGTTTTTGCCACACTTACTCTGTCAACTCTTTCGGAGTCAGCCGATTTTGGGGCAGTGGTTTTAGGTTTTAAGGTGAAGGAAGTTTTGTTTTAGTTAGGGTTACCAAATTGTTTCAGTTTTTTTTATAAAACTTTAATAATTTTGACGATTTGATCACTTGACAGTCTAGTTGCCTGGATGTAACTTGACGGTTGATGTCCTGATTGAAGACGACCTTATCGACAAACGATGACATGGGTTAACGATATTTTGGACTTTCAAGCTGATTGTCTAATTACCCGATGATCTGACGAACTAACCTTATATTTTGAAGACTTGATTTTCTAGTGACCTGATAGCCTGACGATCTGATGTTTTGGTGATCAATAGGGCTGACATCATCCTTGAAATCTAACGGGGACCTAATGACATGACTGCTTTACGGCCTGAAGCCATCTTGATCCGGACTGACGAACCGCGTAGCAAATGAAAACAGTAACAGAGAGTCGCAAGTGATAGAGAATGTCAATTCGCTATTGTTCTAAAATCGATGAAGAGTGAATTCGTTGTGTTCACTGGAATTGTTGCCAGTTGAACAGATTGGAAATCATTAAGGAAGTGGATATTGCTGCCAATCCGGTAGGAACGACATAAGCAGGGGCGATGGGGTTAGACCAAGTGGAGCGTGATGTGGCGTATGTGCGATGCCCGAGAAGTTGAAGAACGGTTGCCATGGACCAATTGGAAGAATATTGTTCATGAGGTCATGTCATGAGACGGAACACCAAATAAATACAATTGGAAAGTGTTGCCAATATGACGGATGGATAATTAAAGCATATATTAATCACTATTGTAACCTGACCTTTTTACATTACTTGACGAGTATAAATGTGATTATAATATCAGTTTCCGATACAAATAGTACTCTGTTTCGTTTGATATCACAATATTATTAAATGACAGTAATGACTCAACAGACAAATTTGGCAGCTTGTCAGCTTGACGAACTAATGCCTGGAAATAAAACGACATCACAGTCTTGTTACCTGATGGCTTTGTGACCTGAAAGCCTGGAGGGCAAAAAATCTGATATCATGGCGATCTGTCAGCCTGGTCTTAACGCTTATAAGAAATCACCAGAACACTAGAAACTCTTTTGAAACGATTTCTTGAACTTATAATCCGAGAACATTTTAATTTAACAGATAAAAGTCATGGTTGAATGATGAAGTTGTTGTCTTACCAAAAAAGTTTTGATCTGAAAATTAGAGGTGCTTGAAACATGAAAAAAGAAACTTTGAAGACCTGATAATATAGGCATGCCACTGCCTCAGCTTGAGGACTTGAAGTCCGTGCAAACTTATCTGAACTAATGAATGGCTTGAAACTCTGAAAAAACTAGAGATCTGACTGACAGTCTATTGGATTATCTGCTGTACTTAGGACCTGAAACACCAAATATGCTGACAATTCGTTGGAGTGACAACTTGATAGTTTTTCAATCTCACGATTGAAAGATCCAACGATCAACTACTGATGGAGAAACCAGATGAATATATGATTCTACAAACTGGTAGCGCAATAATTTGACAAATAAATAAAAAGAGAAAATGATCACCTATCCCACTGAAGAGTTGATATTCAGATTGCCTTAAATTCAAACCCCTAAACAGACACCACCGGCTGTTTGATAACCCGAATACCTGATGACATAATTAAAAATTGCAAAAGCCTAACGGCCTGACGAGGTAAAACCTTACTAACGTCCTGGAAATCGGTCGGCCTGGCAACTTGAAAATTTTCCTTCTTTAATATCTGATAATGTTACATTTCAGTATTTTTTGTTCATATTTTCTCAAGACGGTATAAAAATTTTAGCATACAATTATTTTTTACCCTTTCCCTCCTAAATAAGAATTAAGCGTGCAGACACAAGAAGATAAAATCACCTCTTTTCGAACATCAACAAATGAAAATTCAGAACAAAGATAACACCGAAAACCGAGAATCCCGCATATCTGCTCACTGCAGCACAAAATTGGACTGTTGTTTGACTACAAAAATTATCAAGCAAATTGGAAGCAGTGTCGCTGTCAAATTGCGTTTCCGGGAAAAGGAAAATTCAGTGTGCTACCGGAGAAGCAGTTCGTATACCGGAACAAGCTCTCGTCCCAGGGGGTTAAAAGGCAAACTGATTCAGATTCGCTTTACTGGGTCAAATTCGATTCCAGACAAAAACACGGCAGATAAGCAGTGTCAGAGCAAGTTGAGGTTCGCAAAAAAAGGGGTCCGGAAATCGTAAGTAGCGCTCCCGAGAAAAATTGGCCATAGCTGACCACGAATTTCCTGTACCGCAGGACCCATTTTATCTCCCACGAAAAACTGCTTCGTAAGACCCGGGTAAGCTCGTCGTTCTTCCCGAAGAATGCCAAAAGGGCATCTTGGCCTTCTTTCGGCTTTTGTCATCGCTTTGACACTCTCTCGTCATCACGTACGAGGAGTAGCGCTGTAGAAGGCTGTGGAAGATGGAATCGAAAAGAAACCCCTATGTCATTGCTTCGTCTGTCGGCGTTGGATTTCGTCCGATAATCGATTCGGGATCACGAATCCTGTACAGCTCCTGTGTTCGTCATACGCCTCCCGCTGCAGGGAAGAAACCAACCACGAAAGGAAACGACGGATTGTTCGACGTGCTCGTGGAAACTGGGAAGTGATTACGGCAGAATTATGCACTCTAGTTACGGAGTGGGAAAATTCGGCCTTCTCGGAAGGTTGTTCCGGCATCATTGGTTGCGTTCGTCGATCCTTCCGGGAACACCTTGAGGCTTTTTTTGTTATAATAACATGCTCTGGGAAGTATACTAAAGTTTCACCTGTTGGCATTCATCCTATCTCGGCGAATGTGAACAACACAAGCAATTGCAATTAGACGCTAAGAGTTTTTCGTGTATATAAACAAACGAGTTACGCACAATAAAGCATTCACGGGATGAATAAGAAAACAAGTTTAAATACTAGATGAAAAAAAATAAAATAATAATAATAAAGCATTCCAGTTTTGAATGTCAAACAGTTCGTTTCTCTCATTTCTACTTCGAAAGTTCACTTTGTTCAACACCGCCTTCTCAAGGAAACGTGTCTGCAAGATTGCAGATGTGTGGCCAGAAAAACTGGAATCTTGAAGTGACGGAGGTGATATGATGAGTAAGGCGGAGTGAAATATTCCTAAAACGGCTAGTGGTTTGAAGAGTGGATCGTTACTGTCTCGAATATTCAAGGCTATTCTTTTGGGGTAGCTCCATTAGCCGTGACTGGGCTGTTGTATGCCGCTCCTGTCCCTAGAAATGATGAGACCCTGATGAGACCACTTAAGTTGGTAGGCGGTAGAAGCAGTTGCGCGTTTAAGGAGCGCCTTTAGGATGAAGTTACCGGAATGGACCCCGGAGGAGCCGGAGGCCGGAGAATTAGCGGACGATGATATCACAAGCGGTGATAAACATTGACATCCTGAGCCAATTCGTTATGGTATCATTGAATTTGCCGCGGGAGTTTAAGATCGAGTGCAAGCTCTCAAAGAGACACTTGATGAAACGGATGACAAGCTCTGTGTAGGTCCGATTCACACTCTATTGGCCGAATGGGAAACACCCGTTGTTCAGTCTGACCAGCAGGGTTGCCAACATTTTTTTCAAAAATCAGGGAGCTGGTGAAGTAAAAATCAGGCTAAATCAGGCTTCGTTAAAGTTACGGAAATTTGCTCAAATTGATAACCCTTTTTTTGGTCATCGCTCTTTCATCACATTCGGAAAAATCAGGCATATTTTCAAACATCAGGGAAATTCAATGGCTTATCAGGTTGTCAGGCTGAGCTTCGAAAAATCAGGCACGTTGGCATCTTTGCCAACCAGTCGACTGAAGTGGAGAGAGCGACAAAGAAAATACCCAAGAGTACCGCACTGAGAGAGCAAGACGGTCCCTCTCGCAGAAAGCGCCTAGAAAGTTCTAGGCGGTTCCATCTGGCGTAAGCACGTGTTTGTGTGCCTCTTCAACAGCCTCTTTAAGGGCGCATTCTTCGATACGCCTGGAGTCAGTCGTAATGAAATCGTCAGACCGTCGAGATGGGAGAGTGAAAAGTGTAAATATAATTTGTCAATAGTATAAATAAGTACTCAAAGGGAAAATATAAAAATGTAAAAAAAGAGTGTCTTGTTCTTCTTCAGTGCTTTGCTCAGACGCCTTGCTCCTGGGTCCAGCAGCCATAATCGGCTCTTTTCCCATCGACCCCACCCATCCGAAAGACTTTGGATCTCGGTCAACCAGGCGATCGAGATCACCCTGAGCCTCGGCTGCCAGGCAGCGTCATGAGGACCTGCCCCACTGATGGGACAACCACGCGTGGTTGTCTCTTGAGGTCCAATCTCAAGAGGGGAGCGGACCATCAGTGGTATTTTCCCAAGCTCTCACAGCGATCCGGCTTTGGCCTCCAGGCAAATAGTCTGCGGACCTGCCTCCACTTTTTGGCAACCACCAGGGGTTGTCAAAGCCCAAACCCAGAAGAAGAAAGGGCAAACAGTGGTAGCTTCGCCAAGGCCGCTCCTCCCTACAGTCCTATGGCTTTTCATGGCCACAACACACGTCTTGCCTCACTGAATGTTGTCCGTCGACTGACTACCGCCCACGGCACGGCAGCTAAGCCGTCGTGTGTGTAGTAAGGAAGATGAAAGGAGATCGCCGACTCGGAAAGGCCTACCAGTTGAGAAAGTTCCGTACTCGCAATTACCGGCTACACAAGTTCCAGCTGGCACAAGCAGCTTTTTCCGGCGATGATGAATGCAATACCAAATTACACGGTACACTCAAATCTAGAAGAGAATCGAGTGATACCAATGAGGTGGGATTGGTTGTTATTGTCCCCAAAAAGTACGACGTAATAACCGAGTGAGACGAAAACTAAAAGTAGGGCATCGGTTGCAACTAAGAAGCCACCGGGTCAAACTTGCGGGAGAAACGTGCCGCTATTAAGCCTACCCACATTTTGATAGGTGGAGCAGTGCGTCTGATAAAATCCTCGTGCTGCGTAAGCAACGCTCAGCAAATACACAGCAATAATAGAGGAAGTTCTGGGTATTCGAATTAAGTTTAACTCAGTTAAGTAACTGGAAACCGTTGAGGTCAATTACCTCGATAAGGTAACGGAAGAAGAAGAGCTGGTTAACGCGTAGACGGTGTAGTGCGTCTGATCACGTCTCGACCAGCTGCAGAAAGCCAGCTTAATATGAACATTGTCGTATTCGTCGTTACGCTGCCGGGAGTGTCCGTGTAGCGTCGAAACAAAGTGCAAGTGTATCAACACAGAGACCGGATGGAACCGTAACATGGTCAACGTGGACCGGTGTAGAATTTTCCACCGTAAGGGGAACTTTCGAGTAGAGGGCGACCGATTCTACGAGTTAACCTACAAAGATAAGGAATCACCTTCTGCGTTTAAGATCTCTAGGATATGTCACGCACGTGGTAGGATAACTTCACCGGCGCAGAAGTATCCGAGTTGTGAAGCTGCGGGAACAAGACAATACCTTCTTCGCAGTGGATATCGTAGGAAAATGGGTATTTCGCACTACCAGGAATTTTCTCGATGTAGAGTGACTTTCTACACCGGATGAGTCATTTGTGGTTGAGAAGGATGGACACACGATGGACAAAAAAGTGCGGGCCTCAAGTCAAAACGAGGAGAAGTCGGACCATGAGTCGCTAGAGGAGAAGTCAGGTGGTGAATCTCGGTTTACGGATTGTATCGCAAGCGGGTCCATGGGTACAATAGGAAGACTGATATACACGGAGGTATATTCCTTGTATACCTCCTACTTCTTAAACTTCACCTGGGGCCGCAGGCCTAGTTCCCACCTCGAACTGCTTAACACACTATCTTTCAATAGTAGAAGGTCTATTCGCGCTTGTCCGCTCCAAAGCAATACTTATTGACGAGACCACTTTCAGCAAAATCCTTACGATTCGACGTCTGAACTCTCCTCTAACGACTTGACAACCAACATCTCTTCTAATGACTCGAGATCCGACCCCTCCTCTGCACGACTCAAGGCCCGATCTCTCCTCTAGCGACTCGTGTTATGACCTCTCCTGGTAATTACTCTAGGTAAACACTTATATCCCTCCTTTTGTGGATTAAATGACTGATCTCTCCTCTTGCGATTCGAAATTCGACCTCTTTTAGTAAAGACTCGGGGTTGAACACAAAAACCTCTCCTCCTGAAGACTCGAGGTCTGACCTCTCCTCTAACGACTCGAAGCCCGACCTCTTATCTCCATGATTAGAGGTTTGCGGGACATAACGCAATAACTCCGATGATAACCCGATCGTGGAATGACCCGTTCCCAACAATTTCCACTGTGAAAAAGGTAAAGTCTTATCTCCGCGGCTTCGATCGTTGGAAGCTGCACTAATGAGATACTCCTCTTAGGTGGAGTATCCTACGCACGAGCACGGCTTACCGACGGCATCCGCTACGCAGATGATGTTGCCTTATCTTTGTAGCTTGGTCGGACGCACTCTACTCGACAGCCTCCCGTCGACGGGTTCAGCCTACTCCGACCGTTGTCCAGCCCGACTGGCAGGATTTTAGGTCCGCGGCTTTTTCTGCCCGACGTGTGCCACCTTGTCCTGGACTCGCGCCAGTCACGGAATACATTTGGGACTTTAAACGCTACGACTCAGATGTTTCCTGGCAGTGACGACATCGTACACACAGAATCTCTCTACCCGTGGGTATCCCCCGACAGTGGTTTACCCCCTTTATAGGAGGTCCGCTACGAAGAAGGTTTTGTCTTATCCCCGCAGTTTCCCCATAGGAAGCGGCACTACTCGGATATTCCCGGCAAAGGGGTTTTCTACACCCGTTCGCAGCGCACACCCATGACCAATACGTCAGGCATTGGGTCGTTGAGATGCGAGGTAGTGTCTCATGTTGCGAGTAAAGGTCGAACCTCAAGTCGTTAGAGGAGGGTTCTAGAAACTTGAATCCTAACAAGAGGCGGGGTTATATGGTTAAGTGGCTTTTTGACGAGTATTGCCGTGGAGCGCTTAGCGCGAGTATGGTCTCTCATCACAGGTAAAGCGCCTTGACATCTTGAGCAACTGACGGTTTGCCTTGACGCCAGCTGACAACCCAACAAACTGAAGGTCTGGAGGTCAAATAGCTAGGAATATCAGGGTGCACTCGACTAAAAAAATTGGAGACTTAACAGATAGACAACTCCTATCTGAAATCCTGTAGACCTGATGAACTGAAGATTTGGTATTTTGAAAACCTGAGTACTTAAAAACTTCTTGAAAGTCTAGCTTTTGATTTTAGAGTGCTTATTAAGGAAATTTGCCCGTTTGTTCCGTCAAACTCATGGGACACAACTTCATGTGTTTAAAAATAAGAAGTTCTTGAAATTTCATACAATCCAATACAATACAATTTGTTACCCTTTTCGTTAAAAATCAATACAAAAATAGCTTCATTGGCAAAAAATTTTACTCGCAGCACGTCACCTTTGCACCTCCAGTATTCAAATATGGTTTTGCACCATAATCCAATTCCCAATCACACGGTTTTCTGATCCCACGCATCTATACAAGGACAGATGTTACGGCTTGCTTCGAAATACCTTCGAGACGGAAGAAGACATTCAAAACCATATTACTGTCCCCCTTTCCAACAAACACTGGAACATTTTTATTATCCCTTGTCTTCCCTTAGCGATGGCCCTTGTGTCTATCGGAGTCTAGTCGATGCAATTTTCTTAAGGCAAACGAAAAAAAACCGAACACATCTGGTCAAAAGTACCCACCTTGGAAAAGGAAGAAGTCTGGGATGGGTGAGAATCCCGGTTTGAAAGTGGTAGGTAACATCTTGCAGCAAGGGCATCGTAAAGTAAGACATTTGAGGAAACCAGCACTCCCAGGGCAAAAAAAAAACAAAACTGAAAACATAACCTCAAACCCCGCCGCAATTCGATGGGCCAAGACGGCTGTCGTTAAAAGATAATAAATGTGGTGCTGTAAAATTTGCTGAAGGCGCGCGCGCGCGCCTTCGAATCGAATAAAATTGCAAAAGTGATGACACTTGGGAGGCGCGCGATGACTTGGACGTCATTTGGGGCAGCTGTTTACAACCCTTTTCCTAGCTTGAAACGGTGTGGGTGGAATAAAGGTGGAACCAACTAACATCGAACAAACCGCAAATTGGATGGGTGAGGTCATGCGGCACCAGTGACCTTTTCTAGGGATCCTGGGAGGGTTGAGTTGTGTCAATTTTTTCCCACTAGGTTGCTTAGATTACTGTCACTAGTTATAGGCGATAAATCATAAATAAGTATTCCATAAGGAAGTAGTCTGAAACCGCCTTCATTCTAACTATTATTAAAAAATTCCTGATTTTTTTTAAAAAAGGTTCGATGGAAAATTTAACTATATTATTTTGAAAAAAAAAAACTTTTGAAACAGTCACTTAAAAAGTTATCAGCCTTGAAATTTTCCCCGTCGGTTCCTGTGGCCAAACAGTAATTTTTTTTTTCCTTGCCCTTGATTAAATGTAGGTGAACTTGGGCATTTTATTTCGTCAGATTTAATTAAAATTGAATTTGGTTCGTTTTCTGCCTTTAGGGGGGAAACGAACAAAACAAGGCCGCGGGAAAACTTCAAACGGTTTCCATTATCAACGCGCTTTCCAGCTGCCTACCATCGATGATAATTTTTGCGCTGCCTGTGGGAAATTTCTGTGGCCATCCATCGCCTGCCGGAGAGAAATCTCGACCAATTTTCTTCGTTCTTGGCAAACCATGTCTCGTTGAATGAGCCGGAAAATTCTTGTGGCAGCCATCTTTCACACCGTGGAGAAAGCTGATGTTGGCCGTCTTATCTCGTCATATCTGATGTTCAAATTTCACGGTTTTGCTTCTTTTTGTTCTGATAAATTATCGGAGTACTTATTTTTCGCTGAGTTTAAAACCAATTATCTGTACTTACGAATAACTTGTGAAGAATGAATTTCATAGAAGAGCCATCAGATGTTTATTTACCTGCAAAAGAGAAATAAAAGATATGCGATTAATAAGATAGCATTTCTTCATAAATTAAGAAAATTAAAATTTGACAGGGATCGTCTTTTGAGGTGAATCCCAATACAAGATTCAAAAATTTATCCAGAAACTACGACACATTGATAAAACAAATTAGTTTTAAGCCTGAGCTGATCAAAATTCAAATGGTAAAGCCCCATAATAGGAAAAACATTATGAAACAATGAACTCAAGATAAGAATAGCCTAATTTCGTTCCATTTCAAACGTAAACCGTTTCTGTCGATATTTCGAATTGAGACAATCGAATCTCCATTTTACTGGGTGACTATTTGATTAGTATCGGCCCTTCGATGTCAGAAGGCCAGGGGATCAGAGAATCAAATTTCCAAATTTACACCCACTCTTTAACCTTTATTCTAATGAACAGAGCAGGATCCTCGATTACAAAAACACAAACAGCCCCCGGGTGTTAGATTAGCTTATTTTCGAACAATTTCCCCTACCCCATCGAAAGTTTGCCGTCCTATCGGAAAACTGATGCCGGTCACAAACTTTTCCTCCTTCCTGCCTAATGATAATACCATAGAGCGTCCATAGACAAATCCATCGATAGCCCGGATAGCCGGTCTCAATTGAATTTTAAAATTCATAACCCGAACCGTGAATTCAATTTCAGATTTTGCATAAATTTCCGATATCCACTCGCTCGCACAGCAGGCCGGGGCAAATTCCGGATAGAGAACAGAAAAAAACCCAGCAACAGAGTAGGCGAAACGAACAGCGGCTAGCGGTGTAGATTAGCCTTGGCGAATGATCAGAAATTCGCTCGTTTCACCTCTCCCCTCCGTCAGAAGAATAACTTTCCACTTTCCGATCCAAGAGTTGGAAGCTTTCCGCACCGGCTAATGACAGTTCCCTTTGCGCTCTTCTTCTCTTTCCACAAACACACTTTAGAGTAGAAAGACCAGGTTGGTAAAACATCGTTTCCGGTTCATAGAGTTTTGCATTGACACGAGAAGCCAAGCATCCGGTTCTCCCCGATGAGCTGATTCCCAGATGTGTACGGTTTTTCGAAGAGAACGAACAAGTTAAATGGAGTTTTGTCCAAGCTATAGTGTTTTGCGAAAACTACCATGTATAATTTGGAGTGGTTTTGCGTGGAGCTTACTTTCTGTCTCAGCAGCAAGCTAACCAGCCAGCTGAGGACGATAGATAACGTGGCGTGCGATACGGCGCGTTCTTGGGTCCTTGCTAATCCTCCCTGGCAGCGAGCGGATGTTGTAATATTTAAGCTTCATCAGGTCGGTTTTGGAAAGTTATGCCCCATCGGAGCAGGTGCTGCCCGAAAACAATGAAAACAGTGTTCCCAATTCATAGTTTAGAAACAAAACATCGGAAATGGTTTTAAATATCAAAATACTTTATCAAAACCAAATAAATACATTCATTATATTTTAACAAACTGTTTAAGCTTATTGCCTTAAGTATGAAGAATTCTGCAGCTAAAAACCAAAAAGGCACACAATTGGAAGTACAGAATATTCTGTAAATTAGCCTTGAACTGTGCTTTTGAATCTCAACATTTTCGAATTAGAATTTGATGATGTAGTGATAGAACATAATAAGGAAGAAAAAACATTCGATTTTTAAAATTAATCATTTATCAATCAAATTCAGAAGTACAATATCCCTCTCTCAAGCAAAAGACAGTTCATTGTACCCAGCATTACATAGCATTGGTCCTTCGAGCCGGATCCCATTTAGCTAAAACGATGAGTCCAAATATTATGTTTTAACACAAATTAACAGTATAGTGCAGCGAAAGGAGACTCAATTCAGTCAAATTGAAACGTTTACATTAGATACGTGTAGGTAGCTGTTTTGTCTTGAGTGTGAAGTCAATCCAACCAATAGAGTAAAAAAGAAACCAAAGATACGTGTATAATTTTAAGAGTGTAAGCTGTCACACTAAAACACATGGAAAAACATAAACAAGGATCGAAATGGAAGCGTACTCGCTAACTTTCAGCTACTCAGTTCAGAGTGACGGCTACTCAGTTGTCGCCAAAATCGCACCTACTCAGTTCTGAATAAACGGCCTTTACTCAGAACTGACTAACAGCCCTTTTCGTGACAACTGAGTCGGGGTTACTCAGAATGCGCGAATGATTTCGGGACGGATTTTGGCCGCTTTTTCCACGTAGGAATACTAAAACCCAGTTAAATCATTAAGAATATTGTCAGATTGGTGGATCAGAATAAAAAAGTGAAATTATTTTGCTAAATGGTTATATTTCCATAGTTATAATTTTTTGAATTTTTACCAAATTTACATTTTTTTTTTTGAATCACACTTGCACCTCTTTACCTTTTACACCGAAATAGTGGCTTTCTCATCTGAAACGATAATCTGAATAGATAATTGGACGCCAAATTGGGGACCACGAAACTGGATTGTGGCTTAGCTTGCTGCTGCTAGTGCACCTCCGAGAGTAGTCCTACATAGCATATTCCATTATCGCACCCTGTAATCAAATCAAAAACGTCTGATTCTTCAGAAAATGTTATTAATAGTTAATATTTACCATTAGAAATTGGTATTCCGAATAAAAACTCAGCAACTTCGAAAAAAGTGATGGAAGGCCTCAAACTAACTGATCAACATTTACTCAGTTGTCGCCTTCAAGCACTCGAATTCGCCGAGTGCCAACTTTCGTTTCGTCTGAGTAGCCGTTACTCGGAAAAACTGAATCGTTTTAGATCAAGCGACGGCTGCTTCAAACCAAAGGCGATCTCTGAGTAAAATGGAGCCGGGCTCTGAGTATTTCAAAATTAGCGAGTACAGCGACTCAATTCAAAACAGCCGTAAGATTCGTGCCATCCGTTGTAATCAGGAGCTGTAGCCCTTAAAGGACCGGACCATTCCGCATCAGCTGATAAAGGTGAGCGAATACAAATCGATTAGCACGGATCGGATAAACATCCATTCTTCCCCAACTCCCTAACAGTTTCGATAACACTCAGCCCCCACGGATTGAAAGCCAAACCGAGCAAAGCTGAAGGTAGAATCTGCATACCAATACCAACGGCCCCAACTAGGCGAGTGAAGAAATGCGCTGCAGAAATTTTGAGAAACAGAGAGAAACAATGTTTATCAATGTTCATAAACAATATCTGAGGAAACCAAGCTGTGATATTACTGATGTTTGTGTAGGCTGTCAGATGCGGGGAACTGAAATGAAGGGAGAAAATTCGTCAATGATCACACAAGTTGTGCAGCCAATGATTGAATTTGTGGTAATTTGTGGCAATTTGTTAGAGAGAAATAGAAGGTTTGAGTTCGAATGAGAGAAAACAGTGCTCAGAGAGAGTGAAAATGTGCTAATTTTTACAAATTGTTGCAATTTGTGAAGCAGTTGTGGAATTTTGATCATTACCACTCCAAATGCAAAGAATTCTCTGTTGATTTCAATCCCTTGGTCAATCGTCAAATCGTATCAAACATGATATCTTAAGTCGTTAACAATGCTGTTGCAAATCGTAATTCCAACAAGATAGTGAAAAGATCGGATAAAATGTCGTCTGAAGTCAGTTTAAGTCGGATATGATAGAAAGTCCGCCATGTTTGTTAATTCAGAAATGAGTTTGCCCCCGCACGGTCTTCAAGTGAGAAAATCATCGTCATGTTCTCTCTGCAACCAGCAGTGCATCCAGATGGCTGAAAAAAAGTAATATTGACAAAAGAGAGAACTGGAAAATATTGTCGCAGGCAAAGATTTGAAGGCTATGAGAGCAAAATCTTGCGCTTTCTTGCATTCTTCCGATAGATATGAATAAGGTGTCAAATAACGCCCAGTTGATGTTATTTTTTTTCACTTTTAAAGAAATGAAATTGTTGTGTGTATACTGCTTCCACTTTGGTAGGTAAATTTTGTTTTTTTCAACTTTTATACGATCATTCTATAAAGTATTTGGAGCAAATAACAAAACAGAATATGAATATAGCTACAAAAATGTTTGCTGGGAACTGACCTTCATTGTATCTAGCTAGTCATCAGGTCAGTTGTGCGGCAGTCTGGATTTGGAACTCAATAGGATCTTGATCCGGGACTACACATCTACATCTAATTTAATAGTTTTTGTTCATAACCGAGGCCCTCGGTTGTCTTCAATGCCTCGATAGCGCATTTTTTTTATTTATTTCAGTAGTTTTACACACCATTCAAGACATACTCGATTGTTGTCAGGGAAAAGTTTTGTGGAAAAACTGACTAGTCGAAATTTGAAGAATAAAACGGCAGAAGTACATGTCCAAAAAACTTTTTTTTTTCAAACGTGCTTCATATACAATCGGAATTTTAAAAAAGTGTAAAAGTAGTAGAAAATCACGGCTTCTCCTGTCTTCAAACAGCCTTAAAACAACAGGCGTAAGAGGTGAGATGTGAAAGGTGAGTCATGAAAAGTGAAACTTGAAATGTGAGACGTAAAAGTAAAACGACGTAAAACGTGCGACTGTAACGTGATGTGAGACGTGAGAAAATGAGGTGTGATGGGAGATGTAGTATGAGAAACGTGAGACCTAAAACATGGGAAAATTCAACATGATACGAGAGATGTTAGTCGTTTGAGAGAAGTGAGTCTTGAAACATAAGTTGTGAGTCGTAACTTGAGATTTGGAATGGTCAAATGTAAGATTTAATGATTCAGATATGAAACGTGAAACGTGAGATGTAACACATGCGATGTAAGAAGAAGAAATGAGATAGGCAATGAGAAATGAACACTCTAGACTAGACTTGAGATGCAAGACGTTAGACTTGAAACGAAGAGATGTCATTGTAAAAATCCAGTCAAAACTGTTTCTTTCAAAACAAAAAAGATTTGAAAAATCCTTTCTAAATAGTTCTTGTTGAAAGCAAGGTTCCGAAATTGGATCGTTTCTCCTTATCGTCAAGCGAGAGAATTCTCCGCTGAGAAATAAATGGTATGTTTTCTCTCGGCTACAATCCCGCGTGATATTTTGTCAGCCTAGAGAGAGGTAATCGAAATAGAGGAAAATATAATTGAGTCAAATTGGAAAAATTTATGCTAATATAAGTTTTCACATTTATTTTGACTAATTTGAAAAATAAATTAAAAATAAAAAAGTAACAAAAAACCGTTCGATTTGGGCAACATAAAATTTACGGGCGTGTTGCCAAAAACGAACGGAGTCTGTATTGCATTTAAGTAACTTTTTAAAAGTTTTTGTCATATTTTTCATTTATTGTTTTCGTCAATTTTGTCAAGTTTTCCATTCTTATTTATGTTTTTTTTTCCTTTTTTTTACTTTTCTGATTTTTTTAATTTTTGTTGTGTTTATTTGTCATTTTTTTTTCATTTCGGTTTTTTTTAAATTTTGTTGCATTTGTCATTTTTTTGTCATATTGTGATTTCCATTTTCCTTTCATCTTTTAATTTGAATCAATTTTAATATTTTTTTGTAAAATTTTCCACTTTTTAATAATTTCAATTTTTAATATTTCAAATTTTTGTATATTTATTCAAGACAATTTTGATAATATTCGTGATTCCTATTTGTCATTTCAGTTGTTTTGAAAATTTTGTTATTTTTGTTTTCTGATAATTTTTTTTAATATTTTGTGTTTGTCATATTTAAGTTTTTCTTCACTTTCGGATTTGTTGGATGTTTGTTTTTGTTTTAGTTATATTCTTCAATTTTTTTACGTTTTGAATTTTTGTAATCTTTTGTAAAATTGGTTACTGTATTTTTTTTTTTATTGGTCGTTTTTGTCATTTCCGTCAATGGTGTATTTTTTTTTTAGATCTAAATAATTGTTGTTGTTTATTTTTTTTGTAATATTTGTTATTTGTCGTTTGCTTTGTCAATGTTGTTATTTGCCGTTCATTTTTCAAATTATATAATCAATAATTGTTTGTCCCTTTTGCCTTTTTAGATTTTTTTGAAACTTTTCTTTATGTTTGAAATTTAAAAATTGTTTGTGACTTTTGTCATTTCTGTCTTTTATGTTTGTAATTTTTGATATTTTGTTAGTTTTTTTTATCATGGTTGCCGCTTTCGCCATTTTGACCAGTTGTCATTTTTTATTACATTCTAATGTTGTCACCTGCCCAATTCTTTTTTCCATTTTTTGTCAATTTTGTCGCTTTTTCAAAACTATCTTTTTTGGAACCTTATTCTATTTGTTGTATTTTTTGTGTCTTGTCAATTTTATTTGGTTTGTTTTATTTCTGTTATTTTTACATTATGTTCATTTCTAATATCATTGTAATTCTTATCATTTTTATTGTTATGTCATTTGGTCATTCATGTAAATTTATATTAACATTATTTTTATTATCGTTTTATGATTTCTAACTATTTTATATCGGCATTCAAAATGAAGGGTTATACGGATATATTTGGAAAATCATGCTTTTTGAAGTGCGTACTTACCTAAATGTCTTATTTTTATTTTTCCGTCATCTGCGATAAATTGTGCATTTATGCCGAAAATGCTTCGGTCTCGACGGGTTGCGGAATCGATTTTCAAATGGATTGTTTGGTTTGAAAATTCCACTCGAATGAATATCGAAAAAAACAACAATTAATTTTAAAGGATTATTTAATATAGAATGATGTTTTTAATAGATTAAGATTAAAAAGTTGTAAGAATCCACAAATCCATCGATTAAAAAAAGCAGTGTGAAAAACTATTTTTTTTTTAAAGATTATAATTGATATCGCATTTTTTTAATATCTTCACAAGTTTCTCCACTTTAACAAATAAAAATATCATAGGTCAGTTCCTTTTAATTTTTTGAATGATTTTTGTGAAAACTAGACCCAAAAATATCCACGCGTTTTCGAGATATTTTGATTTTAGTTTATGTTATACATTCTTCTGCCACTCCCCGGCGTTTGGGATAAAGACACGAGCGATCCATGTGATCCAACTCAGAGGCGAGAATTTCACTGCTGATTTATGCTTCGAACCTATCGCAAGCGAGTGCGGCAAACTGGAATTATCCCTCCTGTCGGATTGTTCTGCAGCTATACATCGAACGGGGAATTATCTTGTAAGCAAACCTTCAATGGCTGTTGGCGAAAGAGAATTCCACTCTGCCGCGAACAAGACGAACAGCGTATGCTCTCCGATAATACAGGAATAAAATGTCGCGCAACATGTTCTCTGCTCACACTGTATTGAACGCGGTTCTTCTCACTAACTGAGAGAGCTTTGAAAAAAGCGTTCAGTGAGCAGCTATCCTGAGCGAATCTCGGAAGCTTGGTTGAAAGTCACTGTTTGGATCCTCCTAGAAATGTTCTTTCACGAATAAAAAACCCGATTTAATACACTTAACAGTGGATTGGAGCCTTTCTAACAGAGTTTAAATTATATTTGGAAATATATAAAATAATATAGAATATACATGATAGATTCCTTCCCTCTGAATCATATAAGTATGATTTCAGATATTCAAACACGAAAAATTCCAATCTCAATATAAAAAAATGATGCCTGATACGTTTTTTTGGGGAAAAGCGAACTGGTATGTAAGGAGCTCATTTTATGTATGGAAAGAATGGTATTTAAACAGTAGAATTTCCAAGATTTATAACACGCTGAAATGGTGCCGTGGTAGCAACCAGAACTTTCACGTTGCTGGTCACGGTTCGAATCTTACTGTTTTTTTATGCTTTTTTTTTACTGAATAAGTAAAACCAACTACAATATTGATGGATAGCCGTGACGCGTGCCCTAGCATGATACCTTTTTTAGAGCTCAACCATGCATAGAGGAAAAATTCCCACAAAAGGAGGGGAAAGTAATATGACTATTAAATGATTAATCTCATTCTGTAAACTAAATCTGAAATCTTATTCTGATTCTAAAGTTTGAATTTTGAGTTACAACACTTAGTCTAATATTTGAATATAAGTTCCAATTTCAAATTCCAGGTTGATCTTTAATCCAAATTCTTAATCAGAATTCTAAATCTGAATTCTCAATCTGAATTCTGAATCTGAACTCTGAATTTGAATTCTAAATCTGTATTCTGAATCTGAATTCTGAATCTGAATTCTGAATCTGAATTCTGAATCTGAATTCTGAATCTGAATTCTGAATCTGAGTTCTGAATCTGAATTCTGAATCTGAATTCTGAATCTGAATTCTGAATTCTGAATCTGAATTCTGAATCTTAATTCTGAATCTGAATTCTGAATCTGAATTCTGAATCTGAATTCTGAATCTGAATTCTGAATCTGAATTCTGAATCTGAATTCTGAATCTAAATTCTGAATCTGAATTCTGAATCTGAATTCTGAATCTGAATTCTGAATCTGAATTCTGAATCTGAATTCTGAATCTGAATTCTGAATCTGAATTCTGAATCTGAATTCTGAATCTGAATTCTGAATCTGAATTCTGAATCTGAATTCTGAATCTGAATTCTGAATCGGAATTCTGAATCTGAATTCTGAATCTGAATTCTGAATATGAATTCTGAATCTGAATTCTGGATCTGAATTCTGAATCTGAATTCTGAATCTGAATTCTGAATCTGAATTCTGAATCTGAATTCTGAATCTGAATTCTGAATCTGAATTCTGAATCTGAATTCTGAATCTGAATTCTGAATCTGAATTCTGAATCTGAATTCTGAATCTGAATTCTGAATCTGAATTCTGAATCTGAATTCTGAATCTGAATTCTGAATCTGAATTCTGAATCTGAATTCTTAATCTTGTAAATCTCATTTTGATTGTTTTGCATCACACGGTTTTCAACATTGAAATTTCTTTCATCCAAATTTTTTTTTATGATTTCGGATTTTACAACTTTTAATAGTATGGTTTTACCCCTAAAAGTATGCAGCAAACTTAATTTCAGAAAAATTGTGAAAAAAAGTTTTCACAAAACAAAATCGTGTTTTCATGCGTAATGATCTTTAAGTCATCGCAAATTTATCAAAAACTGTGCAAATTGGTATTCTTGGAGAAACAATTCCAGAATTGAAAATTGATAAAGTGAGGAGAAATTTTACGGATGATGAAAAGAGCGAAAGAACATTTTTGCAAGGAAAATTTATTAACGTACACCATACTTTACCTCGCAACATCCAGCTTCATCAATTTTTAATTCTGATATTCTTTCTCCATGAATCTAAATTTTTCACCGATATGCCGAAAATAAATTTACAAAAATTCTGAATCTGAATTCTGAATCTGAATTCTGATTCTGAATTCTGAATCTGAATTCTGAATCTGAATTCTGAATCTGAATTCTGATTCTGAATTCTGAATCTGAATTCTGAATCTGAATTCTGAATCTGAATTCTGAATCTGAATTCTGAATCTGAATTCTGAATCTGAATTCTGAATCTGAATTCTGAATCTGAATTCTGAATCTGAATTCTGAATCTGAATTCTGAATCTGAATTCTGAATCTGAATCTGAATCTGAATTCTGAATCTGAATTCTGAATCTGAATTCTGAATCTGAATTCTGAATCTGAATTCTGAATCTGAATTCTGAATCTGAATTCTGAATCTGAATTCTGAATCTGAATTCTGAATCTGAATTCTGAATCTGAATTCTGAATCTGAATTCTGAATCTGAATTCTGAATCTGAATTCTGAATCTGAATTCTGAATCTGAATTCTGAATCTGAATTCTGAATCTGAATTCTGAATCTGAATTCTGAATCTGAATTCTGAATCTGAATTCTGAATCTGAATTCTGAATCTGAATTCTGAATCTGAATTCTGAATCTGAATTCTGAATCTGAATTCTGAATCTGAATTCTGAATCTGAATTCTGAATCTGAATTCTGAATCTGAATTCTGAATCTGAATTCTGAATCTGAATTCTGAATCTGAATTCTGAATCTGAATTCTGAATCTGAATTCTGAATCTGAATTCTGAATCTGAATTCTGAATCTGAATTCTGAATCTGAATTCTTAATCTGAATTCTGAATCTGAATTCTGAATCTAAATTCTGAATCTGAATATGAGTTCTGAATCTGAATTTTGAATTCTGAATTTTGAATCCTGAATTCTGATTCCTAAACCTGTATCCTGAATTTGAAAACTGAATCTGAATTCTGCATCTGAAATTGAATCTAAATTATGTATGAGTATGTAGAAATGAAAAAAAAAACATAAATTCATTCTTCAACACGAGTAAAAAAAACGAGGGTCATAAGATCTTCATATAAATTCCCCCCCAACGCAGTTTCCTGTACGGCTCTGCATTTTGTTGACACCCGGCATGGCTTTAGACACTATAATTTCATAAATGAAATTATAATGTCTATAGGCATGGCGGACTCTGAAGGAAACGCCCATCCGCCATTTGCTGCATTGAAAAGCAAGAAGTGTAAGATATAAACACTGTTGCCGTATTTGCCCCAGCAGACTGAGAAACTGCCCAGACCACGGTGCGTCTTAGTAATGCCTTTTACCTATTTGAGTTTGAGCCGCTTTCAATCAAGCGTGCCGATGGTTTATTGGATAGCGCTTGCAACTTGGGATCTGAAGGGTTTTGGTTCAATTCTCGAGTTAATAAAAATATTATTTTTTTATTTTGATTATCTTCAATTTATAAATGATTGCTGGTGCTGCTGCTTCGAGGCGCCACTAGCAACTTTTTTTTATGCCATAATAAGTATGATATGTATTTGGTAAAGAAAACGGTTTCAACTATTTTGTTTTTTTCCCGTTTTTGAAAGGGTTGTGTAGAAAAAAAAATGCATTCTTTTGAGACTAAAATCATTTTAATTGTGCAGCCCAGTTTCGCAAAAACGTTCTAGACATTTTTAAAATGGCACATACAAATCCACGGACATCAACAGAACTCGTCGAGCTGAGTCGATAGGTACCTATAAAGGTATGTCTAAGACCCATAATTAATGATCTCTCAAATCGACCGATAACCAAACCTTTCTGTTAGAAAGGCAAAAAACGGTACAAATGATTTCATTAACACTCAATGAAATACAACTGCTCATACTGTGCACTTGGCATACTTTCCCGGATACTTTCTCGGATAGACAATGCAAACGTGAAATAGCGAAAAATAACTAATGTACTGGGTAGTTATTAAGGGTCATGACAAAGAAAGTGAATGAAGAATAACTTAATTCCGACACTGAAAACTGCGTTGAATTACTCAGTTTTCAAAAAGTCTGAGTTTAATGTTCTGTAATATAAGAAATTTTTTATAAATTCCTGTCATTTTTGTCATATTTGTCATTTTTTAGATTTTTATCATTTTTTTCCATAATTTTTGTCATTTTTGTCATATTTGTCATTTTTGTCATTTGGTCATTTTTGTCATTTTTGTCATTTTTTTCATTTTTGTCATTTTTGTCATTTTTGTCATTTTTGTCATTTTTGTCATTTTTGTCATTTTTGTCATTTTTGTCATTTTTGTCATTTTTGTCATTTTTGTCATTTTTGTCATTTTTGTCATTTTTGTCATTTTTGTCATTTTTGTCATTTTTGTCATTTTTGTCATTTTTGTCATTTTTGTCATTTTTGTCATTTTTGTCATTTTTGTCATTTTTGTCATTTTTGTCATTTTTGTCATTTTTGTCATTTTTGTCATTTTTGTCATTTTTGTCATTTTTGTCATTTTTTTCATTTTTGTCATTTTTGTCATTTTTGTCATTTTTGTCATTTTTTTCATTTTTGTCATTTTTGTCATTTTTGTCATTTTTGTCATTTTTGTCATTTTTGTCATTTTTGTCATTTTTGTCATTTTTGTCATTTTTGTCATTTTTGTCATTTTTGTCATTTTTGTGATTTTTTTCATTTTTGTCATTTTTGTCATTTTTGTCATTTTTGTCATTTTTGTCATTTTTGTCATACTTGTCATTTTTGTCATTTTTGTCATTTTTGTCATTTTTGTCATTTTTGTCATTTTTGTCATTTTTGTCATTTTTGTCATTTTTGTCATTTTTGTCATTTTTGTCGTTTTTGTTATTTTTGTCATTTTTGTCATTTTTTTCATTTTTTTTTCATTATTGTCATTTTTGTCATTTTTGTCATTTTTGTCATTTTTGTCATTTTTGTCATTTTTGTCATTTTAGTCATTTTAGTCATTTTTGTCATTTTTGTCATTTTTGTAATTTTTGTCATTTTTGTCATTTTTGTCATTCTTGTCATTCTTGTCATTTTTGCTATTTTTGTCATTTTTGTCATTTCTGCCATTTTTGTCATTTTTGTCATTTTTGTCATTTTTGTCATTTTTGTCATTTTTGTCATTTTTGTCATTTTTGTCATTTTTGTCATTTTTGTCATTTTTGTCATTTTTGTCATTTTTGTCATTTTTGTCATTTTTGTCATTTTTGTCATTTTTGTCATTTTTGTCATTTTTGTCATTTTTGTCATTTTTGTCATTTTTGTGATTTTTTTCATTTTTGTCATTTTTGTCATTTTTGTCATTTTTGTCATTTTTGTCATTTTTGTCATTTTTGTCATTTTTGTCATTTTTGTCATTTTTGTCATTTTTGTCATTTTTGTCATTTTTGTCATTTTTGTCATTTTTGTCATTTTTGTCATTTTTGTCATTTTTGTCATTTTTGTCATTTTTGTCATTTTTGTCATTTTTGTCATTTTTGTCATTTTTGTCATTTTTGTCATTTTTGTCATTTTTGTCATTTTTGTCATTTTTGTCATTTTTGTCATTTTTGTCATTTTTGTCATTTTTGTCATTTTTGTCATTTTTGTCATACTTGTCATTTTTGTCATTTTTGTCATTTTTGTCATTTTTGTCATTTTTGTCATTTTTGTCATTTTTGTCATTTTTGTCATTTTTGTCATTTTTGTCATTTTTGTCGTTTTTGTTATTTTTGTCATTTTTGTCATTTTTTTCATTTTTTTTTCATTATTGTCATTTTTGTCATTTTTGTCATTTTTGTCATTTTTGTCATTTTTGTCATTTTTGTCATTTTAGTCATTTTAGTCATTTTTGTCATTTTTGTCATTTTTGTAATTTTTGTCATTTTTGTCATTTTTGTCATTCTTGTCATTCTTGTCATTTTTGCTATTTTTGTCATTTTTGTCATTTCTGCCATTTTTGTCATTTTTGTCATTTTTGTCATTTTTGTCATTTTTGTCATTTTTGTCATTTTTGTCATTTTTGTCATTTTTGTCATTTTTGTCATTTTTGTCATTTTTGTCATTTTTGTCATTTTTGTCATTTTTGTCATTTTTGTCATTTTTGTCATTTTTGTCATTTTTGTCATTTTTGTCATTTTTGTCATTTTTGTGATTTTTTTCATTTTTGTCATTTTTGTCATTTTTGTCATTTTTGTCATTTTTGTCATTTTTGTCATTTTTGTCATTTTTGTCATTTTTGTCATTTTTGTCATTTTTGTCATTTTTGTCATTTTTGTCATTTTTGTCATTTTTGTCATTTTTGTCATTTTTGTCATTTTTGTCATTTTTGTCATTTTTGTCATTTTTGTCATTTTTGTCATTTTTGTCATTTTTGTCATTTTTGTCATTTTTGTCATTTTTGTCACTTTTGTCATTTTTGTCATTTTTGTCATTTTTGTCATTTTTGTCATTTTTGTCATTTTTGTCATTTTTGTCATTTTTGTCATTTTTGTCATTTTTTTCATTTTTGTCATTTCTGTCATTTTTGTCTTTTTTTAATTTTTTGTCATTTTTTGTAATTTCTGTCATTTTTTATAATTTTCTTAACTTTTTTATTATATCGGTAATATCAAGTTGTTAAGGGTCGATTTTCAATTTTTTTCTGGTTTTTTTCGATTTGAAAGTGTAGTCACTCCTACGAGCCTTTACTCAAGGGTACAGAAAATTACATTTCCAGACGGTGAAAAACAACGAAGAGCAGCCGCGCCGCTGGTAGCAATGATCAACTGGAAACATTATTGAATCCAAATGGCCGAATTATGCCACTCGATTTGACTCAGAACCCCGTGACCGGGACCGGGACCCGAAAAGGTTTCGACAGTGAATAGATTACACGGCAGCGGCGACTCTCTTTCATCGCTTCCAAACCAATGTATGTAGCCGACCGATTCCGGGCCAAGATTCGTCCCAGATTGGGAAAAAGGATCCATTTCCGGGGAACGTTTTTCTGAGTCTTGCTTTTGTTTCTGTCCTTGCCTAGAAAAAGCGACCCATCGATGAGTAAGCTACTGCTGCTAACGGTTTTATACGGTAGATTCTATAAATACGATCAGCTGAATCCGGTTCGAAGGACCAACAACAGTAGAACCATCTTCAATTATGGGAGGAAAGACTCGCAACCATCCTTGACTCACTGACCGGAACCGATGAGGAGCGGCATGAACTCTCGATGAAAAGGTCCTCTGCAAACACGCTATCCATGGCCTACTGCGAGGCAACACTTTTGGAGAGGGACTCCCACACCTTTTTTTTTGGTTGCTGTAAGCTAAACCCATTTCCCCTCCTGCAACCTTCTCTCAGCCGATCAGTTGGTCGGTGGAAAGTGACGATGATGGTGATGGAAATGCTTTTTATTCGACATTGTGAGGTGAATTTCAATGAGCTTCAAACCGAAGACGACGCCGATTCCCTTTTTGCTGCTCCAGAGCCGGGAAATTTCTTTTTCGAGGCGCCAACCTAACATTAGGAAGTAGAAGTAGGAAGCTAGTAGGTACGTTATTCTTTTGTGTGTGATGGGAAAATTTGAGTGGTTCCAATTTTGTGGGATTCGTTTAGATTAGAGGGGTGTCACCTTATTTCTTGGAGAAGGTCGAATCGAAACGTCGAATCGAAGCTTCGACAGAACGGTGTCGATTCGATTCTCGCTCTAATCGAATTTTGATAGGCTTAAATGAATTATTGAAGTGTTATGGTTTGATATAATCTCGGGGCTAAAGTGAATTATATGCGTTCCCTTTTCAATTCATCGGGCTGTTTAACTGAACGATTTACGGCACCATTGAGAGTGCTCTGGTTGGTGGTCTTCGTTCGGCCTCTCTCTGCTTTACTCAGAATTGGGCTAGGTAAAGTTGTGAATTGGAATCTATAATCTCGGCGGCCACTGAATAACAGCAGCTATCAGATAGAAGGTTGCGTGTGGCTTCCGGAAGGTGGGGGGAAATTAGTTTACGTTCGTACGGCCCGTTTCTGGGAGAACGATTCTATTGTGTTAGTTATTGATTTATCACTGAACTCTTGCCACAGACGCTGAGGTCAGGGAAAAATTTTCAGCGATGCCAAACTTTAACGATTATTTTGGTATTGAAAAAAGTTGGTGAACAGTATTAATTTCAGAGACATTTGTGTGTTGAACATCAAATAAAATAGTAACAAAAATTCAATAACTGCCAGTAAATTTGGCTATTCTTTGTTACAATTTGATAATTTTTTACTTGAAAACCATATTACGCTTTTCCAAAATATTTTATATTCGGACAAATGTACTGGACATAACTTAAGATGATTATCGCACCTCAAGCTTTAAAAATTTTACAGTTCCTGAACACTTTTACGGTCTGCGGATTGAATTTTCTTCTAACTTCTTTATCTCCTGTTGTGTTATTCCTGATGAATTTTCATGTTGTCCCACAGGGATCTAACTTGTTGTCGGCTATAATGGTTCCTATTTATAGCAACAATGTCGCTTGCAAAGTTTGGGCCAGATTGGAAAAGGGTCGCGCCAAAAGACTTTTTGTTTCATCGGGAATTTGTTTTTGCTTTCAGTCCTGTTTTTGTAGGCATAAAGATCTTTCCTAGCAAAGCAACTTGGCAAAATTAGTTTTGCCAAAAATAATCTAGACTAACATTTGAAAAGGGCCTAACTTTTCAGGCAAAAAATTTTAAACTTTTTTAGCTCGAAAATTATAATTCCTACACAAATGTGGTTCATGAGAGAGTTTGGGAAAAAATGATTGAATTTTTAGAAAAAAATGATTTTTTCGAAATCCTAGTTCAGAGAGTTCAGATAACTGCAACACCAAATTAGTACTTTGAACATGGAACATCTATTGGAAACCAACCAACATTTGGTGAAGGTGTAATGCTAAACCGTGCCGATGTATCTGGTAGTTTGGCGGGCCGTTAAGTCACGTCAGTCCCAAACGGTTGCCTGTGGGGCACCAGAACAAAGCAAGTCACTGGCACAGTGGACCGTATACTTATCTGCGACGTGTGGAATCAAAGATCATCAAATACAAAAAAAAAACGTGGATGTAAGTGAATGAGGCGGAGAAGGACGATTGCCCCAATCCGTTCGGCAGGGGTGGATGAGGGCATGCGCCGGTTTGGCAACTCGCCGAACCATCGAGGACGCCGGCAGACGTTGGAGAGGGTGAAGGCTCCTTCGTCGAAGTCCAGCAGGAAGTCGAAGAACTCCTACAATTCGGCCGAAGAAGGTCAGCGTCTACGTGCATACGGATGGCGAGGAGTAGTTAGCCGGAAACAGCAAGTGAAAATGAGGGTCTCCAGGAGAGACGAGACCAGGAGCCCTGATAAAACGTGCCCGAGATCCTAAGGTTCGGCAGGATCCGAACAAAAAGAGGTCGAAGGGAAAGGCCAAGTTTCCGAAGCGCCAACTGGGTGACAGACGGCGGCCAAACCCAAGTCCAAGCCCAAACCGAACCGGATCAGGAACAAGAGGAAGGCATTGGTTGTAAAGGCCCCGGAAGGTTCCTACGCCGATGTCCTTCGCCAGATGAGGACAAGCGATAGGCTGCTAGGCATAGGAGGGGCTGTCAGGAGAATCCGACGAATACGAGATGATCCTCGAACTCACCCGTGGCTCAACGGTGAAAAGCGCGGAGTACATTTCGCTTACGAGATATCTTAACGAGATAGCCACGAATGTTGAGGTCAAGGGTGCATTGAAGGATTTATGTAAGATCGAAGCGGACCAGAGTATGCGGGAAGGGCCTGCTAAATCAGGGACACAGGTGGCGTTCGCGAAACTTCCGGTTGCGGCAGCGAACGCAGCACTCAAGTGTGGGCGGCTAAAGGCTGGGTGGCCTATCTGTCAGATAGCCATCCCCCAGCAACCGGAAAGGTGTTTCCGTTGTGTTGAGTATGGGCACAAATCTTTTGCCTGTAAGGGCATCGATAAGAGTTGTCTGTGATGGCGGTGCGGTGAAGCCGGCCATCAGGCGGCTGCAAAGATGCAAAATGTCTCCACTGCGGTGGAAGACACAGGACTGGCAACCCTACGACCCTGGACGTGGCGTTAGTGGCAGACCCGTATCGCAGGACCTCGGATGGCAGTAATTGAGTAACCGATATAGCCAACTGGCTGCGATATGGGTTACAGGAAGAGGTGGTGTCGGCTGTAGAGAAAGGCCTCGTGAAAGCCAAGGTCAATGGGATCTTCGTCTGTAGCTACTAAGCCCCCTCAAGGTGGTCTCTGGAGAGGTTTGGCGTCATGATGGACAAAATCGTTGAAGGTCTCACGGGCAGAAGCCCAGTTTTCATAGGCGGCGACTATAACGCGTGGGCCGTAGGCACAATTTTCCCGTATGTTTGGATAACGTGCCGCTATTAAGCCTATCCCCATTCTGATAACCGATAGCGATTTCTAGCGCCACTGGAAGGCAACACAATTCGACCGGAACATCTTTGTCGAAGTGTTAAATAAGGAGCGGAACTTGAAAAACCTGTCCGCAGAAAACCTGACGAGGGTACTCGCACGTGCATGTGATGCTGCGACGATGAGGAGTGCCAAGCAGAAAGACACTCGGCAACCCGTCTACTGGTGGACGACGGAAATCGCGGACCTGCGTACTAGCTGCCTACGGGCTAGGCAACATATGCAGAGAGCAAGGTCCCCGTCAGCGAGAGCAGAGCGAAGAGTGCCCTACGTAAGTGCGAGGTCTACCCTCTGGAGGGCAATCAAAGTGAGCAAAAAGACACGATTCAGGCAACTCTGCGAGGACGCCAACGATAACTTCTGGGGCGACGCTTACAGTATTGTCATGGCCAAGACGCTAAGCGGGGGTGTGTCACAGGAAACGTGTCCGAACAAACTGCGCGAAATCGTCAACGAGCTGTTCCCACAGCACGAGGAAATTTCATTGCTAAGTCCCTCCAGTTGAACAAAGCTCCGGGTCCGGATGGCATCCCTAACGTTGCAATGAAAGCCACGCTCATTGAACATCCCGAAATGTTCCGGTCATCACTGCAACAATACGGGGATGAGAGGGTCTTCCCAAACGTGTGGAAGCGGCAGCGATTAATGCTCCTGCCAAAACCGTTTTTGTCTAGTTTTTGTCTGGTTCACCACAAGACCGGGATGGTGCTGATCACCAACCTGATTCCAGCACAATCAGGAAAGATTCAAGATGGACCGTGCGCAATCGAATCCAAGCGTACCTGGGGGTGATGATCGACGACCGGCTGAGCTTTACGACCCACGTCGACTACGCCTGTAAAAGAGCGGCAATGGCGACAGCAGCCCTCTCAATGGCCATGTCGAATAACTCGGCGATCCGCGGCAGCAGACGAAGGGCCCTGACGAGTGTGTCTTCGTTCATTTTGCGGTACGGAGCGGCAGTCTGGAAGGCAACCTTGAGCAGGCAGTGTAATTTGCGCAGGCTCTGCAGTGTGAAGCGGCTGATGAACCTGCGAGTAATCAGCGCATACCGAACGGTATCCTCGATAGCTGCTGATGTTATGGCGGGGGTGATGCCCATCGGCTTGGACAGGTGGCCTCGCCATTCTTCCCAACCTTCTGTGACACAGTTGAGACATGTAGGGTTCAACTGTCCGAGGTTCGAGGGGGTACGAACTTACATGCTTGCCGCCTACGGACCAGACACGACAGCCGACATCATCGTGCGGAGGATGTGTGAAAATGCCAATACTTGACGCGTGGTCAGCGATGGGTTCACCCGGATCATGACTACCATGCAGAGAAATTGTAACCAGCACTAGTACGCGACCGGTGTAGGGTGACTCCCTTTTTAGGGAGCATCTGAGTAGTGTGCGTCCGAACCTGGCAGTAAAGCATACAAAGATAAGACTTTATCCGAGACGAACGCGCCCTCCGCGACGGAGGCTGTGGGGATAAGACCTTTTCCGCAGTTGAACTCGTAGGGGGAGAGTATTCACGTCGCGGGGGAAGAGTATTCAGTACTCTCGGGTAGGGTGACTTCACGTCGTCGGCAGGTGAGTCACTCGAGTCGGTGTAGGATGACGTCTTCGCCGGGAATCATCCAAGCAGTTTGTTTCGTAAAGCCCCGGACGTGTGCTGTGACAGGCGCGTGTCCAGGATAAGTTGCTCTCGATTCGGCACACGGACGGGCGAAGAGGAGAGGGCCTAGAGCCCAACCAAGCGGAGCCAAGATCTCGAGTAGTTAGAGGAGAAGAACAGAGGTGGAGCGCACGATAGCCGTACAAACCAAGCGAGCCTCGAGTTACGAGTAAAGGCCGGACCTCGAGTCGTCAGAGGAAAGGTCCTTAGACTTGGACTTGAAATTTAGTAAGCCGATGAGCGCTTAAGCGTGGACTTGGTATCCCATCTCGGGTACAGCCTTCGATGCAGGTCCGGATGGGAATTATGACCAGAGGCCCCATGTAGACTTTATGGCGTAGGGTCGTCCGTAGTATCTAGGGTCGTCCAATTGCACCCATGGACCCCGAGTAGCATACTGGGGGGACGCGGTGGCTCGCCGTGCCATGGAATGTAAACCGTTAAAAGGATTTCCCACCTGGGTGATCAACTTATAAAAAAAGAGAGTTCAGAGAGGTTCATGCCAGATACTGTGTCTCGTTGGCGCGAAATCCGTCATAAACGACGTATTGATTTGCATTTCAAACGTTTCGATCCCAATTGGATCTTCTTCAGGGACTAAAAAAGTGTTTGTTCATTCGGTTCTGTTGATTACAATTTGTTTTATTACCGAAAAAGTGCCGTTTTCTCGTGAGAGTCAACCCAGCTGATCGTGATTTTCCCGTTTAATTTTAGTTCATTCGTGTTATTTAGACATGAGAATCATTGAATAATTGTTGAAACGTTTTCAAATCATTTTCTAAAATTCAAAGATTACAAATGAAATGAAACAAAACAAACATTTCCCCCTCAAAGGAAAGGTCTAAGTCAGATCAGATAACTAAAATCACAAAACCATAATAGCTTGAATCGAACGTCAATTCGGATACTTTCTGTTAGGAAAAATCCTTCGAAACCGGGCCCTAAACGTTCAACAGTAGATGTCAGTGACCAGTGACCAGCGCTAGTTGTTCTAGTAGCTCAATTCGGAGCCAAGCTTCACTGAACATAATCGATGCTGTATGCTGGCAATGATTATGACGAAGGTGATGCACTTTGACATGGCAGTTTTTCCCGCAGTTTTATCTGTTCCATAGTCTGAATTCGTGCCAGTCTTTATCCTGGGACAGGGACGGTTTATCCTTTCAGAGTCTATTTTTGGGACCAAAGTAGGCTGCTTCGACTGGTTTGGGAACGATGTTTTTTTCGGCCAAGAACAGGCCAGTCACGTTCTGGTAAAGCAACCCTGCTGAGATATTCAAATCGTACACAACATCGTCTACAGGCTCATAGAGGAAGCCGGCGCCAACTACGATGAATGGTTGCAATAATCAACAATGTCACCTTGTGTAGTTTCAGGGATTTTGCCAGCAAAAAATCGCCTCCAAAGTCCATCCGCGCTCTCTGATTTAGATCGGAAATCACCGGCACAGGCAGCTGCCCGGATCGCGTTTCAGGACATTGACGACCGGATTATGTTCGCCGAAGCGTGAATCAAAAGCTCCTTTAGCGAGGAACCGGAAAAAAAGTCCAAATCGCGTGATTTTGACGTTTGAATTGATTATTGACCAGCACGGATTCTGCACACACTTTTTTCTGGATTCAAACGGTTCCGGGACGAAAAAGTGCTGGAGCTTTTACTCAAACAGTTGGTCATTCGGCTGCAGGGAACTACCTTTAGGACCAAAGTGAAAGCGAAAAAAAAACCCCGTGTTGAATCGAATATGGCGGCAGGCACACGTTGACTGCCAAATACGAATCGGGTGCGTTTCCGGTGATGAAATAACGTTCCGCTAATTGAAAATCCGCTCCGGCAATAGGGAAAGCGCGAATCGTGAATTCATCGTTCTTCACTGGCACAAACTGGAGGACTCGGGATGCGTTCGTTCATCAAATTGGCAGCCTACGCGTTTGGTGATTTGAAATTTACAAACAAATCAACAGTGAGATTTCAACTTTTACTAGTTTTTTTTTTGTTTATTTGGAATCAATCAACCAATTGGATGCTATCAATCGAAAATAACCGAGAGATCGACTGTAGAAAATGTTGTGATGGATTCTAAATCAATCCTTATTAATATTTTTTTAGATGAAATTGTTCCTTGTTTTAAAACTTTAGTTGAGTAATAAAAATATCCATTTTTTTACAAGTTGCAAGATTCCTTGAAAAAAGCGTTTACAGAATCCGAAACGTTGGAATCTTAGATTGCGCATGAATAAAGATTACTCAAAAGTGGAATTGATCTTAAATCTGAGTTACAAAAATCAGCATAAAAGTTTGATAAACTCGAACAGATTCATTAAATCAATTAGAAAAAAAAACTACGGAAAGGCGAGCGGCATAATTCCAGCAGCAATTCCAAAACCTCAGCGGAAAGCCAAAACGAAACATCAACCCAAACAACGGAGGAATCTTCGGCTACATTCTGATTAAATTTTTACGCAGGCCTCCGGAAAAAAGAAGAAGGAAATAATCCAAATTGTAATCTTTTTTTTTTTCTCCATTACTTCCAGATTTTTTCCCTGCACGCGCGCGCCTTTTTTCTGCTGCCGGTCCGGAAAAATGCCATTCAATAGACTGGAGGAAAACCTACCCTGGGCGACCAACGGAAAACATGAAAAAAATAAAATCTTGCTACTTTCTAAGGGAAACATTCCTGCTGCTACTTTGCTTTGCTTCGCCAGGTTTCGAGAACCCTGCCATGGGCGCTGGAATTCTGGGACAGGAGTCGAAGGCAAACGGTCCCATTTTTTGGTGAGAATCTGAAGAATAAAGTCTCAATCTAACTTTTTCTTAGATTTAAAAAAATCAATTTATTAGCTTAATTTTTCAAAAGTTAGATAAAGAAGAGTTTACAAAAAAAAATGAATATTAGAAATCAGCGCCCGAAATTCATTCAAAACTTACTCCTATATTCTTTGCACCATGGAAAAATGTGAATTTTGTTGCCTTGTGTTGCTGATATTTTTTTATTTCTTTTTTTTTTCACGTAAAATAATTTTTTTAATATTCCTTGAAATTTGTTAATAATCTACTCTACAAAAAGTTGCCAAAATTTTTTAGCACGTATCCGGGCTATTAAATTTGAAAGTCTGACAAAATTCGGTCATTTGATTTCATAATTGTTTACCAAAAATCCGAGCAATATCCCGACAAATTTGGTCAAAACTCAGGAATTACTCAATAAAAACCAAGAAAATAACTTAGCAAAATATTGTTCATCAAAATTTATCAGCAGATTTTTGATTTAACACAGCCTTCCGAAAAACAATTCATGATTATCTGTTTTAAACTTTCTCAACAAATTTAGTTTAGAAAAAAAATAAAAAAAAATTGTAGAACACGGTTTGATTTTTTTTTGTTTGATTTGGCGAAAAAAATTAAATAATCAGGGAAAAATCCGAACATATATCAATGTAATTCAGACGGCCTGAATCGAACTTTTCACAAATTTTGAACTAAATATCCTGGCAAACCCGAATAAAACCGGGCCATCTGGCAAGCTTGGTATAAAACGATTTATACTATTTCATGATTTTATCGATTTATATGTTTTAAACTTGTTGTTATCTGTCAACGACTAATAATGTTTCTACACAACAAAAGCAAGGTACAGGAAAGCAGGAGACGCATTTAAAAGATGTGATCCCAAATTAAGCTCAGAAAGCCCAAAAAACGCTTCTAAGGCCGGAAAACGCATTTTTAAGATGTGTGTGATCCCAAATTAAGCTTAAAATGCAGAAAAACGCTTCTATGGCCAGAAAACGCATTTTGAAGTTGTGATCCCAAATTTAGCTCAAAATGCCCAAAAAACGCTTCAAAAGGCTGGAAAACGCATTTCAAGGTTGTGATCTTCAATTTAACTCAGAATGACCAAAAAACACTTCTAAAGGCTAAAAAACGCATTTGAAAGTTGTGATCCCAAATTAAGCTCAGAATTTCCAGAATGTCTCAAAAAAAGAAAACGTTTCTAAAGGCTAGAAAACGCATTTTAAAGTAGTGATCCCAAACTAAGCTCAGAATGCCCAAAAAACGCTTGTAAAGGCCAGAAAACGCATTTTAAAGTTGTGACCCCAAATTAAGCTCAGAATGTCTGAAAAACACTTCGAAAGGCCAGAAAACGCATTTTAAAGTTGTGATCCCATAATACCAGAAAAACGCTTCTAAAGGCTAGAAAACGCATTTTAAAGTTGTGATCCCAAATTAAGCTGAGAATGCAGAAAAAACGCTTCTAAAGGCCAGAAAACGCATTTTAAAATTGTGACCCCAAATTAAGCTCAGAATGCCCAAAAACGCTTGTAAAGGCCAGAAAACGCATTTTAAAATTGTGACCCCAAATCAAGCTCAAAATGCAGAAAAAACGCCTCTAAAGGCCAGAAAACGCATTTTAAAATTGTGACCCCAAATTAAGCTCAGAATGCCCAAAAACGCTTGTAAAGGCCAGAAAACGCATTTTAAAATTGTGACCCCAAATTAAGCTCAAAATGCAGAAAAAACGCTTCTAAAGGCCAGAAAACGCATTTTAAAGTTGTGATCCCAAATTAAGCTCAAAATGCTCAAAAAACGCGTGTAAAGGCCAGAAAACGCATTTTAAAATTGTGACCCCAAATTAAGCTCAGAATACCAGAAAAACGCTTCTAAAGGCCAGAAAACGCATTTTAAAGTTGTGATCCCAAATTAAGCTCAGAATGCAGAAAAAAAACGTTTCTAAAGGCTATAAAACAAATTTTTAAGTTATGATTCCAAATTGAGCTCAGAATGCCCAAAAAACGCTTCTAAGGCCAGAAAACGCATTTTCAAGTTGTGATCCAAATTAAGCTCAGAATGCCCAGGAAAGATTTAAATCGAGCATTGATGAAAATTTCAGAATTTTTTGACAGTTAACAGAATTTGAAAAACACAGACAGACAGAATTTGAAAATCACAAACAATTCCAGAATGAGAAATTTGCAATAATATTGGTGCCTCCACCCTAATCGGAAGTATTTGCCCGGGAACAAAAAAGATGTTTGCAACCTAAAATAATAATTCGCTGCCATAGCAATCTCTGGGCCCTGGCAGCAATAGACCTTGCCCTTTTTTTCGCCGGCTGCCTCCCACTAACGTGAGAGAAAGCGTCGAAAATACCTTCGGTTCGGTATTTTTCCTCCCAGCCTACTGCTGCTTCTGCTTTTCCGTTTTTCTATCCCGGGGTCGTTGTTATTTTCTTCCGAGAATTTTCAAACACAAAAATTACAATTTTCTGGTTCACCTTTTGTTGGCCGCCATCCTGCCGTAATCCGGCAATCTGACGTATGCGCCAACATTACCGATTTGTGTTTTTTGCAGTTGAACGATAGAAGATACCAAACTCGACCTAATAACATAAAAATATGTTCAGAAATGTTAAAAAATACCAACATAACATTATGAAAACAAAATGACGTATGCGCCATTTCTACTCAACGTGACGTAAGTTTAATAAAAAATATGTTTGCAACGCTTTGATTACGTCTCAAAGTAACAATGAGTGTGAGCACCATAATAAAATACTGTTTTTGTCTAATTCTTTAATTCTACGAATTAAAATTACTATTAAATTACTAGTGGCAGCTTCAGAACAAATAGAAATGAGGGACAAAGCCTATATACCTTTGTAAAATTATTATTAATTTCAAAAGATGCCAATGGCTTTGCCTATTCACGAGGAGGTTGGGAAGGGCGGAAGGAGGTGGGTTTGGGTCTTAATTAAGTCCTCGTGTTTCATATTTTTTGCATAATGAATGACGCGTTTAAGTGTGGACATACTTGGTGAACAGCTTTGCTTTCATTTGTTAGATTGTAAGCATATGAAAATGCTTTTTTGAAACCTGAACCGGAAATATCAGGCTTTACCCGTCGGCGTTTAACGTCCTGGCGAAGGCTGTGCTGGAGTATGAAGACCCTTTTCTTATCCAGGGAAAGGTTCCAATACTCTTCATTTGTTTTAATTCTCCTCACTGTGGAAATGTGATTCGAGCAATTGAATTCACATTTACATGTTGTGAGAATCACATTATGCTTCCGTTTCCTGTTTGCCGCAGATTCCAAATACTTCGTTTTACGCTTCGTTAGTCCAGGCACCTGTTCTATTACCGGATTATCCTCAGGCTCACTCTCGCTCATGCTACCAGCTTACCATCCACGAGCCGCGAATATTTGACTGATTGTGATAGAAAATATCTGGAAATGGTTCGTCGCATGCTACTATGGATGTACGTCATTTGGTCTTGGAAACTGTGAAAAATAATAGCTGTTTCCACAACAAAATGACGTTGGTAACATAACTTCCGTTAATAAATCTTTTTCCACAAATCATGTATTTGGCCATGTTTTGTCATCGTTTAAACTCATAGTGTACAGATTTGATTGTTGAAATTTGCTCGGAGGCTCGATAAAAAAACGTTTTTGCAAAAAGCTCCGTACTGAAAAATTTACTCGCTGGCGCATACGTCAGATTGCCAGATTACGGCAGCATCGTCATGTTGTGTTGCGGCCAAGTCAAGAGCAACCCAGAGAAACACGAAAAAAATTGGATGTTACGTAAACGTTCCTCCAAAGAAGGTAAACCCCAAAGATGAGATAACTAGATGAAATAAGAGCCTCCTAATGGGTGCGTTTTTCTTATTTTCCGAGAACTTTATTTGCTACCCAATCAACTCCCCAACAGAATGAACGAGCAAATGATTGGTAAATTAATAACGCAAATTTATTTTTTAATAGAGGGCTCCTGCTGCTGAATCTGTTTTTTCCTCCTCTTTTCTTATCAACCTTCTAGGACACAGAAGGTTCACCTTTTCTCGTTCATAGATTCTTGCACCTTCAACGAAGCAACAAACAAATTTAAATTTGGGGCAAACTTTTTCCATCAGCACCCCCGTCATCACGTTCGTGGGTGGATGGGTGTTGACTTTGAGATACCGGTGCCGAATTTTCCAAGCTTCAATAGTTGCCGCCACGTTTCATTGACTTGGCCTTAGTTATGACGTCGACGTCTTTCTCTCCAAGGACCAAGAAAGGTGCCAAACTGATGGCGCCATGCAGCTTTTATTTTGGCTAGGAGGGCATCAGCACTCTGCTTTTCAGGTGCCACCGAAAAACTTTCCGCTACTGCTGGCGAGAGTGAAAACTAATTTTCATAAATTAACCATTAAAATCAGAAAACGCTAGCAGCACGAATCTTCTCGGGGATGCCGTGATTCAATGAGAAATAGAGTTTCCATTAGAAACATTTAATAATAATAATAATAATTCATGTTTTATTAGTGTAACATAAGATATGTACAATCTTTTTTAAGTGTTACATTTGGGTTTGTGTGGTTTTGATTTATGTCTAATGTTTCTGATGCACTTTCATATTTAACTAGAGAGAATCAATTGTTACCTTATAATGCAAATCTTGATAGTGAAGCTTTCTTGAATTCCAATTTTGATTTGATGGATTTAATAAGGGTAGGAAGATGATTCCCGTTTGAGATGCCTCTAACGAGAAACGAGTTGTTGTAGTAGACTGAGCTATGAGGTGGAATGACAAAGTTAATAGTTCTAGAGTTTCTTACAGGAATAAAAAGTCTTTTAATGTATTGAGGACCTCCTCTGGTGACAATTCTATGGACTAAAACGCACGATCTATGTTTATAAAAGTTATGGAATGGGCAGCCAATCAACATTTTTTGAAGATGAGAAACACTCGAAAATCTAGACAAACCATAGACATACCGGACACATGAGTTCAATGCTACTCGGAGTTTTTCCAGGGACCTAGCTGAACAATTCGAATATATGAAATCTCCATAAATGAATAATGGATAGATGTAGGGGAAAGGTTTCCTAAATGGGCCTATCGGGTTAAATGACCCTACGGCTGTTTGATGAAATGGCTGACTAGACAGCTTATCTGACCAATGCATTTTGAGGGTGATACGCTCAGAACATAAGGCAAGAAAGAATTTCATAAATTTACAAACTCAAACAAATTTAAAAAATCATACAAGGTTTTGATACTTTTTGATGTAATATTTCGACTTTTAAAAATTATACGTAAAGAAGCTTAAAACAAAAACTAGGATGGTTTTTGTTTCTTACTCAAATGAATTTAAGAAATTAAACATATTTCAGCTTTTGTGGACGTTTATTAATGATTATATAGTGGAATAATAGAGTGTTTTTGTATGCCCCCATCATGTTTGTAAAATGCCTCCATCCTAAAATAACAGATTAAATAGAATAAATAAATGATTTTTATCGTTGAACCTTCAAATCTAAGCTCTGAATAACATCTAAAGGGAGAATTGAAGATCCGAAAACAAATTTGATAAAGTTTTTCTCATGGATAAACTGACTCCATAGTATGGCAACCCTAACATTTGTTTTATTCCATAAAATTATAATATACACCAATTTTTATAAAACTTCAGCTTTATCTTATGGAAATTATTACTTTCTAGCAGTTTCAATGAAATTATACGGAAATATTGCCCAAAAAACAGAAATTTTGTTCAAAACATAAATAGGCGCATTTAGCCCGCAAGGTTTGAGGTTCGGCATTTTAGACAACACTTACAATAAAATCGTTTTCTTGGAAACATAAGAAAATTTTAACATAAAAATTACTCCAATGTATAGAAAACAGATGCCTGCACACGTGTATATGGTTTTTGTACACATATTCGATGTGATATTTGAATAAATCAGTGTTCTGCTTAATAGGCGCATATAGCCCGCTCCTCCCCTAGCTTTTGAATAGTTTTAATTTAGTTTCTATGTCGAGGTGCCTTGTGGTAAGATTATGCCTTTTTAAAGATCCATAGATTTTGCTACATTGTTTATTCACTTGCCTTTTCCATGACAGTTCATGATCAAAAACTATGCCAAGATTTTCAGCAAAATCTGTAAAGGTTATCGCGGAGTTCGCCAAGCGAAGACTCGGCAATTCTGAAGTTCTGTTCCATCTATTAAAAAAAAGAGCTTTAGTTTTTGCGGGATTTATAGGTAGAGAATTTGAGTATGACCATTCATTTACTTTTTGCAAATCATGATTGATTTTCTCACAAACTTCATTTATTGACGTTGATCTGTCAGAGCAAAAATATATTTGCACGTCATCTGCAAACATTTGAATACTGCAGTATTTAAGAACTGGAGGAAGATCGTTTATGAAAAGCGAAAACAATATTGGACCAAGAATGGAGCCTTGGGGAACTCCTGACTCAATCGGCATTAGGCTTGATAAACAACCGTTTATGAGAACAGCCTGAGTACGGCCCTGAAGGTATGATTTGATCATTTGATCATTTGATTTATGTAACTGCAGGAAGGTTTGCAAATTGAAGGAAATAATTGAAAATTATTGACAATAAACAACAATCTTTATTTTGGCTTGGATTTTTTTAATTGTTATGAAATTAAATCAAACAAATTAATTTGTTTTGTTTCGATTATAGTCAATTTAACATCTTTATGTCATTGATGACTTATATCAACGATGCAGTTGGAGGACAGTCATGGAAAAACTTATCCGGTACAACTGTGATCGATGTTTACTCTTGGGCTCGAACTAACGGACATCGGCTCAGGAAGCAACTGATTTGCCAACTGAGCTATATCACAAGCTCTCATACAAATTACCTAGAATTGCAACAGTTAGCAAAATCTTAAAAAATCAAACAACTGTATATGTGAATTATTTTATCGGATATATTGTTAAATATTCTTTGAGAAAGAGTACTTAAGAATTAAAAGATTAAAGACGGATAGAAGATTAGAATAAGATGAAAGATGTTGAAAATGAGCAGATGTATAATTTTAAATTGCAAAACTTTTCTTCACATTTCATCTCTTTGTTCAGCACCTTGCAGTTGTAAACATTAAGATACGGATTTAGAATAAAACAACAAACATTTTTTTCGCATGTTTTTCAACATCGATTTTCTCTTATCTAGTCCCTGAAATTTCATCTAGGTTGGATTCATTTCTCTACACAACAAACACTGTTTAACAAATTGGACTCATTCTATGCTTTTAAATTCATATTCATAAGGGCAAATTTGGATTATATGTTCAAAAATCTTATTCAAGTGTGGAATGCAGATTAAATTTGGTAGAATTGTCAAACTAATAACGTGTGAGTACGATGCTGCTTAGAATTTCACATGCGCGGCAAGCGTCAAACGAGAATTCCGGTCAGCAATGTATATAAAGAAAATCTTATCTGTAAAAGATCGTAGACTTACTATTTGGATTGTTATTTCAAAATTCATAATTCGAAATTCAAAATGAGTCAGTTTGAAAACATATCCCAGTACTTAAATGTGTCAGTTTTGAAGATTCTTTATGAAACGACTTGGGTTAAAAAAAAAATCATTACCGGATTAAAGTTATGATTTTTTTTTGTTAGTTTCTAATTAAAAAAAAAACGATGTTCAGGTGATAAATTCTGCTGCCAGTTTAATATTTTCCTGATTTTTCTATGACAATTTCTAAAAGTGCAGATTTTTAAGAAACACAGGTGAAACGAATTTGCAAAAAAAAGTAATCTGAAACGAAAAATATGAATCCTAAACATTTGTATAATTTTGGAAATTGGCTTTCGGCAAAGGTTAAATTTTTTATAATTACTGAGAAGTTTTGAAATTTGTACATGACCACTGCCATATGTCCCCGATCCACTTTTTCCTATCAATTCCCTTTACGTACTAATCAAAAGTTATCTTCTCATGCGTCATGTGCCAAAGGACCAAGGCCGCATCCATTTATTGCGTAACGCCAGAAATGCACTTTTTTAACCCGTTCCCTCCATATGTCACAAATCAAAATACTGCGACACATCCTGCTAAAAAATACGAAACACAGTTAAATAAACGCTGTTATTTCAACTAAGGCCGAAACAAATTTGAAATCCTTCTTTGTCACTTGGAATGAAAACATAACGGGGGGAGCATAGAAAAAAATAATCCAAATTTTCAATAAATTTTAACAAACTGGACTAAAGCTTGCATGCAACAAACTTGCAAACAATCTACATTGTACAAAAAAATCAAGTTTTTTTTACATCAAAAATTGAAAAAAAATCTCGAATACAAAATTCAAAAAGCCTTGTCGTAAAAGGCGACTTAATCGATGACGACAATGGCAAAGGGAACTGGAATACCCTATCGGACCTGTTAGAAAGAAACAACCCAAGGTGCCCAAAGTGTGCTGCTCATGGGAGCGCATAAACGGTCTCATGCATAAGACCGTGCTTATGCGGTGGAAGGCTGGCGGGTTGTAAATGTGTCAGTCGATAACGGTAGTCTGTGGCACCGGGACAAACCCCACAGTATTGCAGTCCTTGCTGCGCCAAAGCAGGGCATTGGCATAGTCGACCGTTGGTTTCCCTAGCTACCCGTGGGATTCACAAGTTATTAAAAATACTAGAACTAATATCTAAAGATAAAAGGAAGAAGGAGGAGAGTGCGGAAAATGGTTCAAGCCCTAACGGCGATCTCCAGCTAGGCAGCTTACAGTCCATCTGGTAGAAACTCCAGAAGGCTTCATAGCGGAAGAAGGAAGAGAGCATGTCAGCTCTTCAGAGATAGAAGAAGTTCCTGTACCGAAGGCATTGAAGGACGCGATGACAGAAATGATGGCTTTGACTAGCTTAGTTTTGAGCAAGCAAAACATTCATAAAAAGGTCAAGGACAAGCTTGTAAAGGCTATGGCTCTTTTTAAAGAGGCAAACAAAGCAGTCCTAGAGATGGTAAGAACCAGTGTTCAAAATTTTCACAGTCAAAGCTCAATCTTCACTCAACTGACAGCATCCTCTCTGTCAAAGTCATAGCTTTGAAATAGCTTTCATATTTGTATCTTTCAAAGTAAAGGAGCTTTTTACCGTATTCATTTCCTGTCAAAATCCTTTCAAATTCATTTGAAAGCCGCTCCAGTCATATTCAATTGAAGATGATTGATGTTCTTATTCATGATTATTTTTGCAGGTCCTTGATGAAAATTTTCGCTTTCTGAATATTTTTGTCTTTCATATTCAGAATAAATAGGCACTACGAGATGTTTTATATGGTAGCTGTAATCTAAATTGCGTAGTCCGTCGCCTACTGAGGACATAATTTGAAGATCATTATTTTTCAAAACGAAAGATAACCAAAAATTGGTTTAATGTTTTTTTGTTTATATTTTGAATTTCTATGAAATAAAACTAGAATTGGAAAGATAAACGAATGTGTATGCCAAAACAATCCATAATTCCAAGAAAATCACTGAAAACTACACACATCAAAACAATCTTGTGTGCAATCGAATTTGCATACACCGCATCATGTCCTTTACACCGCCGCACGCAGTAGTGTTTGTTGTTGTTGCTGTATTCAAGCGTTCCTTGGCGCTCTTTCAATCCTTCATGACTGAAAATGTCTGCCTTTCAAATGAATATGAATATGAACAGCGCACACAATCATCGAAAATTCAAAGGCGGTTTCCAGCTTTCATTCCTATTGGACTGAAAGCCGGGCTAGTATTCGTTCAATTTGAAAAGACTGACAGCAATAATGGCTTCATGTGAGCTTGAAAGCCGAAAAGCTTGATTGTGACAGGAATAAGTGTTGCGTGACTTTGAGCTTGTGCTGTGTTTGGCTTTCAATGATTGAAACGAATATTTGTGACACTGGTAAGAACGTAAAATGCAGCGCTACTAGTAGAGGAACCGAAGCAGAGAAACCCTACAGGGCGAATGTCAGTCGCCCGAAACGGACCGATGCCTTCGTTCAAACTCTGCCTCGAAGCTCTGAGAGTGTAAAGAGGAAACGAGGGTCACCAGGTGATGCAAGACCTGGCACACTAAAGAAGAGGGCCCGAGACCCGATGGTTCGACAGGACCCTGGTCAATTGAAAGCCAAGGACGACAGGCCCAACGAGGAAGCGCCCTTCGAATGGCAGACAGTGACAGGCAAACACCGTACGAAGAGAGCTACAAAAACAAATCCCAAGCCCAAGAAGCAGCGAACCCGCGTAAGGGAAAAAGGTGAAGCTATCGTAGTTAGGGTGCCAGAAAGTAGGTACAAACGCGAACGTGCTTCGTCAGATGTGGACTGACGACAAGCTTGTTGGACTAGGTGAAAACGTGAGGAGGATCCGTCGTACTCGTTCCGGAGAGATGATCCTCGAGTTGAAACGAAGTTCAGCAACAAAGAGTGCATCCTTCAAGGTGCTAGTGGAGGAAGTTCCAGGCGAGGCGTGCGGAGCAACCATCCGTATCAAAAACTTCGACGAAATTACGACAGGAGATGAAGACAGCGCTAGTCGACCAGTGTAAGATCGGCGAAGATCAGATCTCGATCCGATTGAGACAGAGTCCTCCCAAATCCGGAACATAGCTCAGGTAGCAGTTGTGAGGCTTCCAGTGATAGCAGCCAATGCAGCACTCGAGTGCAGGCGGCTAAAGGTGGGCTGGTCAGTTTGTCAGATAACCATCTCCTAGCAACCAGAGGTATGCTTTCGATGCATGGAGTACGGCCACAATTCGTTTGACTGCAAGAGAGTTGACAGACGAGGATTATGCTGGTGGTGCGGAGAATCCGATCACATAGCGGCTAGCTGCAGTAAGCCGGCGAAGTGCCTTATTTGCACTGGTGACCATGTAACTGGCAACTCAAGGTGCTCTGCCTATCAAAATGCGCTAGCAGCGTTACCAAGGGCTTGGAAGTAATCCAAATCAACCTCAACAACTGTCACGAAGCAAAACAACTTCTGCGACAGACGGCGGTGGAAGAGAAGCTAAACATAGCGTTAGTAGCAGACCCCTATTATAGAGCCCTGAATGGCACAAATTGGGTGACCGATAATGCCAATCTGGCCGCAATAGGGGTGACAGAAAAGTTTCCCATACAAGAAGTGGTCACATCGAATGGGGAAGGCTTCGTGTTAGCTAAAGTCAATGGGATCTTCTTCTGTAGCTGCTAAGCTCCACCGAGGTGGACCTTGGAGAAATTTAGCGCTACGATGGATAAGATGGGCGAGGTGGTCACAGGTCGAAGCTCCGTTATTATCGGGCCCAGGAATGGTGTAGTTCCTACGAACGCTCCGTTATCGTGTGGGTAAGAATGCACAATGAGTCAGAGAAGAGGTAATGGCAGGTGAACGACGCTGGAGGACAAACAATTTGACCGGAATGTCTTTGTCGAGGTGTTGAAGTGGGAACAAAACCAGTCTAACTTGTCGGCGGGAAAACCTGACGATAGTACTCACACGTGCTTGTGACGCAGCAATCGTCACGGAGATCTAATCGTAAAAACCCACATTCACCAGTTAATTGGTGGACTGAGGAAATCGCGAATTTGCCTGCTAGCTGCTTTTGCGCTAGGCAAAACATGCAGAGAGCACGAACTCAAACGGAGAGAGACGAGGGCAGACCGCTTTTCAAAAATGCGAAGAGAAACCTCTGCAAGGCAATTAAAGGAAGTAAAAAATGAGTATTTAATTAAACTGTGCCAGCAGAAGCTGTACTGTGTACAAAGGCGAATGAATTTGCGGGTCATCAGTGCATACCGCACAGTTTCGTCGGAGGCTGCTTGTGTTGTAGCGGGAGTCATGCCCATCTCGGTTCTGTTGGTGAAGAACTCCTATTGCAACGAAAATAGAGGCACGCAAAACGTGAGAACACAAGCCAGAGTTAGCTCCATGGGCAACAGGCAGCAGCTGTGGGACAGCTCAGAAAGAGGAAGGTGGACCCATCGTTTGATCCCAAACATCAAGGAGTGGATAGAGAGAAAGCATGGCGAAGTGGATTTCTACATGACGCAATTCTGACATACGGCATCGCCGGTCTGCATAACATGCGGTGACGTGGTCGAGACCCCAGAATATGTGGTATTCTATTGTCCAAGATTTGAAGAGAAACGCGCCTACATATTCGGCGCCTGCGGACCAGACACGACAGTGGACAACATGTTGCAGAAGATGTGTGATGACATCAACCCTTGGCATGCAGTCAGCGATGGGCTCGCCCGGATAATGACTGCCCTGCCAAGCAACTGCGATCGACGTAGGATAACGTAACTTTACGTTGTCGTAGTATCCTCGTTGATATGTAAAGGTTGACGCGTTCCAATACGTAAACAGAGTCAACACGATTAGTTAAGACATCAAAAATAAATGTTTGTTGTAGCTCGATACGGCGCTTTTCGAGAGAAGCAATGCTTATCAGAGCACACCTTTGCTCGTACGGCGGAAATCGAAGTGATTCGTTCCAAGGAAGTGGACAAGTCGGTAGCAGTGTGTACTCTGAGTAGGAGCCCATACCTGAGCGGCGTATTCCATAATGCTACGAACCGAAGAGCAGTACACTGCTTTCAGTGCATAGACGTCGTCGAAGTCTTTCGTGATACGACGCAAATATCCTAATGCAGCAAAATCCTTCGCAGACGTGAGCGCGATGTGTTCAGCGAATGTTAGTTTGTTGTCAATTTTCACTCCCAGGTCGAGAATGGACTTGACATTCTCCAATGTTGAGCCCGAGAGTTGATATTCGAAGTTGACTGTGTTTCGTGCACGAGTGAAGTTGACTATCTTGAATGTTTTGGCGTTTGCCACCATTTCATTTAAGCGGCACCAATCTTCTAAGCTGCCGATGTCGTTTTGTAAGGCAAGACAGTCAACGGAACTGCTAATTCTTCTGAACAGCTTCAAGTCATCAGCATAAAGCGGAGTGTCGGATTGAAAAGTATTACATTGATCATTCACGAAAACTGTGAACAGAAGGGGTCCAAGGTGACTTGCCTGCGGTACTCCAGATGGGGTGTCGAAAGTTTGTAATCGTGAATTCCTAATTTTCATGAAAGCCTGTCGGTGCAATAGATTTGGGCAATCCAATCAACTGATCAAGCTGGAAAACCTAGGCGATCCATCTTTGCAAGGAGGGGTGTCTGTATGTACGGATGAGTATATAATGAGTCGACTCATTGGTACCAATTCATAAAATCCCTTCTTCGAATCCTAGCTCCCGCTCGAAAATCGAACTTCATACTAGCTGCTCAATGTACAGGAAGGGCCATAGCGCGTTGGACCTGGGATACATTAATGAAAGGACACGAGTGTCCGATTTTAAAAGAAAACGAAGTTTTATGTGAAAGTGCGTAAGTGTTTAATTGTATCGATCAGTCTCCCTTTTGATTTGAAAAATTGAATAGAAACAAATAAAAGAAGGTTTATAAAAATAAATTGGCTGACATATAGCCCCTGATTGTTGAATTTCATAACTTTCATGTGATTTAACATATGTTAATAAAACTAACCTATATTTTTGGTTATATTTTTTAATTGTGAAACAAATTGCAGAAATCTATAAAGGCACATAGCCAAAATGTTTCGATTTCGTTGTGTGTAAAATGTTGACGTAAGACGTAATTCTACGTCAAACTTGAATGTCAGAATATCTCATCTTGATATAATTTTGTTCTTGTCTTCTGATCAAATCATATTTTATTTAAATTTTAATTTCTTTATATTAATTTTTTTTCATTTCCAGGGGCAATTTTTTTTATTTGTTGGTAGCCCTATAAAATGATAACTCAGTCCTAGCAAAAAGTCAAACACACCCACACAGAACCCACAGTACGGAAAAGTTATGTTACCTCATTATGGCCTCAGTGTGAGAGGTTAATTTATCCAACTTTTTTTCACCTGGAAATATTTGTTTCCTTTTTTTCCTCTCTATGTCCTTACTTGAGTCCAGTCTCGGCAAAAACGTGTTACGACGATGAGTGATTTTTGATTAGCCTCAGAGATAGGCCTGAAGTTGCCAGGAAGGCGCTTGCCAAAAAGTTTGACGTTTAATCGCGTGGCTTATGAGAGAGTGAATAATGTTACACGTTCACTTCTCATTTACTGAAAAAAAAGTTGATAAATCATTGTACAAGTCTATTTTTTCAAATTAAATTTCGATTTGAAAACCATTGACTTCTAAATCTGTGTAAATTTAGCAATAACCTTACAGAAGATTTTGAGAATACGAACAGTTTGATCCAGAGTGATTTTTTTTATACAAATTTAGCGTGTAAAACAGCTTAATTATCTTTACTGATCACTCTCGTAATGGCATGGATAGCAGTTATGAAGATTGATGAGCAAGCTCAAAGTGAAATATTGGAAAACTTTCCGTATCGTCTACAAATTTTATCTGATATGTGCTTTGCAGCCATCATAAGAAATTATGATGCTGGGAACGAACGATGCGAAATGTTTTTGTAATGGAGTTTCACTTCGAAATGAAGGCAACAGAAAATATGTGTATACAGTTTTGTTAAATTAAATATCAATCACTAAAAATAAAATGTGGAGCTTTTCCTGTACAACTCGTTCGTGAAGAAATGGTAACCTCAAACTAAGAAGAAGGATAAGGTTTGTTTAAAAATTCTAAGAAGAGTAAATTGATCGTTGAAGAAATGTAGTTTAACCTCTAAATCGGTGGTATATTTTTCATCTGCTGATTGGAGTGTTCAATTTTCTTTCAAACCCCTCACTTGCTGGCGCACATTTATCCTCGAAAGGTTATCGTCCAAATACAGGGTTGTTTGCGCGGCCACAGAAGTAATTTAAAGTCGTAAGATTAAACCGTCTCCGTCGTCGTTGAATCTGCCCATCAAAATTTAATCAACGCTATCATCAGAAGAACTACAGCCATCCTTCCTACCCTTTATAATTATTTCTCGACATTATCCCATTCCTCCCATAGTTTTTTATCCTTGGTTTTTTTTTTCTCTCAAAACTCGACCCCGAACGACTCTTAGCTGCTCATATCGTGTGCTAAATTGGCCGCTTGTTTATTTCGATCCCTCCCCCAATTTTTTTTCTTCCTTACTTCTCTGGCTCGATCCTGCTCAATTCAATGATTCGACTTTTTTTCGCTTAATTTTTCTTGCTTACCCCAAGCAAGCTGCAATCTTGCAGAAATGAAAACTGCGCGCGAAGTTCTTCTCTTATTCGCACCCATTAAGCGTTATCTTTCGTGGCCCAGCGAAAAGCAGCAGCGGTTTTTTTTGTTGCTTCCTTTGGTCTTCTCCTGCTTCCCTTACAAAAGAGCTAACTTCTTAGTAATGAAACACAGTGAGGAAAAAATCTGTTGATCCAACGCAAAGTTGTTCAGGAAAAAAATCAAGAGAAAAACCACTTTGGGAAGTTCTTTTCATTCCGGGGCTCCGGCTTGAATTTGGGATTTTTGGTGAATCTCGCGTTCCCCAAAAACCGGTGATCATCAATTTTTCGGTCCGCGAGATTTCGTCCTTTTTGGATTTTTTTTCGTCCATTTTTCTTCGCAGCTTTCTTATCAACTACCCAAAAATATTAAGCACCAGACCGAGTGAGCAAAACATTTAGGTTTATGATGAAAAAATCGTTCGAAAAGAAAAAAAATTGAAACCACAACAGCCAAAGGAAGGTCGGAAATGTTGGACGATGTTTTTCCTTTTCCAGTTTTTTTTTGTCTTCTCACTTTTCTCTTCATTCTGTGTAGATATTTTAAATTGGCCGTTTCATTGCTTTGGTTAAGCTTATGGCATTTTCGGTTAATATTTATTGGATGCTTTTAGCAATCGTTGATGATTTACGTAGGATTCGCACCAAATGACAACATGTTTAGTAGGTGAACTTTAAAAACAGGAAACAACATTTTTTAGTAGTTTGTTTCGAAGTTTAATAATTGAATTTTTTTGAAAAACCTCAAGTTTTAGAGATATAATTATTTGATTATGTTGACAATTTTTAAAATTTTCTTAATAGTTTCAATTTTGTATTTATGATTTTTTTGTCAATAAGGTTGAATTTCCAATTTTGTAAGTTTTTCCACATAAGAATTATTTACAATTTTGTAAATTAATTATTTTTATTTTTCACTTTTGTAAATTGCATGATTTTTTGGTTCCAATTGACAGATTCGAGAAAATTTAAAAACTAAACAACAAAAACTAAAATATCTGGAAATTTTACAAAAAATTGAAAAATTCACAAGATTGACAGATAAGTTATGAAAAATAACAAACTAAACATAAATGATAAAGTTGAGCAAATTAAAAAAAATTATCATCAATGACCAAATTGACGAAATAAATATCAGTCATAAAATTTACAGGATTGACCAAATCGAGAATTGATAAAATTGACAAATATGAAAAAATAACCAAATTTAAAAAGGATGAAATAGACAAAACAATTAACATATTGATAAAATTTACTTTATGACAAAACCAACAAAATTGACAAAATTGACAAAATTGAGAAAATTGACAAAATTGAGAAAATTGACAAAATTGACAAAATTGACAAAATTGACAAAATTGACAAAATTGACAAAATTGACAAAATTGACAAAATTGACAAAATTGACAAAATTGACAAAATTGACAAAATTGACAAAATTGACAAAATTGACAAAATTGACAAAATTGACAAAATTGACAAAATTGACAAAATTGACAAAATTGACAAAATTGACAAAATTGACAAAATTGACAAAATTGACAAAATTGACAAAATTGACAAAATTGACAAAATTGACAAAATTGACAAAATTGACAAAATTGACAAAATTGACAAAATTGACAAAATTGACAAAATTGACAAAATTGACAAAATTGACAAAATTGACAAAATTGACAAACTTGACAAAATTGACAAAATTGACAAAATTGACAAAATTGACAAAATTGACAAAATTGACAAAATTGACAAAATTGACAAAATTGACAAAATTGACAAAATTGACAAAATTGACAAAATTGACAAAATTGACAAAATTGACAAAATTGACAAAATTGACAAAATTGACAAAATTGACAAAATTGACAAAATTGACAAAATTGACAAAATTGACAAAATTGACAAAATTGACAAAATTGACAAAATTGACAAAATTGACAAAATTGACAAAATTGACAAAATTGAAAAAAATTGACAAAATTGACCAAATTGACAAAATTGACAGAATTGCCGAAATTGACAAAATAACAAAATTGACAAAATTGACAAAATTGAAAAAATTGACAAAAATTGACAAAATTGACAAAATTGACAAAATTGACAAAATTGAAAAAAAAATGACAAAATTGACAAAATTGACAAAATTGACAAAATTGACAAAATTGACAAAATTGACAAAATTGACAAAATTGACAAAATTGACAAAATTAACAAAATTGACAAAATTGACAAAATTGACAAAATTGACAAAATTGACAAAATTGACAAAATTGACAAAATTGACAAAATTGACAAAATTGACAAAATTGACAAAATTGACAAAATTGACAAAATTGACAAAATTGACAAAATTGACAAAATTGACAAAATTGACAAAATTGACAAAATTGACAAAATTGACAAAATTGACAAAATTGACAAAATTGACAAAATTGACAAAATTGACAAAATTGACAAAATTGACAAAATTGACAAAATTGACAAAATTGACAAAATTGACAAAATTGACAAAATTGACAAAATTGACAAAATTGACAAAATTGACAAAATTGACAAAATTGACAAAATTGACAAAATTGACAAAATTGACAAAATTGACAAAATTGACAAAATTGACAAAATTGACAAAATTGACAAAATTGACAAAATTGACAAAATTGACAAAATTGACAAAATTGACAAAATTGACAAAATTGACAAAATTGACAAAATTGACAAAATTGACAAAATTGACAAAATTGACAAAATTGACAAAATTGACAAAATTGACAAAATTGACAAAATTGACAAAATTGACAAAATTGACAGAATTGACAAAATTGACAAAATTGACAAAATTGACAAAATTGACAAAATTGACAAAATTGACAAAATTGACAAAATTGACAAAATTGACAAAATTGACAAAATTGACAAAATTGACAAAATTGACAAAATTGACAAAATTGACAAAATTGACAAAATTGACAAAATTGACAAAATTGACAAAATTGACAAAATTGACTAAATTGACAAAATTGACAAAATTGACAAAATTGACAAAATTGACAAAATTGACAAATTTGACAAAATTGACAAAATTGACAAAATTGACAAAATTGACAAAAAATAGACAAATTGAAAAATTGACAAAATTGAGAAAATTGAGAAAACTCACAAAGTTGACAAAATTGATTAAATTGACAAAATTGACAAAATTGACAAAATTGGAACAATTGACAAAATTGACAAAATTGGAACAATTGACAAAATTGACAAAATTGACAAAATTGACCAAAATTGAAAAAAAATGACCAAATTGACAAAGTTGAAAAAATTGACAAAATTGATTAAATTGACAAAATTGATAAAATTGACAAAATTGGAACAATTGACAAAATTGACAAAATTGACAAAATTGACAAAATTGACAAAATTGACAAAATTGACAAAATTGACAAAATTGACAAAATTGACAAAATTGACAAAATTGACAAAATTGACCAAAATTGAAAAAAATGACCAAATTGACAAAATTGACAAAATTGACAAAATTGACAAAATTGACAAATTTGACAAAATTGACAAAATTGACAAAATTGACAAAATTGACAAAATTGACAAAATTGACAAAATTGACAAAATTGCCAAAATTGACAAAATTGACAAAATTGACAAAACTGACAAAATTGACAAAATTGACAAAATTGACAAAATTGACAAAATTGACAAAATTGACAAAATTGGCGAAATTGACAAAATTGACAAAATTGACAAAATTGACAAAATTGACAATATGTTCAAAATTGACAAAATTGACAAAATTGACAAAATTGACAAAATTGACAAAATTGACAAAATTGACAAACTTAACAATTTCATTTTTATCATTTTTGACACTTTTGTCATGCTTGTCATGTTAGTCATGTTTGTCATTTTCGTCATTTTTGTCATTTTTGTCAGTTTTGTCAATTTTGTCAATTTTGTCAATTTTTTCAATTTTGTCAATTTTGTCAATTTTGTCAATTTTGTCAATTTTGTCAATTTTGTCAATTTTGGCAATTTTGGCAATTTTGTCAATTTTGTCAATTTTGTCAATTTTGTCAATTTTGTCAATTTTGTCAATTTTGTCAATTTTGTCAATTTTGTCAATTTTGTCAATTTTGTCAATTTTGTCAATTTTGTCAATTTTGTCAATTTTGTCAATTTTGTCAATTTTGTCAATTTTGTCAATTTTGTCAATTTTGTCCATTTTGTCAATTTTGTCAATTTTGTCAATTTTGTCAATTTTGTCAATTTTGTCAATTTTGTCAATTTTGTCAATTTTGTCAATTTTGTCAATTTTGTCAATTTTGTCAATTTTGTCAATTTTGTCAATTTTGTCAATTTTGTCAATTTTGTCAATTTTGTCAATTTTGTCAATTTTTTCAATTTTGTCAATTTTGTCAATTTTTTCAATTTTATCGTTATTGTCATTTTTGTCATTATTTATTTATTTTTTTTTTTTGTCTTTATTATAGAGATTTTCAACTTTTGTTGGTTCGTCTCTTAAACTGTCATTATTTACATTTTTGTCATTTTTGTCATTTTTGTCATTTTTATCATTTTTGTCATTTTTGTCATTTTTGTCATTTTTGTCATTTTTGCCATTTTTGTCATTTTTGTCATTTTTGTCATTTTGTAATTTTTGTCATTTATGTCATTTTTGTCATTTTTGTCTTTTTTGTCATTTTTGTAATTTTTGTAATTTTTTCATTTTTGTCATTTTTGTCATTTTTGTCATTTTTGTCATTTTTGTCATTTTTGTCATTTTTGTCATTTTTGTCATTTTTGTCATTTTTGTCATTTTTGTCATTTTTGTCATTTTTGTCATTTTTGTAATTTTTGTAATTTTTGTCATTTTTGTCATTTTTGTCATTTTTGTCATTTTTGTCATTTTTGTCATTTTTGTCATTTTTGTCATTTTTGTCATTTTTGTCATTTTTGTCATTTTTGTCATTTTTGTCATTTTTGTCATTTTTGTCATTTTTGTCATTTTTGTCATTTTTGTCATTTTTGTCATTTTTGTCATTTTTGTCAATTTTTCGTTTTTGTCATTTGTGTCATTTTTGTCATTTTTGTCATTTTTGTCATTTTTGTCATTTTTGTCATTTTTGTCATTTTTGTCATTTTTGTCATTTTTGTCATTTTTGTCATTTTTGTCATTTTTGTCATTTTTGTCATTTTTGTCATTTTTGTCATTTTTGTCATTTTTGTCATTTTTGTCATTTTTGTCATTTTTGTCATTTTTGTCATTTTTGTCATTTTTGTCATTTTTGTCATTTTTGTCATTTTTGTCATTTTTGTCATTTTTGTCATTTTTGTCATTTTTGTCATTTTTGTCATTTTTGTCATTTTTGTCATTTTTGTCATTTTTGTCATTTTTGTCATTTTTGTCATTTTTGTCATTTTTGTCATTTTTGTCATTTTTGTCATTTTTGTCATTTTTGTCATTTTTGTCATTTTTGTCATTTTTGTCATTTTTGTCATTTTTGTCATTTTTGTCATTTTTGTCATTTTTGTCAGTTTTGTCAGTTTTGTCATTTTTGTCATTTTTGTCATTTTTGTCATTTTTGTCATTTTTGTCATTTTTGTCATTTTTGTCATTTTTGTCATTTTTGTCATTTTTGTCATTTTTTAATTTTTGTCATTTTTGTCATTTTTGTCATTTTTGTCATTTTTGTCATTTTTGTCATTTTTGTCATTTTTGTCATTTTTGTCATTTTTGTCATTTTTGTCATTTTTGTCATTTTTGTCATTTTTGTCATTTTTGTCATTTTTGTCATTTTTGTCATTTTTGTCATTTTTGTCATTTTTGTCATTTTTGTCATTTTTGTCATTTTTGTCATTTTTGTCATTTTTGTCATTTTTGTCATTTTTGTCATTTTTGTCATTTTTGTCATTTTTGTCATTTTTGTCATTTTTGTCATTTTTGTCATTTTTGTCATTTTTGTCATTTTTGTCATTTTTGTCATTTTTGTCATTTTTGTCATTTTTGTCATTTTTGTCATTTTTGTCATTTTTGTCATTTTTGTCATTTTTGTCATTTTTGTCATTTTTGTCATTTTTGTCATTTTTGTCATTTTTGTCATTTTTGTCATTTTTGTCATTTTTGTCATTTTTGTCATTTTTGTCATTTTTGTCATTTTTGTCATTTTTGTCATTTTTGTCATTTTTGTCATTTTTGTCATTTTTGTCATTTTTGTCATTTTTGTCATTTTTGTCATTTTTGTCATTTTTGTCATTTTTGTCATTTTTGTCATTTTTGTCATTTTTGTCATTTTTGTCATTTTTGTCATTTTTGACATTTTTATCATTTTTGTCATTTTTGTCATTTTTTTCATTTTTGTCATGTTTGTTATTTTTGTTATTTTTAATGAATCAGTCTCGATTCAAAATTCAAAATAGAGCGGTCAGAATATAACGAATTATCTTATATTTTTTCATTTAAGGGGCGTGGTGTACCAACAAAGGAAAAGTCCTGGTCTCTATTTATTATCCTTCCTGATGATATTTTTTATACAAAAAAAATATAAGAATGCAAAATTAATCCTACGTTTCCGTCTCTATAAATAATCCCATTGATCTTCGTTTTTTTTTTCAATCGAACGAGGCCAAGACTCCCGAAAACAACTCCGACAAAGATATGAACCACGAGCAAAACTTTTCCAGCAGTTTTCAATCTGCATTTTGCAACAAGATATAATTGATAGTTTGTGCGCTCTTTTCCCAATTTCTCCAGTTCCTGATAATACTGCTACCCAAAACTTTCCACGCAAACCCTTTCTTCCACGATCTGAAAGAAACTGGCCCATATTATTTGGCCCGCCTGGAGTTGTTTTTGTACCGCAATCCTTGGACCTGGACCCGGGTGCGGAAAACCTTCGGCAGGAATACTTGCAAAACTATGCTTGAATTAGTTAATATTTCATCGTTTAAAAGTTTTCTGTTTCCCGGCCACACTTTACTGTGGTACGGAATATCTACTAGTTTTGCGGAGCTCGGTCCAACACAAAAACCAGCCTCCGACAGCTAGTTTTCTTGGTCTGGCCGCCCGGATATCCGTGTTTGCGTGTGCAAAAGAGATAGCTATACTTCCTCCTTCTGAAACATCTGTAAGGAAAAGTTTTGAGCCCACCTACCCGGGCACCCCGTTTTGATTGATGCTTACCATAATAAAGCATCTGCAAAAACAGTCAACTTTGCTTCCGCCTTCTCTCTCTTTCGCCCTCGCTCTGAAGCAAGTGGAAGGTTCGCCATTTTAGCAAACTTTCCAAGTTCACCTTAACCAGGAGAAAGGAGGAAGGGTCTTTCTTGTGTTCTTCAAAACTTATGGAAAGCTTTCCCATCATTCGTTGTTCCGCAAACAAACATTAAATTAAACTATCTTTCCGATCCTTGTTGCCAACTCTCTGTGTTTTGAGGAGAAGGAGAAAAAAAGCGAAGGAAACTCTCCTGCCTGGACCAAGTTTACCATTCCGGAATTCCTGACTGCTGCAGGTGGAAAACTTTCTGCGTGCTTTCGCCGGTTTTTCCCCGGGGGCAACGGCGAGGCGAGTTTTCGCAAGCAAAATTATGATTTATGATTTTTGAATAAAGAAATAAGTGGGGGAAAAACTTTTATTTTCGCTACAGGAATGCAGTTTTGCAGATTTGCTGTGTTATCAAATATTTACTCGAATGATGCATTGGACGATATACATCCTTTGCTGATAGGTTGTGAAGAAGCTGATACACTTTCTAGCACTCTGTTCAGGTGAGTAGAATGAGAATTTTAGAAACAGGTATTCATATCAAAGCTTTGAAGCAAAAACGTTTAATATAATTAAATTTCATAAATATTTATGCTAATTTACGGCATTTCCAAGGAACTTTAAGTAACAACATCAAATATTTTATTATTTAATGTTGTTAATATTTACGGTCTTCTTCGATTGATGTTTCTCGGTGATTTTGAAACGGAAAAAAGGCTATATTTTTAACGTTTTCGGCCTACTTGTATTCGGCCATCATCAGAAAAAAAAACTCTGTTGCCACGTGTTTCCTAAACGGCCATCGAAACAGAGTTTTTCTACTGAAGATGGCCGAAAACAAGTAGGGCGAAAACGTTTAAAAACATCTTTTTTCCTATACAAAACTACCGAGAAACATCAATCAAAAAATATCATAAGTAGATGCGGTGATCAAAATCAAATAGTTTGTTAAGATTTGGACTGGTATTTGTTGATGTGATATTGATTTTTACACAATAAAATAAACATTTATGACGCTTCTCCTCCATATTGCGCTGAGGTTGAAAAATGACCATTTTTCTACTTCTACGCTCAAAAGTCTTGGGTTTGATAAATACCCATATTTCAACTTATCCCCGACTATTCATTTTATGGGTTCTCCAAAAATCACATACCGCGGAAAAAGGTCAACTACTGTTATTTTTTAACCATAAATGGTTTTGTAAAAGCGAGAGTGTAGAGCTAATACACACTATACACTACACATTGAGCCATTCTGCTCAATGGCATATGCGACTCAGGCATCTTGACGTTGGAGCGTTGCAGCGAATGGTCCGTAACAATATGGTGGAGGGTATCTGCCATATTCCAGCCTAGGTGGAGAAACAAGCTAGCTGCGGAAGCTGTATGGCAGGTTGACAAGGAGTCAACAGTTTTCACAACGTCGAGCTGCTTAGGTCGGGTAGACCATTAGAACTTGGTGCACTCGGACGTGTGTGGATATATGAAGGTGCTGACGTTTGACGGATTCCGTTATATCGTCACGTTCATTAACGACTTCACCCACTTCATGACTGTCTATCTGCTCAACTTCGGTCAGAAGTTGTGTAAGCTGCGATGTGCAACGGGCGTGAATACGTTAGTAACGAGTTTCATATTCACGGTCCCGTATACTAATCAGCAGAACGGTGTCAGCGAGCGAGCGAATCATATACTGATGGAGAAGGCCAGAGCGATGATCCATGATAGCGGATTGTCGAAGACGATATGGGGCGAAGCTGTTTTGTGCGCTGCGTACGTCACAAACAGATCATCAACAAGAGGTCTTGTGGTCAACGAGACTTCTTTCGAGATGTGGTACGGTCGGAGGTCAAAACTGAGCAACCTGCGCATGTTCAGTTGTCCAGCGTACGCACAGATTCCCAAGGAAAGCAACGGGTTTGCTCCGAAATCGAAACGTCTGGTATTCGTGGGTTACGCAAATAACGTATATCGGCTTTGGAATGGTTCGAGCCGACCCATCGAGATTCGCCGCGAATTGGTCTTCAATGAAACCAGCGTTTTGGAACCAGTGCGTGGCGGTGCTGCACCAGAAAAGGACATCGAGAAGCCTGTCGAATATTCACCAGAGACCATCACATTTGAGCGATTAGCCGATTTGTATGAGCCAGAACAACAGCCAACATCCGAGCAGCCAGTCGAGGTGCGTGAAAACACATCTAAACGGAAAGCTGATGTGCCTGCTGATCCCGATAACACTGTGTGGTTGATGACGATCACGGCGAGAGCGATAACGAGAGCAGCGCGGAATTCCCGGACGATGACGATGATGACCAAGATTCCGTCACCCCTGAACCGGCCCTGAGACGAAGTCAGCGAACAAAAGGAACTACGCAGCGCTACATGGCTAACGTAGCCGCTGTTATTGATGAGGGGCTACCTCAGAACATCACTGATCTGAAGCGCCGGGACGATTGCGGTTCCTGGAAGGTCGCCATCGACGAGGAGATGATAGCCCTGAAGAAAAACAAGACTCGGGAAGCGGTGGGCTTGCCCCCGGGTCACAGGAAACCCATCCTGTCAAAGTGGGTGTTTACCGTGAAGGAAGATGGTGGCTACAAGGCTCGATTGGTCGCGAAAGGGTGTTCCCAAAGACCAGGATCGGACTACTGGGAAACATACGCTCCGGTCGCCAAGATGGAGAACATTCGAACAGTCTTGGCGTCAAAACTGCATTCCTGAATAGAAATTTAGAATAGGTTATCTTCATGTTTTTACCAAACGATGACGAACTATGCTCTGCGAAGTAGTTCCACCTCTTCTTGGTGCAGAGTGGAAACGTGTCTACAGACTTGTCACCTGTAGGCGAACGGCCGAGAGAAATCGAGACGAAGAAATAGTAGGATGTGTGGACATCTCCAGACCCGAGGAGAGGCGAGTTGTTCTCGTCTCGAATTAGGTCAAGAGACTATTTGTGTGAGGACCCTCAAGACACGAGGAGAGGTGGGTAGAGTCGCCTCGAATTGTGTCAAGAGGATGAGCGTGAGAAGGTCTCGAATAATGAGGGGGGCGGGTCATAACGTCTCGAATTGTGATAAGAGGCCGTATGTGGGGCTCGAGTCACGAGTAGCGGCGAACTGACTGCCAACCCGTGAGTCGTGAATCGTGACAAAGAATGGATGAAGATTGCTGGTGTAGCACGTACAAAAACGAGTATTTGCCGTGAAGCGCATTGCGCGAGTATGGTCTATCATGTCGGGTATAGCCTTCGTTGCAGGTCCGGATGGGAATTATGGTCAGAGGCCCCAGGTGGACTTTATGGCGTAGGGGTACATAGTATCATAAGTCGTCTAATTGCACCCATGGACCCAGAGTAGTGGCTCGCCGTGCCTTGGAATGCAATCCGTAAAAAAAGATTTACCACCTGGGTGGTCAACTAATAAAAAAAACGATGACGTTGGCAAATCGAAGGTCGTTCGATTGAAGAAAAGCCTCTACGGCTAGAACCAAGCGGGTCGTGTTTGGAACCAGCGATTCGGCGACGAGTTAAGAAAGCTTGGTTTCTATCCGTTGAAGAGTGACTGCTCCGTTTGCCGGACCTGTAAGCGAGGACTTACCCTCATCTTGTACGTGGATGACATCCTGATCCGTTTCAGAGATTATCTGGATCAGACCGAGCTTGAAAGGCCATTCCAGATGAAGGATCTCCTGGAAGTCAAGATTCTCTTGAGGATAACCATCAAGCGAGACTTTCCGAATAGCGTCATCGAGATTTCTCAATCAGGATACGTCGAGAAGGTCCTGCAACGATTCGGTATGGCCGATTGTAAACTCGTAAGCACACCGCTTGACACAAACGTTTGCTGGACGAAGCTGAACGATGGTGAGGTTATCACAGAACAACCTTTCAAAGAATTCATCGGTTGTCTACAATATCTGGCGACATCTTCGAGACCAGATATCTGTGCTGCGGTTAGTGCACTGAGCAAATATCAGGCCAGCCCGGCGGATAGGCACTGGCAAGGCCTGAAGCGTATTCTGCGATACCTTCGAGGTACGACCGATACGGCATTGATATTCCGAAAAATGCGAAATCGGAACCACCCATCGAATATGCTGATGCAGATTTTACCAACGACTCCGATGATCGATGGTCTGTATCGGGCTACGCTTTCATGATCTTCGAACATCTTATTTCGTGGTCAGCAGAAGGTCAGTATGTCGCCTACCGAAGCTGAGACAGGAGCCCTTTGTCATGCAGTCAAAGAAGGTTTGTGGTTAACATACTTCCTTGGTGAATTTGGTGTGGTTAGCACTCCTTTCACGTTACATCTCATGCATTGCAACGTTCCTTGCATCCAGTATCTGGAAGAGGCGCGGACTCATCAGTGGATGAAGCATCTGGACGTGAAGTATGCATTCATCAGGGAGATCGTAAGAAGCGGTCAGCTTTCTTTGAGACACATCTCTACTGAGGAACAGCCAACTGGTGCGTTCACGAAGGCGTTACCGAGGGCGAGGCACGCGAAGCTGTTCAGCATTCTCAATTTACGAATTTCGGAGAGGTGTTGAAACTTACGGTCTCTTCTGGCGTCCGAATCAGCAGCAGACTTCTGCTGCCACGATCAGAACCAAAACATTGTTTGTTTTGGTTCCTCTTGCTATGTGCAATTCGCAATCGCGAACAAAAGATCAATGATTATTGATGACAGGTGATGACGATAAACCAGAGGACTGAACTAGCTGTCACATCGCATACAAACGCACCGTACCAAATTTTTGGTACCAGAACGTCAGTGTGGTTCCCGAAATTAAACACTTCACCCCATAACAGACTCGAAATAGGGTAACATTTTGGTTGCCAAACGCATCTGTTGTTGTCATACTGCAGATTTAGAATCAATTTTAACAAGGATTATGCTGAAAACTCTGAATTTTTTGCCCAACCAGAATTTATTAATGTTTCCAAAGATCCCTTTGATTGACATTCCCAAGCCGCAGATATCATTTTAAGGATTATTGAAAAATTGCCTCTGGTTGAAATTGTTGCAATGAAGACGGCCATGTTGCCCATATACGTGTTTTACTCGTTTCAGTTTTCTTCTTCCTGCGGGTTTCTTGGGTGAAAACTTGGTACGGAAATGTTTGCTTTCTTCAGCCCCTTGCGATAAACACGGTACAAATATTTACATCATCACACGGTAAAGCGAGACTACTTAAATTGGGTTCGTGGTAACACAATAATGTCACCAGATATTTTGGGTAAATAAGAGTATCAAAGTGCTCATTCAGAAATGAGTACTTTCCCGGTTAGGGAAGATGATTAGTGGAGAGTGAGACAAAAGCAATCGCTAGAGATAACTCTATTCCACCACTGAAACCTGCATTTTCAACAAAAAATAACCTACATAACAGACTACAAAAATTTTTCACATTTTTATGGATCATACTGTAGACTCCTTGCTTTACATCGAAGTCAGCACTTAATCGTCAGGATATAAGTATAACCGACGTTGTTGGATTTCTAACTTATTCAAAGCCGAAAATATGTTTCTCCCAAAAATTCCTAAGAATCCCAGAAAAAGAATATTTCAACGAGATCATAATCTAAAGGGTGATACGGTCAAAATTTGGTTAATATCAACTTGACGTATTTCTTTCAATTTTGCATTTAAAAAACCTAAACACCCCTCATTTTGAAGGTGTGTGTGTGTGTGTGTGTGTGTGTGTGTGTGTGTGTGTGTGTGTGTGTGTGTGTGTGTGAGTGTGTGTGTGTGTGTGTGTGTGTGTGTGTGTGTGTGTGTGTGTGTGTGTGTGTGTGTGTGTGTGTGTGTGTGTGTGTGTGTGTGTGTGTGTGTGTGTGTGTGTGTGTGTGTGTGTGTGTGTGTGTGTGTGTGTGTGTGTGTGTGTGTGTGTGTGTGTGTGTGTGTGTGTGTGTGTGTGTGTGTGTGTGTGTGTGTGTGTGTGTGTGTGTGTGTGTGTGTGTGTGTGTGTGTGTGTGTGTGTGTGTGTGTGTGTGTGTGTGTGTGTGTGTGTGTGTGTGAGTGTGTGTGTGTGTGTGTGTGTGTGTGTGTGTGTGTGTGTGTGTGTGTGTGTGTGTGTGTGTGTGTGTGTGTGTGTGTGTGTGTGTGTGTGTGTGTAGAATGTTGCTCCTATTTTGATTTTGGAATTCACTCTTCAGTTGTCAAAATGCCGTCCAAGGAAGAAGAGCAGCGTACCAAAATTTCGCTCGCGCATCGCGAAAATCCGAGCTACTCGCACGCAAAGCTGGCAAAATCTCTAAAAGTTGCCAAATCAACCGTTACAAATGTAATTAAAATGTTTGGGGAACGTTTGTCGACAGCCAGGAAGTCTGGATCGGGGGTAAATCGAAAACCGGAAGCCGCTGAGACGACAAAGAGAATTGCCGGTAGTTTCAAGCGAAACCCTAAACTCTCTCTCCGAGATGCCGCAAATAAGGTGGGTGTATCGTCTACAACCGTGCATCGAGCCGAAAAACGAGCCGGACTATCGACTTACAAGAAGGTAGTGACTCCAAATCGCGATGATAAACAAAATACGACGGCAAAAGCGCGATCCCGGAGGCTGTACACGACGATGCTGACGAAGTTTGACTGCGTGGTAATGGACGACGAAACCTACGTCAAAGCCGACTACAAGCAGCTTCCGGGACAGGAGTTTTATACGGCAAAAGGAAGGGGAAAGTTAGCAGATATTTTCAAGCACATGAAACTGTCAAAGTTCGCGAAGAAATATCTGGTTTGGCAAGCCATCTGTACCTGTGGCTTGAAAAGCAGCATTTTCATAACTTTCGGGACTGTCAACCAAGAAATTTACATTAAAGAGTGTTTGAATAAACGTCTGCTGCCTTTCCTGAAGAAACACGGTTGTTCCGTACTGTTTTGGTTGGATTTGGCATCTTGCCATTACGGTAAAAAGGCCATGGAGTGGAACGCCGCCAACAACGTGCAGGTGGTTCCCAAAGACAAGAACCCTCCCAACACGCCAGAGCTCCGCCCAATTGAGAAATACTGGGCTATTGTCAAGCGGAACTTAAAGAAGACCAAAAAAACTGCAAAGAACGAGCAGCAGTTCAAGGCAAACTGGCTTTCTGCGGCGAAGAAGGTGGACAAGGTGGCTGTACAAAATCTGATGGCAGGGGTTAAGCGTAAGGCCCGGCAATTCGGATTTGGAAAAGCGGAAGCCTAACTGAATATTTTTCCTGAATTTTAAACTAATTAAGCTTGAAAAAGAAATTTAATTTGATTTTTTAAATAAACGATTTCACCGATTTCCACGCGTTTTCCCTTGACCAAATTTTGACCGTATCACCCCTTTAAGACAAATTTGGTACAGTTTTCAACACAAGGTTCGAAGATTTTAGATATGATTCAAATATATCTAATTTAAATACTTTTATTAAACTCTGTTAGTAGAAAGATTAATTTGAAACAATATTTTAAATAAAATGGCAATCGAAGATTTGCTTGGAATCCAACCATCAGAATATTTGAGTCACTTTCAACTATTAGCATGTTTTAATCAACTTGATGTGCCATTAGATAAACTGAGCATGTTGCTCAATTCTCTACTCATTTGATCGAATAAGAAATTACAGAATTAGGTAGTGTAGACAGGTAGACATAACCAAAAACTAATAAAAAAAATGATGCAGTGAAGATGCTGCTTATTATGGAAACTATTTGTAAGAAAGAGAGCTTCTTATAAGAGTTTTTGGAATAAGAACACTAATGATAAACTATTATCAAATAAAGCTTGTTCATTTTTATTTTTATTTTTCAGTAGGATATCCAAAACGAAATTTAGGATTAGTCCAGCCCGGTTGCCTGGATTTCTTTGGAAAATGTCCGGATTTTGCCAAGAATTATTGGTTTTTTTTTTGTAAATCAAACAAAAGAAGTGATGTATTTTTTCTTATTTATGCGTTCAAAACGATTTTTTTTGATCAAGTTTTATAAAAATAATCATGAAAGGTTTATTGGAAGTCCTAAATACAATATACAATCTTTCGATGAGTTTTGATGAAATCAATTTATTTATGTTTTTTTTAGGATTTTTGTTTGTGAATTCTGGATTTTGACCAAATTTGCCCGAATATTGCCCGGATATTGCCAGGCGCTCATATAAAACTGCTCGGATTTGTTCGGCCCAGATAAGTGCTAGAAAAATTCTGGCAGCCTTATGTTAAGAGATTACAACAGATACAGAACAAATCCATTTTTACAAATTTTTGAATATAAAATTTGTCGATGCTTAAGAAGCTTCAGTAGTGAAACACGATCTCTCGAAAACGCCCGAACAGCTGCCAGTTTATTTTTTTGCACACTCTTCCACACGGAGAGTTTATTGATTCGAATTCCCTATTCCGAAAACATATTCTAGCAGCAACTTCATTTACATAGGTTTGAATGTGGAATGTCGCCCCTTGGACCTCCCCAGTTGCCATCTTCCCCCCCCCCTTTCCCTTCCTTTTCACAGCAATGGCAGTGGTGGTGACGTTGTAGTTTGTAATGAAAGTTTCCTGCACAACATTTCAATTCCGGACGACCCGCAGCACACACACAGGACTCCACGAGGCTAAACTTTATTCCATTTTCGTACGAATGAGGACGACAGCCGTTTCATACCTTTTCATCCATTGGAATGTACCTTACCCGGAGCAATTTCGGTGACCAGAATGTATTCCAGCAGCATGTCGACTTTACTTATGTTCACTGCTAGACGAGCTATATCTAAAACTATTTATTCACATCCTACGAATGGGTAAAAGGTAGATATGGATATACTTCAGCAGAAGGATCAGCAGCAAGCCGGCATTAGTAGTAGGCCATGATGATTACGTTTTTGTCAACTCGCATGACAAACTCTATTTGTAGGGGTGGATATTTGTGAATATACGGGGTTGAAAAGTTGCATAGGTCACTGCGATGGAAAAGCTCCGACAAAAAAGGGTGGAAAAGCAGGATCCGATCCAAAGGGTGGGTCCAAGGGTCGGTCAATAGACGCAAAAGCGCAAAGTAAAATATGCAAATGTGAGTGTGAAACTATTTCTCACAAAACTAGCACTGACGTTGGATTTGGTCAACCTCTTCTTCCATTTTAGTCCCTTCAAACTGACCTAAAATGAACTATTTGCTCGCTTTCGGACACAACACACTTGGAGCTTATGTCGCCGAAGAATGGAACCGAAATTAATCTGTTGCTCAGAAGTGACCTCACACGTTCGTTTTTTTTTCTCGCCCACTCGCTCGTTCGCTCCAATGAACGAAAGTCCTTCAACAAACGACACACAAATTGACCAATTCGTCGGAGTCCGTTCCTCCGTCCTACTCGCTTCCTTCTCTCAAAGTGAGCAGTGAACTTTGGTCCTTCGAGCCGGATTGGAGTGGCGCAAAAGTTATAAAACCGTAAATTGGTCGTAAAGAAAATTGAATCGGCAAACATGCTCTTTCTTAGACCCTTTCCAAAACGAACCACCCCCACATCCGCTTCTGGCCAAATAATGCCTACAGCCATATGTATGCATGCAGGAGGCGCAACTTTTGTCTTGTGTGAGTTTTTCTGCAATATGTACGATTTGCTGTTTGCTTGAAGAGTTTTTCAGAAAAGGAGAAGGGCAAGGAAGGAGCTGCTCATATATGGCATGAGAGTATGTTTTAAACAAAGTTGGTGTTGCTGACGAGGCAAATTTGCAAGTTGGTCTTGCTTTCTGGTTTTCCCTGAATATACAGATCGACGAAAATCTTTCAACTTGGACAGAATGGGATGGAGAAAAAAAACTAAAAACGGTAGTACACTCTCACCCGAACTCAAAAGAAGAATGAACAAACATCAAGTTTTAAATGAGCCACAAATCACCACTTGGTGATCAGCAGATGAGATAAGTTTGAACTGTGAAGAATTTTGTTACATTTGCAGACGTCGTCGTGGTTTGGAGTAGGTTAGTTGTTTGCTTCTTTTAGGTTTTTCGATTCGAAAGAGAGAAGAAAAATTCCCCTATACGAGATTTCTTCTAGTAGATTTTTCCCCATTACAGGAAGGTTGTTATGATGGAAACTTTGGAAAAATAATCAACTACAGACTCATGACTGACAAGGAAAGTTTCAACAAGCTCTCAAATGAAATCTTCTTGGTTAGCAAAGACTTGGTTAGCAAAATAGATGAATTTTTGTTAAATCATAGAGTTATTGAGAATTTTTTCAAGTTATTGATTCGAAAAATGTGAATATAAGACAAATATTTAACAAGTGTTAATTTAGTGATATGTAAATTGAGAATTGTTAATTGAGTAATAAGAAACTATCACTGAAATATTTGAATAGAGAAAAAAATGAGAAATTACAAACGAGCAATGAGAAATGAAAAATGAGAATTAAGAAATTACAAATGAAAAATGAGAAATGAGAAATGACAAATGAGAAATGAGAAATGAGAAATGAGAAATGAGAAATGAGAAATGAGAAATGAGAAATGAGAAATGAGAAATGAGAAATGAGAAATGAGAAATGAGAAATGAGAAATGAGAAATGAGAAATGAGAAATGAGAAATGAGAAATGAGAAATGAGAAATGAGAAATGAGAAATGAGAAATGAGAAATGAGAAATGAGAAATGAGAAATGAGAAATGAGAAATGAGAAATGAGAAATGAGAAATGAGAAATGAGAAATGAGAAATGAGAAATGAGAAATGAGAAATGAGAAATGAGAAATGAGAAATGAGAAATGAGAAATGAGAAATGAGAAATGAGAAATGAGAAATGAGAAATGAGAAATGAGAAATGAGAAATGAGAAATGAGAAATGAGAAATGAGAAATGAGAAATGAGAAATGAGAAATGAGAAATGAGAAATGAGAAATGAGAAATGAGAAATGAGAAATGAGAAATGAGAAATGAGAAATGAGAAATGAGAAATGAGAAATGAGAAATGAGAAATGAGAAATGAGAAATGAGAAATGAGAAATGAGAAATGAGAAATGAGAAATGAGAAATGAGAAATGAGAAATGAGAAATGAGAAATGAGAAATGAGAAATGAGAAATGAGAAATGAGAAATGAGAAATGAGAAATGAGAAATGAGAAATGAGAAATGAGAAATGAGAAATGAGAAATGAGAAATGAGAAATGAGAAATGAGAAATGAGAAATGAGAAATGAGGAATGGGAAATGAGCAATGAGATAAATCTGAAATGAGAAATGAGATATGAGGAATGAGAAATAAGAATGAGTACTGAGAAATGAGGAATGAGAAAAAAGCAATAAGAAATGAGAAATAAGAAATAACAAACGAGAATCGAAAAATGAGAAATGAGAAATGAGGATTGAGAAATGAGAAATGAGAAATGAGAAATGAGAAATGAGAAATGAGAAATGAGAAATGAGAAATGAGAAATGAGAAATGAGAAATGAGAAATGAGAAATGAGAAATGAGAAATGAGAAATGAGAAATGAGAAATGAGAAATGAGAAATGAGAAATGAGAAATGAGAAATGATAAATGAGAAAGGAGAAATGATAAATGAGAAATGAGAAATGAGAAATGAGAAATGAGAAATGAGAAATGAGAAATGAGAAATGAGAAATGAGAAATGAGAAATGAGAAATGAGAAATGAGAAATGAGAAATGAGAAATGAGAAATGAGAAATGAGAAATGAGAAATGAGAAATGAGAAATGAGAAATGAGAAATGAGAAATGAGAAATGAGAAATGAGAAAAGAGGAAATTGACCATTTTGAAGAATGTGAAGTGTCGTTTATTCCTTAAATTCTTTCGATAATTATGAGCGGTGACGTTTTCCAGCTGCTGGAATGATAAAACGGCCATCGATGCCCCTCGTCCAGACGGAAGAAGGGATTCCAAATTTTAGCGCTCCAGGGACAGACTCCTGCACATTTAACGCTCATTTACCCGCTTTAGCATGATTTCATATCTTCCTGAATTATTACCATCATCACTCGGTCGCGGCAACTACCGCATCAAAATGACCACCCGGGGGATCATTTCTGGACCAGGACAGGGACTTTTTCGTTGAAATTTGCTCCCCGAAAACAATAACAAAAGGACAAACAACATCACGTTTCTGGAAGGGGGAAGATCCGAAAACAGGAGCTCACCGCAGATAAACCTGGGGACATACACAATGAAACCATAATTTGCATACATAATTGTCCAGCGCGGGTTCTGAATGGCGCCATCGATCGGGACCGAAAATAATTCGGGGGCCCTATCGGGTTTGAGAGGAGGGGCAGCTCATTTCCATTCGAATTGCTTATTACCACACACTTTTGTTTGGAAGTTTGGCTTATAATTAAATCGAAACATAAGCCCCGCTTTGTGGTTTTGTTTGGTCCCAGAGCGGCAGTGGACGGCGTTTTGTTTCCAATCCGATAATTGTTATGTTGAAGGGTTTTATTTTTTGGGAAATCGCTAATATCCGTCATCAGCGAGGAGGTCTAAATGCGCTCAAATCATGGTACCTATTAATTTTAGGGTTTCAACCATACGTTTTTTTTTTCCTTTTCTCGCCTTGCATGCTTGTAATTTATCAAAATGCTTCAGAGCTCAGAAGGCGAAAGATGGATGGTTGGAACTGAATGAGAGAGCAAAAATGAACCGCCCCACTAATTCGCTGAGCAGATTAAAGTGTCACGATAATGAGTTGTCGCCACTTTTTTCTTTTCGTTTGACTTTCCGTTTTGCGTTCGCACACTTTTCGCGCAGCATCGCAAATCCGATTCAATAGAATGAGTTTATGCAAAGATGTATGGATAGAGCGCTTCTTGGTTTCACAATCTGCTTAACAGATTAACGCGTTCTTAGAAGAGCAACTTGAAGCAATTTGGAGCAGTTAGTTTTAAGTCAGAAAGAAATTTTGGAAAAATCTTGAAAAGTGAAAATATTGCATTCCCATAATTTTCAATTAAATCGTTAAGCTGTTTTCGATTTTTTTTCTTTATCTGCATTTACTTGGTTTATTTAACATCTACTGTCAATTCGTACCCAGATTTTGAGTATCATTGGACAAAATTCTAACCAAAAAACTATTTCCAAAGAAGTGAATTTTTTTGAAAAAAAAAAAAAATTAGGTGAGGTGAGTACCAAGGTTTGATTGAAGGATGGGGGCAAATGGAGGGTAATTTCCCGGCCCCCTCGGCTTAGAAGGCATCCGAGGAGGAACAAAACTCGGGGTTAGATCAAAACAGTATTCGAAGCTAGCAAACCAGGTCTAAAAGTTCAAAGTTCATGAAATCGGCGACTAGCACTAGAAGGTCATCACTTTTAGAGAAATTTACGTTACTTTGACTAATCCTGATTTTTATTTTACCATCCCTGATTTTTGATAAAAAAAAATATTGGCAACCCTGCCCACAACAATCTTCTCATGAGGACACTGAAAAAAATAACAACAACAACAATATCATTGTCGTCGAAAACAATCCAGGAGGATAATAACGATCATTATTTCGGGTGACACACACGCGTGGGTCAACATTCGCTGGTAGTTCCCGTCCTGTGAGTGTGTGCGTTCGTTTGTCAGGTTGTGGGTTCGCAGATATATGTATGCCGAAAAGCCATTTGCATAATTAAGGCAAAAACAAATTAATCATAGCTTTTAGCACCTGCGCGAATCAATAATACGTATTACTACGGGAATGAAACCCGGGTGGAACACACTTGGGTCGGAATGATTTTTTCACTTTCGAAATGTAATTATTTAAAGCGGGGTCTTTAAAGGAAGGTTCGCGATAAGATAAGTTGGTGACAAGGTGAGAAAAAACACGAACGTTTCTTATCGGGATTGAAAGGTTTCACCTTCAGAAATCTTGAATAAATAAAAAAATAGAACAGATATTACTTACCTAAATCCAGCATCTCGACGTGCAGGAACACCTCCAGGAAGAACAGCGCCAGCACAATCCGGAACCACCAGGTGGAGGCTTTGACAAAAACTTCCGGTGATCGTATGAGAGCCATTTTGTGAGCTTTTGACATTTGTTTCACTGAATAATGTTTGTTGCTGTATGAGCGATATGTGTTACTTGAATGTTGAGGATTTTAGTGTGTAATCCTTCTAAACAGCCTCTCTGTTGGTTATTTGTTGGTCTTCATTGTTGTTTTTCTGTAAAGGAATAGAAAAAAGATATACAAACGATTAGATTTGTTATAATTTGCATCTTTCATTTCAGTTTAAATTCATATGACGAAGAAAACGTTGATTCAATCAACGTCGTTCAAAGCGGCGAGCGGCGTTTCTGATTGCTCATAATTGGAGCAACAAAACACTTTTAGTGGTTTAATCTTTCAGTGCCGGTTTGTTGGTCGATATTCGCACAAATCGTCTGGAAGATGATCCAATTGGCACTAATTGGAAACAGGCGAGTATTCCGACTGCCACTGATCCAAATAAACTCAACGATGAAAGGTGACCGGAGGATCAAAACACAAGATTTTGCTCCACAGAGAGAAAATGTTTATAATTTAAATAAAGGGCGAACACGAAATTATTGCCACACCGAAAATGTCATGCCAATTTCCTTATAATACTTAGAATCAACCAAAATTTTAGGGTTGTTTTTACATATATTTACTTCAAAAATCAAAAGAAAACTTAATCGATGGAGCCTCGAGTGTAAAATTGAACGCATTTTCGCTTGAAGCCCTCCATCAAAGTCTCTACAGTGTCATCCGGTACCAGTGACTGTCTTCTTGCTCTTCCGAAGTTCCCTTTTCATGATAGCTCAGTACTGCTCAATCGGGCGCAGCTCCGGGCAGTTTAGTGGGTTCACATCCTTTGGAACAAAATGGACAGAATTGGTCTCATACCACTCCAGGATACAATTATTATAGTGACATGATGCCAAATTTGGCCAAAATAGCGGAGCTTCGTCGTGCTGTTGCAAGAACGGCAAAAGGCGCTTCTCGAGGCACTCAGATTTGTAGATCTTGCCATTTACTGTGCCCTTTGTCACGAAAGGCTCACTCCTCAGTCCGCAAGTAACGAGCTATTTGGAGGCGAACCTCGACATTTTCTTCTTCTTAAACATATCATCCACATTGAACTTGCTCTTGCCGGTGAAAAACTCCAACCTCGGAATTTGCTTAAAATCGGCTTTTATATACGTTTCGTCGTCCATCACACAGCAGTCATATTTTGTCAGCGTCTTCTCGTAGAGCTTCCGTGCTCGAGTTTTAGCCGTCGATTGTTGCCGCTCATCGCGATTTGGGAAGTTCTGTACCTCGTATGTATGTATTCCAGCTCTCTTCTTTGGATTCTGGACGTAACTCTGCGACATGCCGATATTTTTGAATAAAAAGATTCATCATATATGAAGGAATTTTCAGTGCGAGTTGGAAATTAAATACACGACAGATCAATTATGCAACACGTTAAATAAAAATGATGTTAATAAAAAAATCACTTAAAATCACTTAAGAAAAACATTCCAATTGGAGCTTGTTTTGTTTTATTTTTTGTTAATATGTTTGAATAATTGAATTTTCTCACCTTTTCATAAAATTGAATTCTTTCCAAAATTAATATAATTGTTCGGCATTCGCAATTTTGGTGGTGTTTTGCAATTTTTAAGGTCCCTGTACACGATCAAACAGATTGACTGTTTAAGCACTGATCCAAATCATCGATTGGAATTCTAGTGATTCTTCGCTCCTAATTTTTTCCAACAATGAGTGCTAATGACATGTCGTACAATAAATGCTCGAAGCCGGCTGGAAATAACGATAGAATCAAGTGTCAAGCTTTTGCGATATCGTCGTTCACTTCAAGTCTGCTGGTCTCAGCTCTTCGCACCTTAAGGCCAAATGTTATTATTATTATTAATATTTATTAAAGACCCTTTAACAATTGTCATTCGGGTCAAGGCAAGGCCAAAGGTGAAGTGAAAGGTTTCCATCGGTTATGTGAGGAATGTGCCAAGTTCTTAAAGAACGCTACCTTGAAACGCCTTATGGTGTGTTACAAATCCGTGTACCGCGATTTGCGTGAAAAACATTCCGCTGTGCTTGCCGACGTCCAAACCGAACTCGCGAAGTTCAACGCTAGCCTTGAAAAGATTTCTGGAACTTGTCCGAACATTTCTTCGACCAAAGTTAGCCCATGACCGAAGCTTGATAGCAAATCGATTAAACACCGTTCGACTCAGTCGCGCTGATTCCGGCCAGCGTCATCAGTTGTCGCGGCCTTGAGTTCGATTGTTGTGATGAGGTTCTCCAGCCTGCATTCTCAGACAAGTACAAACGTTGTTTCAGAACCTCCCCATTGCGTGACGAAATTTAAGTTTCCAGCTGCTCAGACATGGCATGCTATGACCTGAATCACCTGCTCCCTGCCTTCGAGTATGCACGTACTACAGCTTCTTCAAGGGTTTCTTCACCGGGACGCAACGACCAAGGCACTTCGGAGACCCCTGAGCCCATCGACTCAGTCGCGCTGATTCCCGCCTGCGTCATCAGTCGTCCCGGCCTTTAGTTCAATTTTGGTAATGGGGTTCTCAAGCCTGCAACTACAGGCAAGTATCCATTTTATGTTGGCCTTCCTCCTCATGATGGACTCTCCCTTTTCAGTGCACTGCGAGCCTATCAACGTGTTACGCTCACTACTTCTTCGGCAACTTGTACAAGGCCTTCAGCACCGGGACGCAACGTATCAGGTCTAACGGAGACTCTTTGCCCTTCGACTCAGTCACGCTGTTTCCCGCCAGCGTCTTCAGTCGTCCCGACCCTGAGCTCGTTTGTGGCGCAGGGGTTCTCCAACCTTTTTTTTATTAGTTGATCACCCAGGTGTTAAATCCTTTTTACGGATTGCATTACAAGGCACGGCGAGCGACCGAGTCCCCCCAGTATGCTACTCTGGGTCCATGAGTGCAATTGGACGACTCCATGATACAATGCTAAGGAACACTGTACCCCCTACGCCATAACGTCCACCTGGGGCCACTGACCTTTGTTCCCAGGTCAATTCGCGCTAGTGCGCTCCAAGGCAATACTCGTTTCAGAATCCTCTGTCTCATTCTAACACAACTCGATGCGCAACCCCTCCTCTGACGAGTTAGGACCCGACATCTCTTCGTGTGAAAGAGGTCCCCATGTGGATCTAGTCCAGGAAGTCCAGAAACACAAAGCGAGTTGTCAACGACACTTTCTCTGTTCGAATACGTGGGTCAAGAGGCAAGCCTCCTAAGCCACGTGTAGAATTTAGACTCCTCCAAACTCTTTAGTGTTGACTTAAGTTCTGAGTGGTAACTTAAGTCAACACTAAAGAGTTTGGAGGAGTCTAAATTCTACACGTGGCTTAGGAGGCTTGCCTCTTGACCCACGTATTCGAACAGAGAAAGTCTCACGACTTCTCAATTTTCAAGTCGGGTGCTTTACTCCCCGAAGCGCAAATCGAGCTGTAGAATGCCCTCATCACGTCGCACTCGCGGTTCGGGCGCTTCAATTCCCGAAACGCGTGTCGAACCCTGACACTTCCGGCATAAAAGTGTGCCTCACTGACACTGACGTGTAAAACACGTCTCCATGTGATCGATCCACCATTGACCACCACTTTGCGCATCTACTCGTTTTTCGAGTCGGGTCTTCACCTACCAAAACGCTAAACGAGTTGGCGATCGCTCTCCCTCCTGTCACAACCGCATTTCAGAGCCATGACCCTCCGAACGCGTGTTGAACCCTCACCCTCACACCAAGTACTGGTACCTGAGTACCCGGGTGCACCACTTCTTCCTCGCGGGTTTAGCAGACCCGTCGACGGCCTGGGTGGGTTTAGTGGTAGTTCTCTTGGCCGTACATCTGCAATACGCCGGACTTGCACGTTTCCGCCCTGAACTATGAGGAGGGCGAACTACCAGCCCAGAGCGGGGTCCTCCAGCGGGGTACCAGCCTGTGGACTCAGGCAAGTATGGCACTCCCGACCGGTTTCCTCCGCTCGATGGTCCTCTCTTTTCCAGTGTTCAACTTTTGACTCAATAACTTTGTACTACCAGAACGTCAGAGGTATGAACTCGTGTCTAGCAGACTATCTGCTAGCAGGCTCATGTTGCTGATACGACAATGTCGCCTTCACGGAAACATGGCTGAACGACCGTACTCTTTCAAGCCGGATATTTGGACCTGACTATTTAGTGTTTCGTTGCGATTGCAGTTCACGTAATAGCAAAAAGACCATCGGTGGCGGAGTGTTGATTGCCGTTAAGTCAGATTTCACAGTGTTGCTCATCGAAGACAGTTCCTGGAGTAATCTGGAACTTGTGTTGATCCGCATTGTTCTTGGTGACCTGCGTACTGTATCTGCGACCTGACCGCACGAGAGATGTTGCATTAGCTGAGTCTTTTTCGCGCTGCTTATCTAAACTTAGCTCTTTGTGCACCCGATGATGACATTCTAGTGATTGATGACTTCAATTTGCCCGGTTTGAAGTGGTGCTCCAACCATAGTAACTTTCTCTACCCGGATCCAGTACGCTCAACTTTTTCAACCCTATCGAACGACTCTCCCAGACTCACCCCACACTCCCTGAGTACAGCGACTTTGCTGCAGATTAACAGCGTGACAAACGAAAACGGGCGTATGTTGGATCTTTGCTTTGCCAGTGATGGGACTTGTGTACAGTCCGTTGTTTTGGCTCCTCCATACGTTAAAGCGGTACACCATCATCCTGCTTTATTGGTCTCACTTGACTTGCTTCTGTTGCAAAATTAGCACCCTTTTATTTTGACTTCAAGAGCGCCAATTTTGACTAGATTTCTCATACCCTGGTTTCTATCGACCGGGAATCTGAAACATTCTCGCACATCTTGAATTACGTTATCGATCGTCACGTACCAAGACACACTACTGAATAGAACATACGGACTCCTTGGTTCACGACTGAACTACGACGACTAACGACAGCAAAGAGATGTCCCCTTAGAAATTATAACAAATCAAGATCCTCCTACACTAAGAACATTTATCGCAGACTAAGTTCTGTTAACAAAAAAGTCAGCAAACATTGTCACCAAAACTATTTAGCTCGAGACCAGCTTGATCTCAAGTCCAGACCAAAATCGTTTTGGAAACATGTTAAAAGTCAGCGGAATGAACCTTGTCTGCCAACCCAAATGTTTCTGGATGACAACACGGCTAACTCTGATCGTCGAGTCCGTGATCTCGTTGCCGAAAAATTCTCGTCTTATAATATAGAATCGACATCCCCTGAACATTTGGATAGTACCGTCAGGAATTTGTGCCTCTGGGCTTCTCTATAAACAACATTATGGTTGAGGATGCAATCATCTCAAACGCAGCACCTAAGCTCAAAAATTCTTTCTCTACGGATCTGGACGGAATATCTGCTACTTTTATTAAACGTTTCATGCCTGTTTTGCTGACTCCTGTTAGGCTTATTTTCCAAGCTTCGCTTGAACAAGCTACCTTCCCTTCATTGTAGAAGGAGGTTTACATGTTTCCGATGTATAAACCCGATTTAATACACTTAACAGTGGATTGTAGCCTTTCTTTCAGTCTATAAACTATATTTGGATACACATGACACAAAATAATAAATATATGATAGATTTATAAACTCTGAATAATGATTAAATTATTTCGAACGTAGTAAATCCTTAATGAATTTAAAAAATTAAGATTTAAAATTTTTTAAAAGATAAAAGTTTTTTGATATAATTATAATTTTTACATGAAGAATAACATAATTGTAAACTAATTGAACATTTTTGAATGATTGAATTCTGGAATATCTTGTATGAGTCTGTTTCTATGACATTATGATCTTATATCTATAAATTAGAAGAGGTCTAAAAATAAAGAGTATAATTTTAATTTTTGTCGATTATGTCGCTTTGGTCATTTTTTCTTTTTCAAAAATAAATAAATGGAAATTTGTTGTCAATCTTGTAATAGTTGAATAAACTTGGTCGATTGAATTCATATTCAAATTCAATTACCTGTTTTAGAACGGTCCTTAAGTATCTGTTTACATGCATAACTATCGAAATAAATATACATACAAGCGTCGCTAAAAGCTCGTGGTGTGAAGAGAAAACCGCCTTTGAATATGCAACGTGTTTTTCCATTTATTTTTAACATCTCGTTCGGTTTTTCCAAAGAGCGTATGCGCCAAATGCAAACAAATAGAGTTATTAGCTGGGTGAAAAGTACATTATTAGACCTAGCTTATGGAACTGTCAAACTTTAAAAGCAATTTTCACGAAACAGCATTCGCCCTTTCCTAAAATTGATACCGATCTGTTGTCATACTGGATAGGGGAAATATAATCTTATCGAAAAAAAGTAATGTGATACTAGGATCAACTCATCTTGTAGTATATTGATAATTTTATAAGACAATTATATTAAATATTTACGAGCATAAGTTTTTACAACCTTCGGTTCCACTTACCGTTGCAAATGCTGGTTTCCTATGAATTAATTCAAATATTATAATGTCATAGAAACGGGATCGTACAAGATATTCCAGAATTCAATCATTCAAAAATATTCAATTAGTTTACAATTATGTTATTCTTTATGAGAAAATTATGATTATTTCAAAATACTTTTATCCTATAAAAAATTTTGAATCTTAATTTTTTAAATTCATTCAAATTAGTTCGTTCGAAATACTTCAATCATTACTCAGAATTTATAAATCTATCATATATTTATTATTTTGTGTCATGTGTGTCCAAATATAATTTATAGACTGTAAGAAAGGCTAGAATCGACTGTTAAGTGTATTAAATGGAGTTTTTATTTTTTCAGTTTTGTCACTTTTGTCAATTTTGTTTTTTTTGTCAATCTTGTAAGTTTTGTCCGTTTGGTCAATTCAGACAATTTTGTCAATTTTGCAAATTTTGTAATTTTTTTTCGATTTTGTCCGTTATTTCAATTTTGTCAATTTGGTCAATTTTGTCAATCTTGCCCATTTTGTAAGTTTTGTCAATTTTGTGAATTTTGTCGATTTTGTCAATTTTGTCGATTTTGTTTATTTTGTCAATTTTTGTTTTTTGGTCATCCTGGTCCAAATGATTAATTCGGATCTAGGATCTATATGCATAATCAAAACAAAAATTCCCAAATGCTTTCAGCTTTACTATGGAGGATTTGGTGGCGCTACTGTTTGGTTGTTTTCTTCCATTGGCTTCAGCAATTCGTCATCGTCTTTTCTAGACACCAACCCCAACAACAACAACGCAACAATTGCACAGGTTTCTCAATGCGAACGAAAAGCTTCTCAAGAGAAAAAGAGAAAAGGGAACAACAAACTAGCCCGAGAGCTTAAAGCTCGAGAAAATTTGTCTTATTGGATTCAATTTGCTTCCACGGGCGAAATTCTCTCCTGTCGTTTGTGCTTAGGAAAAAGCTTCCTGAGCACGAACGCACGTGAGAGCGAAGATGAGATGGTGTGCAGGCATCGTCCGCGTCCCCGTGTCCTCTTGTCGTTTTCCCCTTCTCAGAGAAATTTGTGCTTGAGAATCTATGGTTGGGCGCAGGGTGGGACTTGCAATCACTATAGAAATATGCGATGTGAGGGTCTAGTCCTTAGGCTTGATTCATTTGATATCGGGGTTGTACCCCATGGTGCAATTCCTTTACATGAACTTTGATTTAGGGTTTCTAACCCAGAATTAATTTTTAGTTCCGGTTCTTCCTAAAGGTGGACTGGTAAACATTAAACAAATATCTCATTCAAATGATAAAATTGAAATTTAGATATTCTTGTTTAAATGACTTTTATTTGTCAATAAAATCATGCATGACGTTAGATCGGTGGCGCCCTCTGTTTTCCTTAAGGGAAATTACACGGAGTAAATGCGTACCCAGCGCTTTTCGCGCCATGTTTTCGATCATCTTGATTAGTGATTGCTGGTTGTGGCTAGCAAGGCAAATTGACACGTTTTTTGGAGTGATGATTTTTGATATTTACTATGAAAAAAAAATTTTCAAACTATTTTGTATTTTTTTCTTTCTTTTATAGGTTGAAGAAGAAAAAAAATCAAATTTTTCAAGATAAAAATCATTTTTATTGTACTGCTCAGTTTCACAAAAACGTCGAGAACAAAGTTTACAAAAATTCACACAAATACACACAAATACACAGACATCATCAGAACTCATCGAGCTGATTCGATAGGTACCTATAAAGGTATATCTATGACCCATAATTAATGATCTCCCAAATCGACCGATAACTATACCTTTCTCTAAGAAAGGCAAAAAAGGTAACGGGAGAGATGTCAAAAACTACCGGAGAATCTCGGCATTCTGCGCAGTAGCCAAACTATTCGAATTGGTGGTCTTGGATCCGATGTTCTTGTCCTGTAATAATATTTTTTCTGACAATCAACACGGATTTATGCCCAAGCGCTCCACGACAACTCACCTTCTGACGTTTACTTCTTACGTGCTTAAAAGTTTTGCTGCGATGTCTCAAACCGTCGCTATTTACGTTGCTATTTATACCTATCTGGACGTAAATTAACAGTTCGTACGGGGGACCCTTCCCCAGACAATTCTCTGCTTCTTCTGGTATGCCTCAGGGAAGCCGTTTAGGGCCGATTATCTTCTTAATCTACTTCAAAGATGTGCTCTTACTCCTCGGCGGCCCAAAGCTATGCTATGCTGACGTCCTAAAACTATTTTACAACATCAACGGCCAGGACGATATTGATTTCCTACAAAATCAATTCAACCTCTTCGCACACTGGTGTGATATAAACTGCCTGCCTTTAAATCGCAGTTAATGTGCAGTCATCAGCTTTTCAAGAAGGTGGCAGCCTTTTTCCGCTGAATATTTCCTCGGAGATGAGCCAATCGCACGCGTAGAACACATCAATGATTTAGGCGTAATTCAAGACCGGAAGCTGGATCTCAGGACACACACAACTACATTGTCGAAAAAGCTTCGGGAAGTCTTGGATTCTTATTTCGAGTGCCCAAGGATTTCAAGGATGTGTATTGCCTGAAAAGTTTGTATTGCAGTATTGCTCGCTCTATCCTTGACTATGCATCAGCTGTTTGGTGTCCCTACTACCAGAATGTGGCCGAACGGATCGAGGCTATACAGCGGCGCTTCTTGCGATTCGCCTTTAGACACCTGCCTTGGCAAGACCCGTTTCACTTGCCAAGCTATGAACATCGATGCCGTCTCATAGACATAGACACTCTTCAAGCCCGCAGAATCGTTGCCGATCTCTTGACATCGCGAATTGACTGCCCCACGCTCCTAGAAGCCATTCCCCTAAGTGTGTGACCCCGTGAACTTAGAAACCAAGATCTTCGATTGTATGTTTCCATTCGATTGAACAATTATAGCGCTATCATCGGTGTTATGAAAACATTCAACCGTTTCTCTGAGCACTTCGACTTCGACGTCTCGAGAGATGTTTTCCGTAGTAAAGTTTTAAGTGTGTTGAGAACCCTGTAATTAGACTTAGTACTCTTTTTTTATGAATTTGGACCAATATGTGATCTGTTGATTTGTAATAAATAAATAAATAAATAAATAAATAAATAAATGTTAAGTTTTACTTAGTTGGTATGAGTGGGACCATTTTGGTTTTTATTGTATTTTTAATTCAATACTTTTGATCTGATTTTACTACGGTTAATGAATAAAAAAACCCGAAAAGTTCGTTTCAGTTCGACCTTTGGCACTGCGAACCTCACTGCACCCGGGTCGTTCGCTCGGTCATGTCAACAATTCTCCGGAAATCTTTACCCCCTCCCGAATGGAACCATATTTCTAGCCAACACTTCCAAGTAGACATCCAGTCTCCTCTTAGTACCGTTTGGCTCAGCTCAGCTCGACTCCAGAAGGAATCGCTTTCCGACTGCCCTTCTTCCTGCCAAATCGTAAAGATGAATTTAATTAAAATTTATTATATCACTTATTCGATGTAATTAAATATGGAAGATTGGAAAGGACCACGGAAATGCATATCCGCGCGATGTTGAAAGATTCACTGTTAGGGTGGCTCCTTTTTCAATTTATGTGAATATTTTGTATGTTGTTAAACAGGATTATCACATGTAACAGGTTAAAAAATTCATTTCAAAAAATTAAAAATCTAAAAAGTTACCTAACTGCAACAGAATAAAAAAATCATTTCCCGTCTATGGATTTCAATTGTCCCCTGGTTAGCGTGACACATTTCCAGATGGAGTCTCTCTGCGTCTATTCGATTTAGTTTTTCGTTCAACAAATTATCTCGCGTAACTTTCTCGTTTCACCTTACCTATACCACAGCCTATACCCAGTCCAACCCAGTCTTTCTCGTTTCAGTTTTCTGGAGCAATTTTTCGATACTTTTTTCCACCTTGGTTGCTTCATTTGGCCTCCCCAGCCAGATGTTGCATCTTTGGCTGGATGTAACTTCATCCAGCCGGAAACCGAATTTGCAGAAAGAGACTCCGGGAAAAGTTTGCGCTTTCAAAGCGCGGGCAAACTAATGAGGAACCTTGAACTTTATCGTCGCAATAAATTTTCATTTTCAGTTTTCTTTCCTCGTTTTGTCGCAACAGATCGAAACGAGACGCGTTGATTGGGAGAAATGAAGATTGGCAGAAAGTTTGGTTTGTCAAGAAGGATCGCATCAAATTGATGCTATTAAGACTATCTGGCAGCATGAATGATTGATGAAAACTTTGAAAAAGTACTTTTGGACTATTTCTAACCAGATCGTGTGTTCAAGTACTTAAATTATCATAACTTTCTTAACATGCTTTTTTAAAAGCCCAATCTAATCGAGGGAAGGCTTTAATGTTTACGAACTTCTATGCAGCTATTTATTTAATCGGTATCTAAACTTACCATCTACAATTACGTGTAGATGCAGGGCCCTCAGGCGATGGCTTATGAATAATTGAGCTAGGCTTCTTGAAAAGGTAAATAACTGCTAGCCAAATAGCGAACCGATTAGCTTACAATGCCACTTCCTTTTATGGTATAATTTGCACTCCTTTCCAGCAACAGCAGCCAACCACTTGAGAAGAAGTCGAGCCCACTGGCAGCTTGGCGTTATTAATTTACATGTGCGATCAGCACCTCCCCCGCATTTTTCCTTCTTCAGCCACGAAAGAGCGCTACCTGACTAAGTAAATTATCATAATGTCCGATCTTCACGGCATCTTCGCCTCTCTTCCACTGGCTTAAAGTCTAGCCTTAGAAGTTGAATGAATCAGGTCGGGCCTACAACAGCCTACAACAGCCTACAACTCACCTTACCCATTCCATAAAGTTCCATCGCTGGGCCCAGTAGGTAGCCAGAAATGGAAATAAAATATGCTCACGCGTCCCCAAGTTTAAACATGGCTTGAGTGCGGACTCTCATAAGCAAATTTGATCTGCAATCTGTAGAACTTATTACCTTCAACATTAGCACGAAATCTAGTTGGACCGTAACTCTTCTCTCGTTGTGGGTTGCATGTAGCCGTCCAGCTCTAAGATGTACAAAGTACTAGTAGGCCTAGAGACAGGGAAAAAAAGGTCCGGACGAGATCGTGCGTCTCCATAAATGGCACTGAATTGTTGTTTTATACCATGGCAACCCGATGGCGGTGGTCTATGATGATGGTGGGTACTTTTTCAACGGTTGCTGGGGTTCCTGCTGTTTGCTTCGGTAGATTTTGGCGCCACCAATCGACCGGCACGAGAAGCGTCTTTTGAACAACTTGTGGGGAGCCTTTTTTTGTTTTCTTTGGCAATTTTTGTCATCAAGATTAGAGCGAAACGTAAATATGTGTGCCGGATTGAGTTGCAAGAGAGGAGGAAAAAAAAAATTATCTACCTACAATATGTAGTCGGGTCCATTAAAAATCTGCCGGGTGGTCTCGGTGAGCATTTTTTAAGGAGAAAGAGAAGTGGTGCAAATTGAGACGAACTTTTGAGACTTTTGAGAGCTATGGTAAATTAATTGTGTTAGATTTTGGAAACTCAACACTTTGAGCCGTTTTGATTCATTGTGATGAGGCGAAAGAAATGCTTTACTTATTTGTTCTCTCATTGCATTTAGTTTTTGTTGTCTAATGAGATTCTTTTGTGATTTTTTTTTTAAACGGAGAGGATAACATTTTAAGAGACAAGAGTTAATGCGACGCCATGCGAAACGAATAGATTGTGCTCAAAAAGTTCAAGTCTGGTCTTAAGTTAAGAGTTTTTTGAATATTTTTGGCTAGCAAACATTGAAATACCACGTTCTGGTTGTTAAGCATATTTTCTAAGCTCTCGGTGGAAAGATGAGAGACTCATTCATTCCATGATGTTCAGATAGCAAAAGTAGAAGAAGTAAGCATTGGAGTTGTTCGAAAGGGCAAAAAATGGGTCCGGTGGACAAAACTTTGGACCGGAAAGTCATACGTGTTAACGCCAGTAAGAAGACTGCCTCAGTTCGGGATGTGGCCAAATGTGACCGGTTGACCCTCGGTATACCTACTACGCTTTAAAGTCCGCCTGTGGATTCAAACCAGAATCAAGGTCAGAGTCCACAGGTGAACTTAATAGCTTTTAAAGTATTTAGGCATATGTTTCCAGAACTTCTGATGTGTTGTCCTCGTTACCACAGAGTGACATGATCACGTATCTAAACGTGGTGAGTCATGGTTCGTCTATGACTGATCAAAACTCGCGCCATGTGGACTCAAAGTTCTTTATCATACAAGAGGTCCCGCACCTGCTACCAGTTAACCATCACGACTTCCTTAGCGTATCAGGACGTTTGGGTTGTCCTAAACGCCGAGACAATAGACATTTTACTAGACGTCTGTCACTACTTGGCGGCTTCAGAAGGGATAATCCTGTAGTCACTAATATCCCGCAGGTTAATCAACCTCTGCACTCTGCTGAGTCCTGCTAGTTACACCGTATATCCAGTGCCACAACAGGATCGACAACACTTCCCTTCTGTTTCATCGCATCATTAAAATTTACAAGAGAATCCGCGTGCATTAGAGAAATCTTAAGGAGCCAAGCCGTTTGTCAATAAACACATCCAAATTCTTAGTTGCACGATAAGACTCGATGTCGCATGGATGAGATAGATATGGAGAAGGAGATGGAGAGATGGATAGATGGAGAGATGGAGAGATAGAGAGATGAAAAGATGGAAAGATGGGAAGATAGAGAGATGGGTAGATGGAGAGATGGAAGGATGGAGAGATGAAGAGATGGAGCGATAGAGAGATGGAGAGATTAAAAGATGGAGAGAGGGAGATATGGAGAGATGGAGAGATGGAGAGATGGAGAGATGGAGAGATGGAAAGATGGAGAGATGGAGAGAGGGAGATATGGAGAGATGGAGATATGAAGAGATGGAGAGAGGGAGAGATGGAGAGATGGAGAGATGGAGAGATGGAGAGATGGAGAGATGGAGAGATGGAGAGATGGAGAGATGGAGAGATGGAGAGATGGAGAGATGGAGAGATGAAGAGATGAAGAGATGGAGAGATGGAGAGATGGAGAGACGGAGAGATGGAGAGATGGAAAGATGGAGAGATAGAGATGTGGAGACAGATGGAGAGATGGAGGGAGGAGTGATAGAGAGATGGAGAGAGGGAGAGATTGAGAGATGCAAAGATGGAGAGATGAAAAGATGGAGAGAGGGAGAGATGGAGAAATGGAGCTATGGAGAGATTGAGAGATGGAGAGATGGAGAGATGAAGAGATGGGGGAATGGAGAGATGGAGAGATGGAGAGATGGAGAGATGGAGAGATGGAGAGATGGAGAGATGGAGAGCTGGAGAGATGGAGAGATGGAGAGATGGAGAGATGGAGAGATGAAGAGATGGAGAAATAGAGAGATAAAGAGATAGAGAGATGGAGATGGAGATGGAGATGGAGATGGAGATGGAGATGGAGATGGAGATGGAGATGGAGATGGAGATGGAGATGGAGATGGAGATGGAGATGGAGATGGAGATGGAGATGGAGATGGAGATGGAGATGGAGATGGAGATGGAGATGGAGATGGAGATGGAGATGGAGATGGAGATGGAGATGGAGATGGAGATGGAGATGGAGATGGAGATGGAGATGGAGATGGAGATGGAGATGGAGATGGAGATGGAGATGGAGATGGAGATGGAGATGGAGATGGAGATGGAGATGGAGATGGAGATGGAGATGGAGATGGAGATGGAGATGGAGATGGAGATGGAGATGGAGATGGAGATGGAGATGGAGATGGAGATGGAGATGGAGATGGAGATGGAGATGGAGATGGAGATGGAGATGGAGATGGAGATGGAGATGGAGATGGAGATGGAGATGGAGATGGAGATGGAGATGGAGATGGAGATGGAGATGGAGATGGAGATGGAGATGGAGATGGAGATGGAGATGGAGATGGAGATGGAGATGGAGATGGAGATGGAGATGGAGATGGAGATGGAGATGGAGATGGAGATGGAGATGGAGATGGAGATGGAGATGGAGATGGAGATGGAGATGGAGATGGAGATGGAGATGGAGATGGAGATGGAGATGGAGATGGAGATGGAAGTGGTCTACTTTACTACACGGTTGAAAAACAGTGTTGCCAGATATAAAATTCAGCATATAGATGGTGTTAGTTGTTACTAGAAGAGTACTAAAAGTCGAAAGAATACTAATCATTTTTTCGTATTTCGTAAAACTTACGAAAGATAGAAAATTTCCCCAAATGTTTAGAAAAGTTTAAAAGTGTGGCGTTACCAGAATTGTTAGAAAGTGTTTGTTTGAGAAATACTGATGGTGGCGAATTTTGTTTGCTCGCGGATTTTACGAGGGATGGCAATAGAGGAAATTCTTACATTTGGAATGGCAATGATTCAAATTTTACAACTGCTTCACAATTTGCAACAATTCGCAAATTTTATCTCTCTGAGCACTGGTTTTTTCATTGACGTATCTTCTCTCTTTATCTCAGTCCCTCGGAATTTTAAATTCAGTTTTCCTTAATGGACTTTCAATAAAAATCGTGTGATACAATGTTTAGTTACAGAGATAAAAGTCGACATAAATTTATTGAATGTCAAATGATTGAAAACTTATACAATTTTTATGTTAACTTGAAAAAAAAAGTTGCAAAAATAAATTGATGAACATCCTGAAGTTGTTGTATTGGTTGAGTTAGTCCTTGGTTGGTTTAAATGATTTCAGTTAACTCAACTAAAGTAGCAATATTACCGACTGCCATCAACATCTGCAAAATATATGTAGCGTATGTACAAGAAACTAGCATATCCGTAACCAATTTCTCTGGGTGAAGGTCACCACTAACTAGCAGCATCGCGCCTCGTATCACTCCCGTACTTATATGCTAAACAGCAGAACGGCGGAACATCATTAGAAACATCCACTAGCGTCTCTCATCTCGCCTTCGGGTTTACCGCCGCCATGTTTCGTCGCTGCTGCACCTTCTGTCTTTCGATGCCGCCGCCGGGATGCATCAAAATAATCTATTACTGAGTGAGTGTGTTCTACTTTGCGCTTGATCGCGCGTTTGGCTTGGCACTTTCAAGCTTGCCACCAAAATGCACTCTTGATAGAAAACAGGGGGCGGTGACCCTCCCGACATCCCGCTCCTCCAATTTGGGGTAAGCGTTCATGTTGGCGCTCTACTGCACCAAAGCTAATTCGCCCCAACTTCTAGACAAACAAACATCAAATGCACCGTCGACTTTGTCTGGTTCAACACTAGTCGTTGGCTTCGTCGTCATCCTCCGTTTCGTTCTACTCAGGCAGGAACCAGACCAGAGGCATCATCGTTTAGTGGCAGCAGTTGCTCTATCACACCCCTCGCTTCACTTTCGTCGTCGTCGTCCATCTTGCAGCATGACCTATCAAAAACGACCGACCAAACCAAGTGCGAATAAATTTAATCCAACCCAGGCACTTTGTAGCGGCAAATATTTGCCTTCCAACAGCTCTTCAAGAGTTCTTGTTGTTTCACTTTGCACTTAACCCCGTGTGATGGTTGGGGAAGGGGCAGAGGTGGTTGAAAGTCACGCCCCTCCCCCACAATCAACCGTTCTCTTGTGGAGCAGCAAACGTTCCGAACAGTTTCTTCCGTAGCGAATTGACATCCGCTGCCCGGGGAAGCTCCCACCCCGGCAATTGCTCGGAAACTGGACGTTCCGCAGCTTCGACGTCAGCTGGAGGGCTTTAAGTAAGGAAATCGGAAGCGGAAAGGGGTCATGGAGTACATGAAAAGCAGGGCGATGGCAGGTGACTGACTTTTCCCGCGAGAAAACTACACCCTCGGCTTTCAATCGATACCGAGAAGTGTGGCCGGGCCGAGAGAGTCTCTGTTTCTGATTCTACTCGCTCGACCAGGCGCTTATACCTACATAAACTCCGAAGCAGGCCATGATTGATGTGACTAATAAAAACACTAATTAATTACGAAACGCATTTATCATATCCAAATACCTAGCTACATCAACTATATTATGGCGGAAAGCGGATCGGTTGATGATGATGTGGCCTACTATGATGTACAGGAGAGTGCTGCAGCAGCTAATTATGGAGGCGTTCTAAGCGATATGTTTGCAAACAGGAGGTTCTTCGAGGATATTGTTGTTTGCATAAGAGTCTATAATTTACCAGCGGGAACAAATATTTCTTGGGTAGGCTGTTTAAATTTTTTATGGTGCCTATACGATTAAAGTGATCTGGTGTCGAACCTGTTAAAGAATTGTTAAAGTTGAAAACATTTAAAGTTCCATTGGACCAGTACCAGTCCAACAGAAAAACTTAAATGATTGCCAACCAATGATCGACAATAGATTTTTCAAAACATGCGCCCAACATTCCTTCATGTTGTATGAAAACAAAACAGATTATGAAATTTTTTCTTTTGAAATTTCAAGGAATATCGATGTTATTATATGAATACTTCTAATTCACTAGCAGTCCGATTTTGGCTGTCCGTTAGAGAGGTTGTATCAAAAAAACGATCTAGTGCCCACGATAGCTGGCTAAACAAGGTAATAAAATCTAGCAACGGTAGATTTCCTAACCTACTACCTGTAGAAAGGGTGGACATCTGATAGGAAGGTGTGAATCTACAGCAAGAAGCAGTAAGAGTAGTTCGTAAAGCGCAAGAAACGATGTCAATAATTTTCGGTTCAGTACGACAACGCGTTTGCCACGGTGAACTTGACAAAAAAGAGCATGCCTACATGTCGAGCTCCATCGGTCGATTGCTGGATCTTCCTTCGATTATTAGCGGGCAAAGAACATAAGAGATATACATGAAGTATATCTCTTATGTTCTTTGCCCGCTAATAATCTCTCGAATATGTTCCAAGATGAACACAGTTCATAAGATTTGATTTCAACAGAGCAACACCTCCCTTTGTAACTGATCTGCTCGAAACCTTGAGAAGCACTGATTGCTTCTTTATATGATCATAAGTGGCAACGCTGGTGGTGGATTAAAATAAGAATATATGGTTTAAGGGAAATTTTGGTCGAAATAAGGACCTTTTTTTTGGTCCTCAATCCACATTCTGACCTCCTCAAATGTCTTTTATGCAGTTCTGTACTGCCCATTTTACACCATAAATATTCAATCAAAATCGGGGAAAAACTCCAAATCGAGGGTTGGGCCTCCAAAAATCAGGAAAATCGGGCACATTGGCAACCCTGCATGCGAGATATACATGGAATGTATCGATGGAAAAATCCAGCGACAGCCGACAATATCGTGGATGTGTGAGGGTACCAATACTTGGCGCGTGATCAGCGATGGGTTCACCCGGATCATGACTGCCCTGCAAGGGAGTTTAAACCAGCACCAGTCCGTGACCGGTGTAGGATGACTTCTTCGTCGAGTAGCATCTGAGTAGTGTGCGTCCGAACTTGGCAGTAAAGGATACAAAGATAAGACTCTACCTTCTGCGTATGCCGAGCTGCCTGGTACTTAACGCGCGTGTGTGTGTGTAGGATACATCCAACGTTACCGTCGCGGTGTATCCGAGTCTACCTTCTGCGTATGCCAAACTGTGAGGTACGTCGTGAACGTTGTGTAGGATACTTCCACCGTCGCGGAGTGTCTGAATATAACGCGCTCCCTACGACGGAAGCTGCAGGGATAAGACTTGACCTTCTTTGCAGTCGAACTCTTAGGGAGAAAAGTATTTTCGCCGCGAAATACTCTCGGGTAGAGTGACTTCACGTCGTCCGCGGGTGAGTCACTCGAGTCGGTGTAGGATGACGTCTTCGCCGGCAATTATTCGAGTAGTTTTCGTAAAGCCCCGACTTGTGCTGTGACAGGCGCGTGTCCAGGATAAGCTGCTCTCGATTCGGCACATGGACGCGCAAAGAGGCCTCGAGCCAAACTAAGCGGAGTCGAGTCGTTAGAAAAGAGGTAATTGGTCTCTTACAATGGACTCGAACAGAGGTGGAGCGCACGATAGTCGTGCAAACCAAGCGAGCCTCGAGTTTCAAATAAAGACCGGACCTCGAGTTGTCATAGAAGAGGTCCTTAGTCTTGAATCGTAACAAGAGACAGGGTATATATGCTGGAGCTTAGACTTAAAATTGAGTAAGGCGATAAGCGCTTAACCGCGAACCTGGTCTCCCATCTCGGGTACACCCTTCGATACAGGTTCGTGTGGGAATTATGACCAGAGGTCCCAGATGGACTTTATGGCGTAGGGGTAGTTAGTATCATGAGTCGACCAATTGCAGCCATGGACTCAGAGTAGCATACTAGGGGACGCGGTGGATCGCCTTGCCTTGGAATGCAATCCGTAGAAAAGATTTACCACCTGGGTGATCAACTAATAAAAAAAAGTGCAGTCGACCAATGGAGCTCCACATCTACGCATGTTGGAGCCTATTTCGTAACGTTCACCGTTGTGCAATTGGTTAACGTGCCGTTGTAGTGTAGCGGAAATTGCGGGTTCAAGTTTCGTTGATTAGCCGTTGCATCTCGTGAAAAAAATCATGATATTTACGACTTGTGTTCTTTCTATCTTGTACCAACGGTAAGGGATTTGTCAATTCTGCCGAAATCTCGTTCGTGTAATAGTTTACAGCTCTAAGAAAGTGCTTTGATTTGCCTTTAGTGATCCTCCTGCTTTAACCACTACTACAACCCACACCCAGCTCAACCATCTACCAGAGAAGTTTGAGACTTCACCTACAGAAGACTGCTACCAGTAGGACCTCAAAGATGGCGTACTTCAAGCACTACGCCTACCCACACCTAACTACAGGATAAGTTCGGAACTTCACCAACAGATGACTGCTACCATTAGGAGCTGAAAGATGCCATATTGTGGAAAATAATGTAGCGGAATAGGAATGACGTCATACGCGGCTGAGACGTCAATATCCGCATTGAGACAGCTCATTCTGGTTCGTCATTGCTGAAGTCAACAAACACATCGACTTTTGTTGAAGACGTCAAATTTAAATGGTCTTTTTATTAGTTGATCACTCAGGTGGTATATCCTTTCTACGGAATGCATTCCAAGGCACGGCGAGCCACCGCGACCCCCAAGTTTGCTACTCTGGGTCCATGGGTGCAATTGGGGACTCATGATACTATGTACCCCTACACCATAAAGTCCATCTGAGGCCTCTGGCCATAATTCCCATCCGGATCTGCAACGAAGGCTGTATTCATGATAGGAGAGCATACTCGCGCAAAGCGCTCCACGGCAATACTCATTTATACGTACTACTCAGGCAAAGCTCTATTGTCACGATTCGCGACTCACGGAACATGACGACGTTTGCCGCTACTCGTGACTCGAGGCCCTTATTCGGCCCCTTGTCACAAGGCGATAGGTCCGACTTCTCTCCTCGTGATTCGAGACCCTCTTACACTCCCCTCTCTCGACCCAATTCAAGATGAGAATAACTCGCCTCTCCTCGTGTTTTGAGGGCTCTTTCATACCATCTCTTAACCCAATATGAGACGAGAACAACACGCCTCTCCTCGAGTCTGGAGATACACCCATCACTTAAAGTGTTCTCCGCCTTAACTCTTTGAGACTAAGCCTGAGGCCCAACCTCTGGGCGCCACATGTTTAAGGCACAAAGCCCTCTGCCTATAGTGAGGGCCTATAGCCAATCCGTCTACGGCACTGATTCAATGCTGGAAGTTTCACGCGTCAAGCCGCCACCTTGTGGTCTGTTACATCGTGGTATAAAGCAGCTAGTTCATCGACACCGAGACACCGAGGTATCGTTCCGAAGACGAGTTGGAGAGTCGATAGTTCAGCGACCTTATCACCCAGTATCACAGCATTGCTTTAAGGTAACAGTTACGATTAGGTTGGGAACCGCAAATTACTCGCACCGCAATTATGGGTAGTGGGACACAAAACTTTGTAGTGTGTTCGTAAATGAATAAATTTGGAAATTACGACCGGTGAAGTTAAAGTGTTTTCTTGGACATTGTTCGCGTTTAATTGAACCGACCCTGAAGCGTTGATCGGGGGGTTTCTGCATATTTGTACAGCTAGCCGATTCGTTCGTCACATTTTTTGATATCTCATGTTTCGCTGCCTTAATCGCTCATGAATCGCCGCCTGCGGAGTATCAACCGCGCTTGGTGGCCTGGCAACTGGATCTCAAATGAGAAAATACACGCTGCGAAAAGATGAGAACGAGATTTTCAGAGAGGCGCTGGAATGGCATCCAGAACACGCTAGAAATTATTGAACCATTTACGATTCAAAAATAACCATTTTTGACCTTTTCCCAGGAAATGCCATTTTATGAGTTCTCCATGAGAACCCATAAAATGACTTTTCGGGGAGAAGTAGAAATATGGTTATTTTTCAACCTCAACAAGAAAGAGCGGAGTAGAAAAAAAATGGTTATTTCTTAAAGCAGATTCAAATTTTAGAAGCCAAGCTGCAAAAATGTTTTTTATTTCGTCTTCTTGCTTCTGAAATTGAAAAACATGATATTCAAGAATCCTCGAATATATATTTCTGCCAGATAGAAATTTTGAGGGCAAAAATTTAATGAGAACATGTTTTTAAAATAATTTTGATTGCGTGTTCTTATATATGATATCACCTGCTAGCTGTTATAAAGTTCTGAAGTTCTCCCACGATTGTCACCGGAAACGGAATCTAACGACGAATCGGAGCAGTGCCGGAAGTGGACAGATGTAGAATTCTCTTGCTAACATTTGTTCATCATTATAGGCCATAGCCCTAGCTGAATTTAAGTACCAGTTGCACTAATCCGCTGTTTATTGTTCCAATTCCGGAATATTTTCAACGTGGGAATCCCGAATAGCTAAAATGAAATCAAATATATTAAAGGAAATACTAAAAAAACGTCAGAAAAAGAATTACCTCCACCCGAGCTTGATACCACTGGAATCGGAGTGGATTCATCCATTCGGTGCAATGAAATTAAAAATTTTGTTTTGTTTGGTTGGGACCGTGGCAATCTTCTAAATCAGGCACGGCAACTCGATTCAACCATTTCTTCGGAGCCCTCGGACTGAAACGGTAAACGTGAACATGTCCTTGCCTCGGTCGTTCTCATCGAATTGGTTCGAGGCAGGTGCGGATCCGGAGCTAAAGCCAAGCGGTAAACCTTTGCCCAGTGATTCACGACCCGCTCCGATGCCTTCGTCCTCCAAACTAAGTCGGGGGAAGATTTTGGCCGTCTGGGATCATCTTCGCTGTTTGGTTGCCATGCGGTGGAGTTTGTTACAGACCTGGAACTTCTTTCGTCCATCCACGATTAAGAAAAAATCGGTAAGATTATCCGGTTCCGGCAAAAAAAATCAATTTTTAAAATTAATGTTATTATATAAAATTAATGTTAGAAAATGATAGCTTACCTTGTCCATTAATAACACTAGTTTACAGCATTTTTGAACTCAGTAAACTGAAGGTCATTTCCAATGTTAAATCGGGCGCTGAATCCGAAAATGAAATTAAAAAAAATCTCAGTAGAACCGTTTTTGAGTTATGCTCCAAATATGAAATTTCGAAAAAATTAAAAAAGTTCTTGTACTTAGATTAAAATATCTCGGACGGCATAACAGTAATTTGAAATCCCTCTTTTGCATATTGAAGGTGAATAAGTTATATATCGATCATCTGAACACGGTTTTTGCGTTTGAACAACAGTATTGTTGATATTAGTGACTTTATGAGAAAAAAAATTATAAAAAACGCATTTTTTTTAGAGAAAATTTTCAACGAAAGTTTTAGACTCAATGGTAGCATTTAAAAAATCTGATTTTCTTTTGCGCTTGAATATCAATTTAAAACAAAGATTTTAAGTGGTTATTTATCAAAATCGGTTGAAAATTGAAGAAGTTATGGCTACTTTACCATAACTGAAATTTTTGGAGTTTTTAATAATTTAACGAACCGCAGTACACTTATCATAGTATAGGAAGAATAGAACATGATAAATCTCACTCGCTCTGAGTCAAAATTATTTATTAGCTTACCAGAAGGTCACATGCCAAGTTTCAGGAAGATCTGACCATAGGGGGGGGTTTGCTTAAGTCTTAAACGTAAATAAAATTTTGAGGTATTTTGCCCGGTAGGAACGAAAAATATTGGTTTTTCATCAATAACTTTTTTCATCACTAGCTGATTGTTTTTTATGGTTGATTTTATTAAAGCCTAAGTTGAGAAAAATATTTCACCCGAAGACTGTAACTCGATTGGATTAGTAACAGAAAAGTTATTGCGGTTCAAAGATTGTATTTTGGTTGAAAATTCTCGTATAAAACGCAATGCGTAAAAAGTACTCATTGCGTGTTGGACAAAATTTGCGGCCTTTGAACCGCAATAACTTTTCTGTTTCAAATCCAATCGAGTTACAGTCTTCGGGTGAAATATTTGTCTCATTTTAGGCTTTAAGAAAATCAACCATAAAAAACAATCAGCTAGTGATGAAAAAAGTTATTGATGAAAAACCAGTATTTTTCGTTCCTTCCGGGCAAAATACCTCAAAATTTTATTCACGTTTGAGACTTAAGCAACCCCTCCCTATGGTCAGATCTTCCTGAAATTTGGCATGTGACTTTCTGGTAAGCTAATAAATAATTTTGACTAAGAGCGAGTAAGATTTATCATGTTCCATTCTTCCTATACTATGATAAGTGTACTGCGGTTCGTTAAATTATTAAAAACTCCAAAAATTTCAGTTATGGTAAAGTAGCCATAACTTCTTCAATTTTCAACCGATTTTGATAAATAACCACTTAAAATCTTTGTTTTAAATTGATATTCAAGCGCAAATGAAAATCAGATTTTTTAAATGCTACCATCGAGTCTAAAACTTTCGTTGAAACAAAATTTTCTCTAAAAAAAATGCGTTTTTTTTAATTTTTTTTCTCATAAAGTCACTAATATCAACAATACTGTTGGTCAAACGCAAAAACCGTGTTCAGATGATCGATAGATAATATATTCACCTTCAATATGCAAAAGAGGGATTTCAAATTACTGTTATGCCGTCCGAGATATTTTAATCTAAGTACAAGAACTTTTTTAATTTTTTCGAAATTTCATATTTGAAGCATAACTCAAAAACGGTTCTACTGAGATTTTTTTGAATTTCATTTTCGGATTCAGCGCCCGATTTTACATTAAAAATGTTGGTCAGTTAATCAAGTTCACGATTTTTTTTAAATTTTGTAAACTAGTGTAATTGCTCCAGTTTACTCTTGGAAATAACTGTTACGTTTACAGCAAATTATAAAAGAGAAGATTCGCTTCAAAACGATCCTTCGTACAATTGCGAAAATGGACAATGTTTTTTCTTTTTTCCGATTGAGGTTAAATTTTCATCCTTTTTTTGGTTAATACCCGAAAACTAGGAATATGATTAAAATTGTACCTTAAAATATTGATGAAAAATAACCATATTGGCAGTTCTGCAGGAAAAACCAGAAAATGGTTATTTTTCATTCAAAAATGGTTAATTAAAAATGAGCGTGAAGGACATCGAAGGAGAGGCAGACCCAGAAACTCGTGGCGGCGAAGCCTAGCTGCCGAAATCCGAACTGTTGACGAGAATCCTGACTGGGACCAAGTGAAGACGCTGACTCCGAATAGTCAAAATTTGAGGTCTTTTACCACCGCCCTATGCGTTGGAGAATCTACGCTGGACCATTAATTAATTAATTAATTTTAATTTATCTCATGTTTCTCTAATACTTTGCAAAACCTTGTGATAATTTTCAGATACGAAGATGTACCAAGACGTACTCAGAACATGAGATTGGTTGAAATTTGTTTTTTATTTCAATTTTTCTGGGGTACCGGGAATTTCTGGGAAGATTCAATTGGCAGGAAAATAGACACTCCACTAAATATTCACTGGTTTCGAGAGGTCAGAGAGCAATTTTCTTGTTCTACGGGGACCTTCTTAAAATTTTTAATTTTGCATCATTGCATTTTATATGGACGCATACTGAGAGCTCTCACAAAAAATTTCCTAATAAAACCTTGAGTAGTGTCAATTTGACACTCCTCGCTTAAAACCGCAATGTCTTTCTCGCGCGTATTTGACTACACCATGAAATTGCCTTTCTGGTGAATGACATTTAATTGAGAAAATCGTGTTTTAATATTCTCAAAATCCTGGGCAAGGTTGAATTTAAGTTTCAGAAAATCAGAGAAATTCTCAATTGACAAAAAGTTTAAAAAAACGGTACCTATGCACATTTAAAAAGTGTGGATTTTACACTATTTCTTATATTTTTTGTGATAATTATCCTAAAAATTAAAAAAAAAAATATCCTACCTACCTACATGCTTAAAATTCTTTCAAAAGGTTCAAAATTCTTTTAAATTACTTCTATTAAAAGAATGACCTTTTCTTATGCATCCTCTCTGCCTCTGGCCCTTGCGTCACTGTTTATAAATTGAACACTTGGAAAATTTACTCCATCAATCTCTCAACAAACGGAAAGCTGAGCAAAGAAGTAAAGAAAAACCTCGACCAATCTTAAAGTCAAACAGATTATGTCGGCAAACACACACTCGAGTCAGTTAGTCAATCATTAGTGCCGATGATGATGATGATGATGATTGGGTAAACAAACTCATCTGCTTGTTGACTCCTTTCTTAACCCATCCATGCAGTCGACTCGACCATACGTTAAGCTTAAATTTTGATCTCAGCAATCGTAAAATATCTTTCCTCTTTCCACAAATTAATTGCTTATCAATACGCCTTCAGCCGCCTACTACTGAGATTGAATTTTTCCACCCGAACGCACCAAAACAGACAAATTTGAGGCACAGCAAAGGTGCGTAGGTCTCCGGTAAGTCAAGAAACCCTCCGAAAGAAGGTCACGATAAGTCCCCGAAGGAAAATTTTAGGCCACCGCAGTCTTCCGCCTATGGGAGTCGCGTAGTCAAGTTTGCGCCAAACCAAAAAAAAAAACTGGGACCGACACGAGCCAAGAATTTCGGAAATCAAAACGACTGAAATCATGACACGCATCGGAAATCAATATTCCGCCCATCGCCGTCGTAGGAACAGGAAAAGGAAGCGCTCGTCTCCCATGAAAAGATCTTGGGACCTGACTTCTGAGGAGCTGAGGGATACGGACAAGACGCCGGAAAGTCAGAGGATGGGAAAATCTTCCCACTCGAGTTCCACTAGAGCTGAAGTGAGTCGGGTAGAGAGCTACAGATGTTTCTCGGTCCCAATTATGAATGATACGCATCGTTCGCATGGTAGCACAACGCTCGCTTTCAGAAATCGGAGACGAATTTCCGTCCTCCCGCGCCACCTGACGTGTCGTCTTCACGCGGTTTGCGTATTGAAATAGCAATTCTGTTGCTTTTTTTTTGGAAGTTTTGCAGAAGAAAATCCTACACACATATGTGCTGACTGGCATTCTCTGACTCTCGTACCGGTGCGTTCGAGTGATTGTGAATAATTGACGAGTTAGATATGGATGTGGAGGCGAACTCAGTGATGAGTTAATATCTGTGCCGAACATATGTGAGTAAACAGCGATACGCAACGAATACGCATAGCGCATCAACCTGCCCGTGTTGGAATGATTTTGAAAACGTGCGTTTGTTTGGTTTTGATTAAAACGGGGTCATTTCTCGGCAAGGGGCCACGCGCATGTCGGTAGCATGCTAATGAGCTATCGAATTGCTTCATGACAAGTTTAAAAAAAATAAATGTTCGAGTTTCGACCAGATCTAGTCGAGAGCATTGAGATCTGAATCAGGGTTGGGATTAGAATCATGATCGGAATCTGTATCAGAAAATGCATCATGATCAGAACGATTGAAATCAGGATTAGAATCTCGCTTCGTATTAGGATCAACATCATTTGGAACTTCCAAATCCGAAATAAGGATAACAAACAGGGTTTGTCAGGATAAGCACGAGGATCCATCACTCTACACCATGATCAAGATAAAAATTCGGGTCTGGATTTAGATCAAGATCACAATCTGGTTCAGAGACAGTGTGAACATCACGATAAGTGCCAGATTGAGGATCTCGATCTGGATAAGAACTTGGAACAAATCAGAATCAAGACTTGGAACAGGATCAACATTACAAGCATAGCCAGGTTCAAACCAAGAATAAGATTCTTGACGATACTTCAGTTTTGACGATTTGAAGGAAGAGAGCTCTTAACCAATTCAATTAACGGTTTAAAGTCTAACTGTTTCTTAGCGTTAAATTCTAACGACTAGCCGGGGTGTTTCAATTCCAGAAACTGAGCAAATCGGATTCCTCACGAATTGAAATCGATGCTTCCGTTCTTATTTCTTCTCCAATCCAAGTGGAACAATCTTGGTTTGATTTTTTTTTTTCTACTAAGACTCACTTTCCAACCTCGTCAAATGGCTTGCAAATTTTTGATCAAGCGAGAGAGAGAGAGCCACAGTAGTCGGCTTCATTACGAATTCATACACCGTAGTCAATTTTCATCTTTCGTTGATTTCTCAGGCCGATCCGGGCCTGAGTGGGTTCTGATTGTGCAGGGGTGGTGTTTCTTCCGATACCCAACCCAACCCGGCAACGTAAAAGTGACGGATGGCGGACGACATCAGAAAATTACGAGTTTAATTTACGCCCTCCATCCGTCGACGTCGTCTTCGCCGAATAAGAGTTCCGTCATTAAAAGATTGGGTCCTTCTCAGGAATCCTGCCGTCGTCGTCCAAGTGAACATTGGAAATGTTTCTCGTTTCTCGATTTTTCACCGCCTCCTGTTACTTACTTGCGCAACTTTACCTTTTCTACCCACAATTTGAAAGTGTTTTTCATTTTTTCGATTTTTTTTTATTCGCTGAAACACCTTGTGCTTATTTGCATTTTTAAAAACCAAAAAAAGCGGATCCCGCTGAAAATGCACAGAATCTGCTAGACAAAATCAATATTGGCACGTGATTTGTATACTAAGGTAAGAGGTTCTTATATCTGTTTTTTCGCCCTTCCACGCTGAGCTGTTGTCGTCATTCGAATGATTTTTGTTATTCTCGGGCAGATATTCAATCTGGAATTTATGGAGAAACCTGTCGGAATGCTTATTAAATTCTTTCCGAACCCACTTTGGTCCTCTCCCACCCAAACAAAAATTACTTCATCGAAGTTCTTCATTCGGCAGGCTGGTTGCCAGGTCTTTGTTCCGCTGTAGGTACCTTTCAGAGAATTTTTGAACGAGTGGGGAACCGCCGTCGGTTTTTGATTCATTGATATCTTCTTTGCCAGCGCGCGGTCGATTCCTTGGAAGCGACACAGAGCCAATTCATCAATTTTGGGAACGCATGAATGGGTCTGCAGCTATGATGAATCAACAACTCCTTGTTAGATTGGAGCGTTTTTCAATGCGGAACTTGAATAATAATTTATCGTGAGCGATAGCAGCAAATTTGATTTTGTTTTCCGAGGAATGATCGGGAATTATTGTAGCTTGCTGATTTTATATTAATCGAAATTTTCTGTTCTAACATTCAATCGGAAAATGTCGGACTTCTTTTAAGATTTCAACGCACAAGATTACATGAGGCTACCAACGTGATCTTTTATCAGCACAACAGGCCAAACAGTGGGGCAAAGTTGGTTTTCCGATTTCGAAACGAGCTCATGTCAAAAAACATATTTCTAAAAGCAGTTTTTACTGGACAGCGAAAATAATTGAATTCGACCCGACCCGCTTGCCAATTTTAGACAAGCAGATCGTTAAAAATGATTATTGAAAGTAACAACTTTTTTCATCCTGACAGGTTTTTATAAGGAGAAGTCTGAATACGTTTGTTTTTTTCTTTTCAATTATTTACATTATTGTTCATGTTTATACCGAACCGATGTTTCAATCTACTAGGTATAACAGTTTCTATATAATCAGAATTTTTATTAATTTTATGACATTACATCATTCCAATGCAACTCAATTCCAATTGGCTACTTACAGCGACTTTATTTAGATCTGATTGTGATATATAGAGCATGTAATTTACAACTGTTGCCGTATTAACTTCTTCATTGTGTTATGTTCAAATAATCTGGGAGAGAAAGTAAAAATTAGAAATTACTAAAACTAACTAAAAAGTGCAAAATTGGAATTCAATCAAAAAGAAAACCAGCTATTTAAAGGGTCTCCCCGTGAAATAATATCTCGAATATTTTCACTTTAATACAAGTCAAGAGGGGCCCTTAGAGTATTAATTGCAGAATTTTCCCGCATTCCCGGGCTAAGCAAATCAGGATAAATTTTTCCCGAAATCTGGTTCAATCTGGGCATTTGAAATTTTTCAACACAAAATCCGAAGAAATCAGTATCCAGCAATTATTTTAAAAACTCGACAAATATTTATGGAAGCCCCTTTTTTTTTAAACGAAACACGTCAGAAGCGTTCAAATCGTTTTATTTTTTCAAACTCTAAAAAACAATTTATCCAAAGCTAGTTAGAATAAGTGACAACATAATTTTGATAGATTTTTTTTTAAATATGGTAATAAATCCAGCAAAATTCGGACTTGATTTTACTATAAATATTCTGGACACAAGCTAGAACGTAGTTTGCTTTACTTATTCACTTGACTTTGAAAACCCAGATTTGTCCGAATAAATCCGGAGAATCTGGAAAGATTAGGTACTTAACAATATATGATATATCTTTTTTTACAATTCAATAAAGAACATATTTTAGAAAGTCCTAGTGTTTCTTTATGTTTTGATTATTACAAACTTTTCCACAATTAAATAAAAATCTTATGGCTACTGGTGGCTAGAATAACTTTTCCAAGCCTTGTCTTAATATGAATTAATAACAGTAATTATCACTTTTTGACGAAACATTTGCAGTACAAAATAAGTGAAACAGAGAAAAAATCTTCCGTTTTCATTCAGCATAAATTACTCGCATTAAGTACAAAAATATATAGCTTTTGCTTTAAGCTTTTATATTATTTGTGAGGAATTTAATAAACATGCAATTTCAATTCTTGTGTTGTTTCTTGAGTTTCATGGTTTCTTTGAAAAACCGAAATTTAAAGATTATTTTTTCTCTCAAACTCTTACACTGTATCTCCATGGAGTTTGAATTGAATTGTTTGCGTGAACATACTTAGGCTGCTGAAATAACAGAAAAATCTATAATTTCATAGAATTTTGAGCAAACTTTCATAACAGAACACCAAAATAATCACAGATTTTACAGATATTTTACATTTCGTACGAATTTCCAAAATTATCATTGTATATGTCTATACAAATTTTGGATTCCTTATTTTGAATTCAATAAAAAAAAAATATGATAAGATTGTCATTGTCAAATGATTTCTCTGAAGCAAAATGTAAAAAAAACCCAATTTGTCATGAATTTTTAATAAAATTTATGGAAATAGTATCAAAGTAAACCATCACAGGGTTTTTGGGTACAATCACATCATTTTTTTCATTATCGGATAATATCACAGAAAGTCAGATTTTTTTTTACAGAAACACAGAATTTATTTCGGCAACCCTGGAACATATTCAAAATCCAGTGCAAAGCCATTTATCTGTTAGAATGGATCTGAGAAAATGCAGATTGATAAGAATTCCTTAAAACAGTAACCTTTGAATAGTCGTCAAAAATATTATGTTTCCTACTTTATAAAACTAAAGATGCCAAAATTTAACAAATTACGTCACCTTTTTTACATTTTTTGTGGTCAAGATCTGAATAAATTTAAAAAAAAAAATCTATTTGCATATAAGCGGCATGAAGCTTCTAATATTCACCTTTTCACACACTTTGTGGACTTTTTAGAGCACTTAAAAACTGACTTACAACCAAGGTTGCCGAAATCAAAAGAAAATTTATAATATGACAGAATTTGCAGCAAATTTTCATCACAGAATCTGTGTCACAGAACACAGAATTTCGGAAATATTCACAGATTTCACAGATTTATTAAACTTTGTACGTTTTTAAAAAATAATAGATTTTATGTGAACATCAATTTTGGATTTCTCACTTGGTTTTGGAAAATCATGCTAAGATTGGTAATGTCAATCGATTTTTCTTAAGTGAAATGTGAAAAAGACACAAAAATTCATGAATTTTCAAAGACTGTTATATACTTTTCCACCACAGAAAACATCACAGAATTTCTGGGTAAAATCACAGAATGTCAGATTTTTTTTTTCGCAAAAACACAGTTTTTTTAAGGACAGCCTTGCTTACAGCCTTTTTTCGAAGCATAATTATACAAAAAAGTTTCTTCGGTTTTGATAAACTTTAATAGAAATAACAGTAGCTGAATATTGCCTAAGAATTATATTTTAGATACGTTACAGGCTTTCCAAAACTATAAAGTTTGTAAAGATTGGTTAAGAAACAAACAGTTTTAGTTGAAAAAGTGGGGTTATTTAATCAGTTTCCTTTAGGCTCTCGGTGAGAGTGGTTCGCTTCGACATCTTTTCCCATGGTACGCGGCATACGGAATAGTTAAGTGAAGAAACCGTGTTCGTTTGTCTACGGAATAGCACTCGATTATAAAAAGTGCAGTGCTGTGAGAGGGGATCTCTTTCTCAATGATTTCTTTTCCTTTGTGTGGCAATTGTAGTGAATTTTCCATTCTAAGTTGTTTTTATCAATGGGTCGAGCGAGCGAGGGACGCCAAATTAAAATGGCGTCATATTTTACCAAATAAGATCCCAGTTGATGGCACGACAACACGGGTAAAGCAAAACTTGGTTATTCGTTCACGGTTCAGTGTTTGAAGAATCTTTATAGAATTTAAAAGAAAATTTTTGGTGAAAGGTATGCAAACAGGTAACGGTGATAAAATTGTGTGTCGAAGTACCGGAGAAATTTGTAAAGCGGAACCTGAAGAAAGTTTCAACTGAATACATAAAATGCGAGAAAATGTGAAGGAGTTTTGAATTCAGGTTGATGTGCAGCGTGTTTTCGCAGGGTCTTGCGGTTAATTACATTGTTTGCCGGGGAAATTTCGTTAATCATGATATCGAAAAGCAGCTGAATCGAAGCTTTTTTTCCGTAGTCGAGAAGGATTGCTGAAGGGGCTGGAATAGAGGTGGGTGTGTGGTGGAAGGACTCGGCTTGCTTTGATCAGAGAAAATTTGCTGAAATCGACTGAACGAAAGGTTGCGTGGGTTACGTGGCGGTCGGAAAGGAAGTGAATAGAAAGTGAGTGAGGGAAAAAACGTGACTGAGAGTGGGAAGTGAAAAAGAGAAGAAGGCTTTTTGGATCTGTAAGCAGGGTTGCCAACTGTTTTTTGAGAAAGTCTGGAAGATTTTGAAAAAATGTCTGGAAGTATCTGGAAAAGTCTGAATAGCTTACTTTTGGGGAGGTGGTGGTGGTGACCTTTTTTTTTTTGGTCGCCAGATCCCAATGTTGCAGATTGCCACTAATCGTTTGTTTCTGACACTATCACTTACATACGTGCGCTGTTTGACTCTCAATTTAGCGAACAACTTCAAGCATTTGCCATTATTCCTAGCTTTCAACCACTTCTGCATTCAAAATTCATTAATTCTAAGCATTTACTGCCATATTTTACCATGGCCAATTTGAATTTTCATAGTTTTTTAGAACAATTTACGTCCTAAGCCAAAAGTCTGAAATTGTCTGGAAGAAATGTCAAAAGTCTGGAAGTCTGGAAACCTAAAAAATGTCTGGCAGTCCAAGTCCAAGTCCAAAAAGTCTGGAAGATCCAGACAAAATCTGGAAGGTTGACATCACTGTCTGTAAGCCGCCATAGACTACACCATATTTGCGCAAAGTCTATGGCGCTGTTGGATTCAGTACGCATTCGGGTTGCGTGAAATTTTGAGAGAGCCAGCGTGGGGCAGTTGAGTTAAAGAAGTGAAAATAGAAGATGTGTGCAGAGGGGAAGAGTGACGAAAAAAAATAAAAGTTTGGATGGCGGAAAGGGAAAAAAGTGCCGAACGAGGTATTAGAAGTAGAGTGGCAGATTGAATCAATCGCTCGACAAACCAAGTGAAAAACAATTTGGGTTGATTTGGCTTGGTTACATAAAAAATCCAAAAAAGATGAAAGGTATATTCTGGTTATAAGGTAAGGTAGGTAAAGGTGCGGCAACTAGGTAAGATATTTAGTGTATGCAAAATTTTTAATTTTTCTATATCACTATATTTGAATGATCAATTATTTGCCAACTATCCAGGTATATACACGGATGCCGGAATTGTTCTTGTAAATTTATAAAAATTATATTTTTTATAAATTTTTGAATAGTTGTGGAGGTGATTGAAACATTCCATCAAAATACACAACATCATTGACACAAAGTACATACACCCACAACAGATAACACGAAGCCATGGTGCCGGGTATGGAAAATTCTGCATTATATATACGCCGAATTTATGATCTGAAGAATGCGGAGGTGTTCATACTTTGGTAAAACTGCGGTGAATCCGTGCACCCATGGTGGATTACCAACATACAACATACAAAAAGTGGGGTTATTTAATCCCCAGCGGTATAAAAAGATATAAACAAATCGGTATGTTTAGTGTTAAGTAAAGATAAAGCGCATGTTATCTAGGGAAACTTTTTTTTATTTCTTTTATATACTTGAAAGTACAATAATCGATTCTCATTCCACCTGGGGAGAGACTTGAAGGACACTTGAAGGAGTTTACAAAACATGGCATTCATTTAAAGCACCCTCGAGGATACTTAAAAATTTAAAATTGTTACTTACATAGTTAAGCAATTTTCATTCTATAACTAGCTGATGCGGTGTGCTTTGCTTCACCTTGTAAAAATAAATGAAATTTATTAAAAATATCTAATTTTTTTTATAGGTATCCTTTCAAATCAATTTCTGCATATATCAGAAACAACTATTTTAAAATGAGAACTGCAACTGGCGTTTGGAATTTCAATTGTAACTTGATCTTTTAATATGTTTTCAATATCAGAAATTTTTACTTTGTTTTTGTAAGTTTCACGAGTTCTCTAATTATGCCAAAATGTATGTTTCTTGGCCTATGGATTCTCCACCTTCTTCTATTTCAAAGTGGAAATGGTTCACAAACTTCCATAAAATCATTGTTGGTATCTAAATAAAGTCAATTAACGCATGTGTTTCCATTTATTTGAAAGTAATATAAAAACAAACTTGTCTCCTTTCGTACTTCGCTCTGAAAAAAAGGGAGGGTTTCTCTATATTAGTATGCAAAAAACCTCTCTCATAAAAGATGGTCCCTTTTGATTGATAAGGGCTCAATTTAAGCTGACAAATGTTTTTTCCTCTTCCAACCCCCACTACTTGAAGGAGGCAGGCGTTTATTATTATCATACCAATTTTTTCGTTCCTAAAAATCTTCTCAAATCAAATTTGGTTTCATTGGTTTATAAGTTCTTCAGCGATACATTCCTACAAAGCGAAAGATTTTGTAACAATCTTAGAAACATATTTGGTACCCAAGCACCTTGCCATGCCAAATTTGATTCCATTTGCTTGATTCATTTTTAAGTTATGCCAACCAAATTGTATTGGAGCCCCACCCACCTTCGTACTCATTGGAAGAAGGGTAGTGCCTAAACAAAATAGAACCACTTCGCGTGCCCTAATCCTTGTGATATTTTATTCTATTTCTTATATAAGCTCTTGAGTATATTCCCAATGGAAGAATTGAGGGGTGTCAAATAATCATATTATTATTTCTCGTGCCACATGCTCTTCTCTATCAAATTTGGTTCCATATGCTTGATTAGTTCTCATTTACCTTCCTATGACAAGCGAGCTTAAAATGTTATCAAGTTTTGCAAAAAATGTATGAGAGCTACCTTTTCTCCATTCATCCTCTCACTGGAGGGTTCCCGAATTAGCATAGAAACATTTCTCCATCACAAAAATCCTCTTCTACTTAAGTTGGTTTCTTTCGTATGACTATATCTATCGATTTGCAACAAAAATGTAAAAGGGTCCCGCCCATCAGTGGAAGAAAGTGAGGGTCTCAAATAATTATGGAAACATTACTTGTATCAAATTACAATCCCATACCAAATTCGGTGCATTTCTACAGATTAATTCTCGACATCTTTAAGAAAAAAACTGTGGAGGCCTCCTTTCCTCTTCCGATTTGATTATTGGGTTCCGGGGAGGCCTCAACAACCATAAAGATTTTTCCGTATCCAAATATTCTCCAACGCCAAATTTAATTCCATTTGCTCAATTATTTCACCAGTTCTGCAAAAAATGTATGGGAGCCCCTTCCCGCTTTATGTTTCTTCAATGAAGCTGGGAAGAGCTTCAAACCTTCTTGGGAACATTTCGTTCATCCAGATACCCTTGTATGCCAAATTTAATTCCCCTTGCTAGATCAGTTTTCGAGTATTGCTCCCTTCCCTCTTTCTATCCTCCTAATCGGGAGGAGTTTCTAACAATCATAGAATCTTTTCCCATATCTAAATCTCCTCTCAAGCCAATTCGGTTTCGTTTGCTTGAATAGTTATCGAATTTGGCAATAAAAATTGTCTGGAAGCTCCTCTCCCCTTCTCAATCTCTTCACTGGAAGAAAAAAAGGGTCTCAAATAATCATTGACATATTTATCGTATCCAAATACCCTCACATGCCAATTCTGGTTCCATTTGCTTGACTTATTCTCGAGTTATGTTAAAACAGTAAGTCCTCCCTTCCTTTTTCGCCTATGGAAAAAAGGAGGGGCACCAAACATTCATAAAAATATTTCTTGTAGCCAAATACCCTACCATGCCGAATTTGATAGCATTTGCTTGAATGGTTCTCAAGTTATGCAAACATTTTTCTTTTATTTTAGAGATCCCGTCCTCCCGTCCAGTGAGTGGGAGGGGTCTCAAACCATAATAGGAACGTTCCCCAGTATCCAATACCTCCTAATGCAAAATTTCACGCAAATCGGTTCAGTAGTCTATAGAAAACAGACAGACATTTATTTTAATTCAAAACAATTCATAGATAATTTTTTTCACTGTATACTTAAAACAACTTTTTCATAAAAATGGATCAAACATTTCATGATTTTTTCATGAATTATGAAAAGGAAAAAAAAGAAAATTGTATAAAATTAAGCAACATATTTAAAACTCGGATCAAAATGTTCCTAATTTCCTAAAAATTGAAATGATAGTTTCGGACTTTTGTTCTTAGCTTCGCTCTAACTGATTTTAAGTTACATTTGGTTGTGAAACTGCCTATTTCTCTAGAGACATTTTCTCTAGCATGTTTTTTCAACCACATTTCTCTGAATAGTTCATTCATTTTAAACATTCTGACAAAAGCAGCTGTTTTCAAGGTCGTTCCTTTTCCCTGTGCTTCAATAACCGAGCGAGGTCGGTTTCCTCTTCACGACGAAGGCGACGTAAACAAAGCTGTAACTTTCTAAAATGATGTTTTTCCTCCGAGTTTTCTCATTTCCGGAAAAGGCAAACACACACAATTCGCAACGGTAGCTAGGTAGTGGTGGGAAAACCACCATCCTCCGGCAGCCTCCGGGCGAAGATGCTTTGAGTTGAGCTGAGCAGCAGAGTCCTAGGAAGAAATTGGCCAACAAAACTGGATGCTCTTTTGAAATTTTTGAGAAAATACACAGTTACAGAGACCCTGAAGAGCGGAAATGTTTCCCATAAGCAAGATGGTTGAATGAAAAATAGTAGTTGAATGAAGAGGACGCGAGGCGGAGACAGAGCAAAAGAAATTCTTCATTTCTCGTATTTACATTGCTTCTTCACGAAATTGTTTTCCAAAAGCAGCTGAAAGCTGGCTAAGGAGAAGGGTTGGTTTCTGTGTGATTCAGCACCCCAAAGAAGGAATCCATCAGCTGAGGGTGGCCGACTGATGACGAAAGTCGCGGGGGAGTTTAGGAACCCGGAAGGTAATGTTTACTTTCTGGAAAACCCTTCCATTTGCTCTTTTCTCCAGCCGAGAAGATGATGGCAGGGTGTTGTTCGTTTTCGTCGTAGTCGTCACCCGAAAACTTCAGAACTCCAAGGATAGTGGATTTATTTACGAGATGAGTTTATAAAATAAGCCACTTGAGAAAGCACCAACTTGAGCGAAGGAAAGATCAAAAGACGCTCAGCTTCTTTCAGGAGAAGGGCTGATACTTACAAAGCTGGCTAAGGGTGAACTTTTTCCTTTGGCCGTGTCGTTGCGTTGTGCTATTGCATTCCTTGCTGGAAACCGGAAGTGGAAAATGAGAGAGCTTTTATGATTGGTGTGCACTTCTTTGCAACAACAGGAGAAAACCAGCTCATATATACGTACCAGTTGCGCTTCGTCACGGGATGGGACCATTTCAAGTTTCCTTATTTGATGGAAATCATTTTCGGAAATTAGTTTGATGGAGATGATTGCATTTCGAGCAAATATAAACTTAGTCTTTTCGGTGAAAGATCCTCTGAAACTCAAGTGAATCTCGGTTGGTTTTCATTCAATCATTTTCCTCGGTTGGATTCAACAATGTTAGGTTGCAATGTTGCTCTGCATGCATTTGAGGGTGCCAAACGAACTTTCCCACCACACAGCTGGCAGGACCATTCATCAGCAACTTTTTAGCCAAACATGTGTCCGCCTAATGTCTTGCTTTGGTTCAGCAACACGACGAGCAAGACACAGCGGCAGGTCCCCATAACTCGTGCCGAGATTTCAATAAATTACACAAACGCCACTGAATCATGAGGCTAAACGTACAGGAGATAAGTGCGTGCCAAGATTAGACAAACGCGGTGCTGCTGGAGTACTAGTAGGAGATAAACTACGAAACAGATCGTTCAGAAACACGAACGAACGTGATCTGAACTACATATCTAACTAGAAAGGTGCCTTCATCGTTATGGCGTTTTGGGTAGGAGGTTGTAATCTAAGTTCATTTTCTTGCTCATAGGGGAAAAGTTCATATAACGCCCCATGTGGCTAATACGCGCCACCTTTGTTTTGAAGAATCTGAAACATTTTAAGCCTGAAAAATATTACCAATTTGTTTTAAATGCTGTCATTGGTCATGGCAAGTATGAATTTTTCCTTAAAATGCCCCTGTTTAGTGATAATTCCACAATTTAGGTTTTTCATCATTTTGATCTAAATTTTAAAACACTTTCAATAAGGTGTCACCAAGCAGAGAAAAACGAATAAGACAATATTTTCTGACACATCGATAGAGGAGAATCTAAACTATGATTTTATGCTAAAAAATCATACTGAAGTCGCAAAGGTATGCTTTTTATGGGTATGTTCTATCACGGCCCATGCGCTTGTTATAACGCGCCAATCGTAGTAGACTGAAAATAGCATTAATTTTTCAAAAAGGCTAATTTTCATTGAAAATTAACAAAAAGTCTTAAACCATATTTTGAGCGTTAATTCAGCCCAAAAAATCTACTTTTCATTTTTTTCAAAATTTTGATGAGTCCATTTTGATTTTCTTTTCAGTCAAAGTGTCTGTAAGTATTGGTGTGTTTTTGGTCTTCGGCTGCTTTCGGGTGTGATCGGCTGCTAGGCGCATATTGAATACACAGCGGCGCGTATTTGCAACACAGTTTTGTTCTGTGGCTTTGAATATGGTTTTTAAAAATCAAGTTTTTGAAGCAACTAAAGCAATTTGAGTAATAAAATATCATAGGCATTTGTAGAAAACACTTTTCTTTAACGATTGCACCCATTTTCAACACAATTTGTACGTGGAATACATAGAAAATCAGCGATTCGCTTAGGTGGCGCATAATAGGGCATGTTCCCCTATTTAGCACAGTAGGCCTGGTGCGGGAAATCAATCGTTGTCTTGTCACGGTCCAGTGAGTCTGGCAGTTGTGGCAGTGCAATCTTGAACTGAGAAAAGTATGCATTAATTTTTATCGTGACATAAAATTTATCCAGAAAGTGAAATTGAGCCTGATCAGTGAAGGGTTAACAACCAAGGTTGCCGAAATCACAGAAAAATCTATAATTTAACGGAATTTTCGATCAAATTTTCATCACAGAATCTGTGTCACAGAACACTAAATTTTCGAAATACTTCCACATTTCACGATTTTTGTTCAATTCTTTATTTTTTCAAAAGTGTAATTTTTATGTCCATACAAATTTTGGATTTCAAAAAGTAAATTGGAAAAGTTTGATACAATTTTTAATGTTAAAAGATTTTTCTGAAGCAACATTTAAAAAAAACATCTTATTTGTCATGATTTTTCAATGAAATTAATAAAAATAGTATCACAGGAAACCATCACAGAATTTTTGGGAAAAATCGCAGGAAGTCCGAATATATTTTTGCAAACACACAGAGCTTTTTATTTCGGCAACCTTGTTAGCAACACGTTCTCAAGGGAATGAAAATTTTTTCTCTGATATTTTTGAATATGTTACAATTGGTCAAGACTTTTTCTATTTTATATGGGTAAAAGTCAGCATGCTCTGCAAACAACAACTTTTTTATTTGTGGGTTACGATTCTGGTCTTTTTCAACTAGGATTATCTATTTAGCAAATTTATGTGCTGAAAATGCGCTGAAAAGTGTACTTTCATACCTTATGGGATTTTTTTCCGTGGCTTTTTGAGCCACCGCACGCTTCAGAAAATGGAGTTATGACTGTTTTACCCTCGATTCTCTTACATTTTTCAATTGTTTCAGAAAAAAGCCTGTTCGGACTTGAAAATTTTGAAACAAATGGGACGTATCTTGTGTGATTTTTTTTTTTCAAGGAACCCAACGAAGTCTGTTTGAGACACCATACGGATTGCAAATTTGAGTTATGACTGTTTTATCCTCAATTTTCTGGATAAATTAAAAAATGTTGGGAATTTGAAGGTAAAACAGCCATAACTCCCGTTTTCAATGCGTACGGTGGCTCAAATAGGTTTCGTTGTAATCCTCGAAAAAAATCTCACAAGATACGCACCATTTGGTTGAAAATGTTAAAGTCCGAACATGCTTTTTTCAGAAATAATTGACAAAATTGGGGGTAAAAATTGAAAAATTGAGGGGTAAATTGAGGGTAAAAACAGCTAGTTATAAATCCATTTTCTGAAGCGTGCGGTGGCTCAAACAGCCTCCATTGGATTCCTCGGAAAAAAATTCATAAGATAAGTCTCATTTGGTTCAAAATTTTCAAGTCCAAACATGTCTTTTCTGACCTAATTGAAAAATGTAAGAGAATTGAGGGTAAAACAGCCATAACTCCTGTTTCCAATGCGTGCGGTAGCGCAAACAGCCTTCGTTGGATTTCTCGAAAAAATCACACAAGATACGTCCCACTTGATTCAAAATTTTCAAGTCCGAACATGCCTTTTCAGAAATATTTGAAAAATGGTGGGAAATTGAGGGTAAAACAAGCATAATTCCAGTTTTCAATCCGTGTGGTGGCTCAAATAGGCTTCGTTGGATTTCTCAAAAAATGATCACATAAGATACGTTCCATTTGGTTCAAAATTTTTAAGTCCAAACATGTCTTTTTCTGAAATAATTGAAAAATGTGGGAATTCCGGGTAAAACTGCCAGAACTCCATTTTTCCGAAGCGTTTGGTGTGGCAAACAGGCTCCATTGAATTCTAGAGGAATCCCATAAGATAATTCTCATTTGATTCAAAATTTTCAAGTCTGAACATGCATTTTCTGACTCTATGAAAAATGTAGGGGAATTAAGGGTAAAACAGCCATAACTCCAGTTTCTAATCCGTGCGGTGGCTCAAATAAGCTTTGTTGGATTCCTCGGAAAAAAATGCTTAAGATAAGTCTTGTTGGGTTCAAATTTTTAAGTCCGAACATGCTATTTTCTGCAATGATTGAAAAACTTAGGGGAATCGAGGGTTAAAACAGCCATAACTCCATTTTCCGAAGCGTGCAGTGGCTCAATCAGCCTTCATTGGATTCCTCGGAAAAATTCACACATGATACGTTCCATTTTTTTCATAATTTTCAAGTCCGAACATGCGTTTTTTAACTTTTTGAAAAATGTAGGGGAATAGAGGATAAAACGGCCATAACTCCATTTTCAAAAGCTTGCGGTGACTCTTACAGCCTTCATTGGATTTTCCGGAAAAAATCACACATGATACGTCTTATTTGGTTGAATATTTTAAAGGCCGAACATGCTTTTTTCTTAAATAATTGAAAAATATAGGGGAATGGAGGGTAAAGACAGCCATAATTCCATTTTCCGAAGCGTGCGGTAACTCAAATAAGCTCCATTCGATTTCTCAGAAAAAGTTTCACAAGATAGGTCTACTTTTGTTCAAAGTTCTGAAGTCTAAATAAGTTTTTTTCAGGATTATTTACAAAATATAGAGGAATAAGGGGTTAAAAAAAACACTATAACTCCGTTTGTAAGCTCGTGCGTCGTCTGAAACTATGTCAACTATGTCCAATCGCGTTACTGGAAATTTTCACTAAAGGAAAGTACTTTTTCTTTCCCTTGTTTCTTTACTACTTTGTCTTGTGATATGATATGGAATGTGTTCTATTTGGGTTCTTTCAGACATATGCAATGCGGTTGCGCTGGGTGGACAATGCAATTTAATAGAATGTTTGTTTATGCCGGTCCGCCATAGAATCTCATTCCGAAAATTCCACCTCTAATGAAGTTAATTTTTGGAATAGAGTCTGATTTGTGGGTGTAGTAATTAAATAACGAGATGAACGGTTAGTTGAAATATATCGACGCCACCCTTCTCCTTCCTCTCTTCTCATTGGAGAGAGGGTAGAGTTTGAAAACATAAAACATACCTCGTATTTACTCAAATATACTCCCATGCCAAATTTGGTGTCATTTGCTTGATTAGTTTTTGAGTTATGCGAAAAATTCCCCCTTCTCATCACCCCAGTAGGCGATTGGATGCATCGGAAAACATCGTAGAGACATTTTTTTAACCTAAATACCTTCCTATGTCAAATTTGGTTTCATATGCATGATAAGTTCTCGAACAAACCAAAAAAATGTATAGGAGACTCCCTCCTCCCTTCGTGACTCCCGATAAAAATAGGGAGGAATCTTAAATAATCATAGGCACATTCAATCGTATCCATGTAAATCAAATTTGGTTCCATTTTCTTTATTAGAACTCAAATTGAGCATACAATTGTATGGGAGCTTTCTATCTCCACACTGGAAGGGGTGAAGGGTCTCAAACCATTTCAGAAATATGGCTCCTACCAAAGACTCTCGCATGCCAAATTTGGTTCCATTTTCCTGTTTAGTTCTCGAAATATTTAAACATGTTACTTTTATTTATGAGACCCCCTTCTATCTTCCAGACAGGGGGAGCCTAGCACACGTGAATTGGTATCAGAAATGATAACTTAAGTCGTTAACAATGATATTGCGAATCGAAGTTCCAACTGAATAGTGAAAAGATCGTAAAAACAGTGGTCTGAAGTCGGTTTAAATCGGATTTAGTAGAAAATCCATTATGTTTTCCAATTATGAAAAAAATTGCTCCCGCGCGGGCTTCAAGTGAGGAAATTTTTGTCTATTTAGTTCTCTCCGCAACCAGCAGATGGGGGTGATTAATATTGACGAACGAGAGAGCTGATAAATATTGTCGCTGGCAACGATTTGAAGTCTTTCAGAGTAAAATTTTGCACTCTCTTGCATTCTTCCGATAGGTACAAATATGGTGACGGATAACGCCCAATTGTTGTAGTTGTGATTATTTTAGAAAGAAGTGACCAATCCAAAGTCATGACCTTTGGGATACGAACACAAAAAAAAACAGCTTCAAAGCGCGAAAACAGTAGTCAGCAGATTCACACTGCATAAATTTCGATGGAGTTTGAAACCACCCCGTTTAAACCCGATAGAGATTCGAGGTCAGACAACAAAGTTGTGGAGCTTGAAAGAAGGGTATTTTCTAGAAGATTATAAGCTAAATTGCTAAAGCTAGGTAAATTTTGGAAAAGATTTTTTTTCGCTGTGTAGAAGAGGTAAGCTTTTTATGTAAGAAGTCTATTTTTTCCAATTTTTTGGTAACTTTTACGTGGTGTCATTCTTCCCTAGCAAAGCGTCTATGAAAAATCGAATTATTTTAAATTCACAATCCTCACTTTCCGAGTGGCCACCAAATAGGATAATGTCGTTTAAGAGAATAAAAAGTTTCGCAACCACCAAAAGGATGTGATATCCCCTGAAGAATTTCGTGTACGGATCAGTAAAACTTTGCACTTTCTCTTTAAAAAAAATAAAAAACAAAAAAAAATGAAAAGTGGCAAATGCTGTTTTGCTATACCGAATCGGAAAGAAATCGATGAAACGGCAGAACGAAAACAGAGACTCTCGAAAAGTGCATTTGCCGAGGCGGGTGCTCTTCTATTTTTGAAAAAAAAAATGCGCCGGATGTTGTGCTTTGGCTTTGTTTGGAAAATAGCTAGAGCAAGTGGAAGGATTCCGAGGAAAAATAGTTTTGTTGTAATGGGATTTTGTCGACACGTTTGGGGCTGTTTGCTGGTGCTTTCAAAGTCGAATACTTTCGGAATCCTGCTGCCTGAGGGGAGGGGGCGCAGGAAGTTTGGAATGGTTGGAGTGACAGTGATTTATAAGGTGCAAAAATGGTTGAGTTTCAAAGTAAAAGGAAGCATTGGATCTGCTCCTCGACAATGCGATGGAATGACTCTAGTAAGAGAGCACATCAAAGCAAGCCAGGCCAAAGTTGATACAGACGAACGAAGTAGACGGAATGGTTGGTGACAAAAATGGCAGCGCCAAAAAGTCACAGCCATCTGCGAGAAGTGCAGCTAATGTCTTTGTGGTGAGCGCAAACTTTGCCTCGTGCAGGAAAACTCACCCCCGAAAGACTTCTTGAAAGAAGAAAAATTGCCATCGAGTTTGTTTTGCTGGAGTGAACAATAATTTCCGCCTTCGATGCTCATATTTGGATTTTTTTGAAAAAGAAAATTTATTGAAATTAAAGTGAAATGATGTAAGAAAAGTTATTTATCATTGATTCTATGAAATGCTGAAAATTTATGTATTACCGATCAAGAAAAGCAACGAATCCATTGAACCAGCGGGACAGCTACGAACCTGGAATGAGAAGAAGAACAAATCTTGGATCAGTAAACAAAACGGAGGTAAAGTAAATCTATCAGTAGTTGGATAACTTTAGGAACTATGTAACTGCCAAGGTCAGGAACAAGGAGCCAAGATTGGTAGCAATTAGGCTGGAATTTTGAAAAAGATCAACCATGTCTAACAATCTTAGACATAACCCGCTAGTGTTTTCAAGATTTTGGATCTCTGTTTCTGTTGGTTGGCGGTTTCATAGGGCCTTAAGCTGGTATACCTAAAAAAGTACAAATTACATACAAAATAACAAATTCTTATTACGATTTGAAGAAAGTTGAAATTTCAACCGCTTTGAAGTCTGTTTACAATTAATGACACCTACATATAATTGAGACAAATCTTCTTCTTTACAGTGTTAATTAAAAATGTAGATACAACTGGAGCTTTGTTGGAACAAGAGTTGTTTGCTCATTTCGATAAAACACATGAGTGATGGATGAGTATCAAGAAACTTAAGATGAGTTTGTTTTGTTCTTGCGTTTAGCTCACAAGAATCACTCGAATCATTGCTCGAACATAATCACCGCCTACTGTTGTTGATTCATCTGCACAAATTTGTGTGCTGTAAAACCCTGATGCCAAGCATCCATCAACCCGTCTCATTTGGAATCAATCAAGTATGTCAAAAGTGTTGTTTGGCAAAAGACAGGCAGACTAAGGGAGCTGTCAAAAATTTGCGTTGCCTTCGGTTTTCTTTGCTGTGTTTTTCTTGGTCTCAACCTCTCACTCACTGGTGCGCGCTTTAAGCCGCACTGGCTTCACAGTGATAAAAATTTTAATTATTCATCAACGCTCCCGGATCGGCACCCAAAAGCGAAAGACAGCAGCCAGAAGCTTCAGTCAGCTCACGGAATCATAATCATTCGACGCTTTCGTCTTTCCTTTCTCCTACAACCTGGCCAGGATCAAACTTCAAACGAAAACTGGGGAGCGAGAGACAGCGACTGTGTGAGCTGTTGTGCGTGCACGCTCTCTTATTCGCTTTTAATTCAACAACAACAAAAACAGATTCCGTTATCGCTAACTTCTGGCATTTTTCGAAAGTTTTCTGGGTGAAATGCCTCTTCTGGAATGACGTTAACTCGTTTTAGGGGGGGGCGATCTGCCACTTACCCCTTTCAGACTTCAAAAACAACCCCTTCTTCTTCCGACGCTTGCTTTGGTTTCGTTCCCTCTAACAAGAAATCCCATTGAGCCGTTCCTAATTGGAGAAAAAGAGATGTTTATTCTTAATTATTTCGACTCTTATTATAGCCATCCCCCCATCAGTTTTCTTTTGGATCCAAACACACATACACACAACACTTCTTGAGGTGCGGTTCTTTCTTTCTTTCAACCCATCGAGGACGGCGACAGTAGGGCTAGCTAAATCCAGGAGCAAGAAAGGATAATAACACACACTCTAGACCGGAACTTTATGCTCTGCTTTCATCCGGCATTTTTCTTCTTCAATTTATTTTCATCTCCTGGCTGTAAGCACAGGTGAGTGTCTTTGTGTGCGTGTGTGTGTTCCATTATTCTTATAGGGACTCCAACATGTGTGTGGCTTTTCCAGAAAGTCGCCACAACTTTCCACAAGCTCTTATATTTATAGAAATGCGAACTACCTTGCTACCGACCTAGCTTGAGAGAGCACAACTTATACGGGCTCAAGAAGACATGTTTGAGGGGATAATGATTCTGTCGTGTTCACACTTGAAGGTTCTTATTTTTCTGCTCTTGGATCGCGTCTCGTTGAAGTCAACTTCAAGTCGAGCAATATCCCCGTCGTAGTAGGCTCTGGATGGTCTTGAGTGACTTTTGTGGCTGGCAGAGTGAGTACATCAAGGTGTTCTGGAATTATTTTTATTTTAAGATAGAGCAATCGACAAAGTCGGTCACTTTGATTACCTTAGTAAGCGTTGGAGGTGGTCCTCGAATGTTTTACCCATTTTTTGGTCTTGTAGGGAAGGTTTTATCAAAATAACAATCAATTAACGGTTCAACAAGATAAGCGCATTGAAAAGATTAAAGAATGGCATTAGGGTGGAGTACAGTTGAGTTCAGTAGAGCAGAGTTGGAAAGAGTAGAGTAGAGTAGAGTAGATAAGTGTAAAATAAAGTAGAGTGGAGAAGAAAAAAGAAGAGCAATAGAGTGGAGAAGAGTAGAGTAAAGTAGAGTAGAGTAAAGTAGAGTAGAGTAGAGTAGAGTAGAGTAGAGTAGAGTAGAGTAGAGTAGAGTAGAGTAGAGTAGAGAAGAGTAGAGTAGAGTGGAGTACAGTTAATAGGAGAAGAGTAGCGAAGATTAGAGTAGAGTATAGTAGAGTAGAGAAGAGTAGCGTAGAGTAGGTTAGAGTAGAGTAGAGAAGAGTAAAGTAGAGTAGAGAAGAGTAGAGTAGAGAATAGGAAGAAGAAGAGTAGAGAAGAGTAGAGTAGAGAATAGAAAAGTAGAGAAGAGTAGAGTGGAATACAGTAAAGAAGATTAGAGAAGATAAGAGTTGACCAGAGTATAGTGGACAAGAGTGGCGTAGAGAAGAGTATGGTAAAGGAGAGTAGAGTAGAGTGAAGAATAGTAGAGTAGAGAAGAGAGAAGTAAAGTAGAGTGAAGTGGAGTGGAGTAGAGTAGAGAAGAGTTGAGTAAAATAGAGTAAAGTAGAGAAGAGTAAAGTAGAATGAAATAGAGTAGAGTAGAGTAGAGTAGAGAAGATTAGAGTAGAGAAGATAAAAGTAGATTAATGTAGAGTATAGTAGAGTAGAGAAGAGAAAATTAGAGTAGAGATGATTAGAGTAGAGAAGATTAGAGTTGAGAAGAGTAGAGAAGAGTAGTGTAGAGTAGAGTAAAGGAGAGTGGAATAGAGTAGAGTGAAGTGGAGTTGATTTGAGTTGAGTTTAGTAGATTAGAGTAGAGTCAATTAGTATCGAGTAGAGTAGAGTAGAGAAGAGTAGAGTAGAATACAATATAGTAGAGTAGAGAAAATAAGAGAAGAGAAGATTAGAGTACAGAAGAGTAAAGTGGAGCAGGGTAGAGAAGACAAGTGTAGAATAGAGTAGAATGAAGTAGATTAAAGTGAAGAAGAGTAATAGAGTAGAGAAGCGTAGAGTAAAGAAGATAAGTGTAGAATGGAGCAAAGTGAAGAGTATAGTAGTGTAGAGTAGAATAGAGTAGATTAGATTAGAGTAGATAAGAGTAGACTAGTATAGAGTAGTGTAGAGTAGAGAAGAAAAGAGTATAGTCGTTTAGAGTAGATAGAGTGGAGAAGAGCAGAGTTGAGAAGAGTAGAGTAGAGAAGAGTGAAGTATAGTAGAGCGTTATGTAGTTGAGTAGCGTAGAGTAGAGAAGAGTAGAGTAGAGTAGAGTAAAGTTGAGTGGAGAATAGAAGAGTAGAAAAGAGTGAAGTAGAGTAGAGTGAAGTGTAGTTGAGAAGAGTAGGGTAGAGTAGAGTAGAGTAGACTAGAGTAGAGTAGAGTTGAGTAGAGTAGAATAGAGAAAAGTAGAATAAAGTAGAAAAGAGTAGAGTAGAGTGGAGCAGAGTAGAGAAGATAAGTGTAGAATAGAGTAGAATGAAGTAGATTAGAGTGAAGTAGAGTAATAGAGAAGGGAAGAGTAGAGTTTAGTAGATAAGTGTAGAATGGAGTATACTGGAGAGTACAGTATTGTGGAGTTGAGTAGATAAGATTAGAGTAGACTAGTGCAGAGAAGTTTAGAGTAAAGAAGAGAAAAGTACAGTAGGGTAGAGTAGAGTAGGGTAGAGTAAAGTAGAGTAGAGTGGAGAATAAGAGAGTAGAAAGAGAGTCAAAGAGTGAAGTGTAGTTGAGTAACGTAGGGTAGAGAAGAGTAGAGTAGAGTAGAGCAGATTAAAGTAGAGTAGAGTAGAGTAGAGTAGAGAAGATGAGTAGAGTTGAGAAGATTGAAGTAGAGTAGAGTAAAGTGGAAATGAGTGGATTAGAGAAGAGAAAAGTAGAGTAGAGTAGAGTAGAGTAGAGTAGAGTAGAGTAGAGTAGAGTAGAGTAGAGTGGAGTAGAGAAAAGTAGAGTAGAGTAGAGTAGAGAGGAGTAGAGTAGAGTAGAGTAGAGAACAGTAGAGTAGAGAAGAGTAGAATAGAGTAGAATAGAGTAGAGTAGAATAGAGTAGAGTAGAGTAGGGTAGAGAAGAGTAGGGTAGAGTAAAGTTGAGTGGAGAATAGTAGAGTAGAAAAGAGTGACGTAGAGTTAAGTGGAGTGTTTTTAAGTAGAGTGGAGTAGAGTATGAGTAGAGTAGAGTTGAGTGGAGAACAGTAGAGTAGAAAAGAGTGAAGTAGAGTAAAGTGAAGTGTTGTTGAGTAGAGTGGAGTAGAGTAGAGTAGAGTAGAGTAGAGTAGAGTTGAGCAGAGTAGAATAGAGAAAAGTAGAATAAAGTAGAGAAGAGTAGAGTAGAGTGGAGCAGAGTAGAGTAGATAAGTGTAGAATAGAGTAGAATGAAGTAGATTAGAGTGAAGTAGAGTAATAGAGAAGAGAAGAGTAGAGTTTAGTAGATAAGTGTAGAATGGAGTATAGTGGAGAGTATATTATTGTGAAGTTGAGTAGAGAAGATTAGAGTAGGCTAGTGTAGAGAAGTGTAGAGTAGAGAAGAGAAAAGTACAGTAGGGTAGAGTAGAGTAGGGTAGAGTAAAGTAGAGTAGAGTGGAGAATAATAGAGTAGAAAAGAGTGAAGTAGAGTAGAGTGAAGTGTAGTTGAGTAGAGTAGGGTAGAGTAGAGTAGAGTAGAATAGAGTAAAGTAGAGAAGATGAGTAGAGTTGAGAAGATTGAAGTAGAGTAGAGTAAAGTGGAAATGAGTAGATTAAAGAAGAGAAAATTGGAGTAGGGTAGAGTAGAGTAGAGTAGAGTAGAGTAGAGTAGAGTAGAGTGGAGTAGAGTAGAGAAGAGTAGAGTAGAGTACAATGGAGTAGAGTGGAGTAGAGTAGAGAACAGTAGAGTAGAGAATAGTAGAGTAGAGCAGAATAGAGTAGAGTAGAATAGAGTAGAGTAGAGTAGAGTAGAGTAGAGTAGAGTAGAGTAGAGAAGAGTAGAGTAGAGTAGAGTGGAGTAGAGTGGAGTAGAGTAGAGAACAGTAGAGTAGAGAAGAGTAGAGTAGAGTAGAATAGAGTAGAGTAGAATAGAGTAGAGTAGAGTAGAGTAGAGTAGAGTAGAGTGGAGTACAGTAGAGTAGAGTAGAAAAAATTAGATTAGAGAAGGTTAGAGTAAACTAGACTAGAGTAGGGTAGAGTAGAGTAGAGTAAAATTAATTAGAGTAGAGTGGAGAAGAGTAGAGTAGAGAAGAGCAGAATAGAGTAGAGGGAAGTGGAATTGAGTAGAGTAGAGTAGAGAAGTAGGGTAGAGACGAGTAGAGAAGAGTAGGGTAGAGTAAAGTAGATAAGTGTAGAATAGAGTACAGTGGAGAAGAGTAGTGTGAATAAGAGTAGTGACAGAGCAGGTTTCAGAAAAGTTGAGAATAGTAGACAGTTGATTGATGAGATGTTAAGATAAGATAATATATCGTTGTCCTACTTATTTTTTTTTCAGTTTTAAAATTTTCAGCTCACCCAGAAAACTCTCACGAAAGCCTTCCATTTTTTCATCGCTGGAAACCTTGAGCTTATTCAACCAACCTTAATCTTAATTAGTTGCTTGCACTCATTGGTTCGGAAACAAAAGCCATTAATTCTCTCATGCGAATGTTTACATGTCATCCACAGCACTTACTGAAATGAATTAATTAATTTCTTTTTTCCCTCAGCTTTCACCATCACTTGTTCGCACCGAAAGTCAATCACCACGATCACTTTACTTTTTTGCTCCCTCGCTCCAGCTCGCTCACTTTATCTTTTGCACCTCACACCCAGAACCTCTGAAAGCGTATTTTCCCACATTTTTCCACCCGGTGAACAGGAAAAGGTGAAAAGCCTGGTCCCAAGGTGATGATGCGTCGTTCGTCGATGAGTGGGGGATGGCGAAAGCGAGAAAAAAAACCTCTGCCTCGATACTTGATGTCAGAAAATTTGTCGAAGAAAATGTTGGGAGGAATTGCTGGTGTCGATTGAAGTGCTTTTACATCGCCACAACCAACGCATCAGCCGTACGCATCACCAAAACGAATGAACGAATAACTCTTTCATCTCGACAGCCAGGCAGCGAGGCATCATCATCATCTTCGTCGGCATCCGGATGAAGTTTCATAAAGAAGATCACACGCAGCTTCCTGCTTCTAACTCGGAAAAGTCCCCCTACTTCGATTCTAGGAAACCTACCTGGTAATGGAACCATTCCTCAGCATCCCCTTTTTTACTTTCATAGAACAAGCAAAAAAAATCGAAGCAAGAAAGGCTTTTCAATCATCATTCGACGGAGGTAAGTAACATACTTAGGCAGACACACACACGCTCAGACATATGGCAGGATGTGTCAGAAAAAATCGCATCAGTTGAGTTTTTCTTTCGTCACTAGTTTCAGTATAAGGTATCCTCCATATGGTACGGGCAATTGAGGAAAGGCCTGATGATGGCTCTCAACTTTCTAAGAAGGAAAGTTAATTAAAATAGTAGCTTTCAATGTGTTTTTGTGTCTATCAGTCGATTTTTAAGAGTCGCTTCTTGAAAAAAAAAACGATTGATAGTTATTTCTATTTCAAATTTTTCATACACGGTCCTTCGAGCCGGATTTTTTTCACTCTTAGCAATCGTTAATACACCTCACTTATATCTCCAGTGTCTATCGATCGATGGCTGATGGAACTCCAAAATGACAATCATGTCAGGGTTGATCACTGTCTGATCCGATCACCAATTTGAAGTCTCAGTATTTGATCCTATCTCGGCCCACCGTTGATAAAAAAAGACCCTTTAATATCCTACTGTCAAGTAAATTTCTTCATCTTACTGAATTTCCATAACAAAAACGAGCTTTGGAATACTCTGGTCCTTCGAACCGGATTCAAATGTTAACATCTTCTACTGCTGTATGTATCTTTCAAATATTTGAGGCACATTCAAATTTTGTTTAATTTATGGATTAGGATTAAAAACTTTCGGTGTCGATTTCCAACTTTTAATAGAGTAGATTTCAATCCAATCATATTCGGTGCTATAGAACATCGAAAAAATACAAAAAGAACAATCCAATCAAATTCTTTCAACTCCATTCAGTCGTCTGTGGCCTACCTGTGCACATGTGAAACAATTGACCCACTTTCGGAATCTTCTTTGAGTTTGCTCGGACCTCCCCAACAAACTCACCACACCCAAAGCGAGAGAGACAACCGGAAAAACTGCCGGAAAAGTGCAATCCGGAGTAATAGTACAACGGATTAAAATTTCCATTTAGCATTCGGAACGACCGGCAGCATACGACACAGTGTGGACGAGGTGCCGATTCCGGCCACAAAATGTATGTAGTAGCTCCAAATGCTTGTCCCAGCCGCTGGCCACCAGCAACCTATTCTAAAACTGAAACCGGAATCTCTTTCTAAACTCCGAAACCGGAGCACATCGTACACGGACAATTTGCAATATCGATAACGGACACCGGGTTGTCCATCGAATCAAAATAGTACGGCAAGGAGGAGAAAAAAAACTATCCGGTGAACTCCAGCGGCCATTGTTGTTCCGTTCGATTTCCTTTCGGTTTTCTACTACCACCGATCCACCGAAAGGGGAAGTTTAGATGGCAGATAACGTGTCCTCTACGCTCGGTTTCATATTCCAGCCACCGGCCGCCATCAGAACCGGAAGCTGCCAACCGGTCGTCCTAGCTTGGCAAAAGGGAAAAACGAGAAGCGTCGAAACCATACGGGGTCTGTGCAATCTAAATCGTAATCCAGTGGTTCTTTTTATTTTTGCTTTTTGCTACTGCTGCTCGCTTCTAAACAATGGATTCACTAATATCTAAGCCACTGCTATCAAATGGCTCAATTTAAGTTACGGTGCTAAAAAAAAGTGAGTTGGATATGGAACATACTTTGTAGCCGAAGGAAATTGCATTATGTGAAATGGCAGTGGCCAAGAAAGCAAAAGTTCCATAAAACAGGTACAAAAAAAAATACCCAGCTTCAACATTGATCTGAAGTAGGTTCTATGCAACTTTTAATTAAGGTTCTTATTGATACTTGATAAGTTCAAAAACAAGTCTGAATGACCTTCTATTCAGCTTCCAGCGGCCTTTTAATTCAATTTCCAAAAAGTCGTAAAATCAGCAGTTTCTTGCTCGATCGCTGTTTTCCTCCATTATACATAATATCGCATCAAGATGGTCCCTCAAGTTATCAAATAACATATTGAAAAAACTTGTTCGACTTCGGGATCAAACCTCGACCTTCGTGGTAACAATCGAACACGCTACCATAAGACCACGCCTAGATGTTGATCTAACTGAAGCTAAGCGCAGCTCAATGCACTTTAAGAAACTCATAGACTGTTCCTATAATTAAAAATACACTTTCAAATAACCGTCATTTCCAAAATCGTGTGGTGTTCAACCAAATGTTGGCTGCGTACTGTTGTTTACATCCAAGTGAAGAAAACGTTGTCATCTGAAAATGCGAAGCCTTACTCCCGAGCAAAGAAAACGGATTGTGCACAAATGGAGCACTTTGAGTGGTCTTTCAATCAGAAAACTAGCTGAGGACGAAGGTGTGAGTATCGGAGCAGTTCAAACCACGTTGAGGAAGTATGGAGAACAGTGTACTTTCGCAGATTCCCCGAGACGCAGTTTACCCTAGAATGGACAAGAAAATCAAGGATTACTATAAACGACATCTTTCAGTATCAGTACGGAATGTGGCTTAGAAATAAGGTATTGGATTCCAGACCCATATCAAGCAGAAGCAACCAATAAAGAGTACCAAACAGGCTGAATCCGTGAAACCAAGGGCTCGTATACACTTCGACAAGCTTCTGACCAAGATCTCGGGTTGTGTTATCATGGATGATGAAACCTACAATAAACTCGACTATAAAACTCTGCTTTGACCACAATTTTAAACCTCACCGAAGTGAAAGGATGTTCCTGTATCAGAGGAAGTCATTAGCACTGAAAAAAAATGGAAAGAAGGTTATGGTATTACAAGGAAAAGATATGAACCCACCAAACTGTCCAGAGGTTCGTCCAATTGAAACTGTTTAGGCTTTGACGAAGACAAATCTAGGAAATACATGAAAACAGCGGACAGTGTTCAAAAAATTAAAGAAAAATTGGCCTAAAGTGGTAAAAATGGTCGGAGAAAGTACTGTGCAGAAGCATATGAGTAGTGTTAAGAGAAAGGTAAGAGAACTCGTCTATCAAAAAACATTTCTGAAGAAGATCTGCCCTAAGAATTATTACTGTGAGGAAATCCTGTGAGGATCTGCCCTGAGTTGGCATTCCCCATGAGAACATCCCTAGAGAGGGTCTTACTGAGAAATTTTGCTTTGACTAAAATCCCTGTGAGGATCTGCCTTGAGAGGACATTCCAGGCGAGGACTTTTCTAGAGAGGATCTGCCTTGAGATATTGCGCTGTGACGATCTGCCTGAAAGGACATTCCCTCTAATAACATTCCCAGTGAGGACATTAGAGGTGAGGAAATTCATTGAAAAGATCTGCCTGAGAACCTTCTCTGAGAGTATCTGCCCTGCGAGGACATTTCCTGTGATGATCTGCCCTGAGTTGACATTCCCTGTGAGGACATTCCATGGGTGAACATTAGACTGGCCCATAACAAAAAAAAATACTTATATTCCACGCGGCACCCCCTAGGTTGGTGCCTTTAGGTGAAAAAATGACTTTCTGAAAGTTTCAGGTCATTTGGCAGAAGCACGAGCTGGCGCAAAGGACTTAAAATTTGTATGAAGATTTTCGGAAAAATGTATGAAAAATCGCCATACCTTCACTCTTTGTGTTCTAAAATATGTTCCCAGTATGCTAGAAAGCTCAGAATTTCAGGAATTGTAGTTCAAATAATGACAAACACGTTTGTAGAAGATTGTGACGCGATACGGGTTAATTGTGATGAGTTATTTGCAATTGAATGTGTGATTGTCGCAGTTCTATGATATAACGTGAACAGTAGAGTGCCCCAAATGACCCGACTTTTGAAAAAGTTATGCGCTGCAGGCTAAAATTGATCCTGGGCCTAGTACCAGATCTCATGCCAAATTTGGGCCAGATCGGATCACGGGAAGGGGTCGCTCAACGAGCCTGAAGTTTGTATGGGATTTTGAGACATTTTGTTCGGGAGAAACATGAAAAACCAGTTTTTCATCAATAACTTTGGTTCCCGTCGGCAGATTTCTTTCAAAAACGGGTTTTCTTAAAGCCTAAACTTTGAAAAACATTTCATCCGAAGACTGCATATCGATAAGAGTTAAGACAAAAAAGTTATTGGACTTCCAAAATGGGCTAACTTTTTTTACGGTGGTATTCATCACTGCTAATGAGGCGTCATTAAGTTCGACCGCCCCGACTCATTTACAGTGATGAATACCATCCTTAAAAAAGTTAGCCCATTTTGGAAGCCTAATAACTTTTTTGTCTTAACTCTTATCGATATGCAGTCTTCGCCTGAAATATTTTTCATAATTTAGGCTTTAAGAAAACCCGTTTTTGAAAGAAATCGGCCGACGGGAACCAAAGTTATTGATGAAAAACTGGTTTTTCATGTTTCTCCCGAACAAAATGTCTCAAAATCCCATACAAACTTCAGGCTCGTTGAGCGACCCCTTCCCGTGATCCGATCTGGCCCAAATTTGGCATGAGATCTAGTACTAGGCCTAGGATCAATTTTAGCCTGCAGCGCATAACATTTCACAGGTTTTGAATTTCCCATACAAATTTGGGGCAGTCTAGTGAACAGTGTATGGGCTAATAATCGCACTTATTTGATCGCATCGTCACACAATGAGAATAAAAAAATACGAAATTTGTGTCCTGGCAAAGTTTTAGCTTATTTTTTTATTATTATTATTATTATGTTTTTATTTATGTAACGTAAGATTACAGTATCTTTTAAATTGTTACAATGTGGTTGTCTTCCTGATGTGAATTACTTAAACACTAATCGTTCCTTATTTGCTTCTAACTCTATCTGTGTCGTTTTACTCCATGTGTTCCTCTAGTAGCCCTCTCTTAAACTCTGATTTCCTCTGAAGAAGTTTTAAGTTAGTTGGAAGATTGTTCCAATTAACAATACCCCGAACGAAATATGATCTAACATAATATGATGAACTATGTGATGGAATTAAGATATTTCTAGTGCGTGAATTTCTAAGCGGAATGAGCAAGGATTTCAGATAGTGTGGCTTTCCAGAGTTGAGAATTCTATGCATTATCATGCATGATCGGTACTTATAGAAATTATCAAAAGAACATCCAATAAGATATTTATGTAAGTGGGAAACTCTAGAAAAACGAGATAAGTTGAAGACATATCGCACACATGAGTTCAAGGCAACTCGTAACTTGTGAACCGATCTCTCCGATGCGTTCGAGTAAATGAAATCGCAATAAATGAACAAAGGAAAAACGTAGGCCTTAAACAATCTTATTTTTGTAGCAACATCTAGATGGCTTGTTGTTAAATTAAGTCTTTTAATCGAGCCATAAATCTTGCAGCATTGAGCATTAACCTGACGATTCCATGAAAGATCGCGGTCGAAAATAACACCAAGGTTTTCAGCGTAGTCGACAAAATTTATAGCAGTATCATTCATTAAAAGTTGAGGATAAGAATAGGAGGATTGTTGTCTTCCAAAAAACAAAGCTTTTGTTTTTGAAGGATTGATTGGTAAAAAGTTGGCGTTTGACCATTCGACAAGCTGAGTAAGATCATGATTTATTTTGTTAAAAAAGTCACTTATGTTTGAGGTGTGTTTTTCACAGAGATATATTTGAACATCATCTGCGAAAAGATGCACCGAACAGTACTGTAAAACAGCAGGAAGATCGTTAATGAAAAGCGAAAAGAACAAAGGTCCTAGAATGGATCCCTGAGGAACTCCTGATTCGATTGGAGCAAACTCAGAATAGCAGCCATCAAATAAAACAGTTTGTTGGCGACCCAGTAGATATGAACGCACCAAATTAACTGCTGAACTTGAAAAATTGTATTTAGATATTAACTTGTTTATGAATTTAGCATGTGATACACGATCAAAAGCTTTGGCAAAGTCTATCATAAGAAGTACAGCAATTCCTTTTCTATCTAAAGCATAGGCAATATCGTTATGAACCTTCATCAACGCAGTTTCAGTACTGTGAGAAGAACGAAAACCCGATTGAAATTCATATAAAATGTTATTTTGGTTCAAATATTCTGTTATTTGGCATTTGACAATTTTTTCAAAAATTTTTGAAACTGTACTTAAAATGCTTATTGGTCTCAAGTTTGATAAGTCATGTGATTTGGATTTTTTTTGGAATTGGAATAACTTTTGATACTTTCCATTGAAAAGGAAATTTTGAGGTTCTTATAATGGTATTAAAAATATGTTTGAGAGCAGGTAGTATGTGTGGTAAAGCAATTCTAATAAGTTTGATTGGGATTTCATCCATTCCCAATGCATTGGATTGTATTGAAATAACAGCATTTATGATTTCATAGTTTTCAAAAACTTTAAATTTAAATCCATGTGGGTTATAAGGATTATTAAACTGTTCAACGTCAGAACTAGTAAAGTTTGTTGTGAAATAGTTGTTAATTTCATCAGCACTAAAATTAGATACATCAGAGTTACCTGGAGATTTTTTCAATCCAAACTTTTTCAAGTTATTCCAGAAAGTTCTAGCTGGTAAATCAAGATTTATACGTTTTTTATCTTGTATAGTTTTCGCTTTTGTAATCAAGGTGTTAACTCTGTTACGCAATATTTTAAACTTATTTCTATCTTCTTCAGACTTCGAATGTTTCCAGGTGTTATAGGCCAGATTTCTATTAATAATAGCATGATTTATTTCGCGATTGAACCATTCATTGCGACGAGTTTTTTTGTATTTAAGGGGAAAAATCGAGTCGTTTATTTCCAACAAGAATGTATTAAAATGGCTTACAAGTATATCTGAATCATCAATACTCAGAAATCCAGTCCAGTTTGTTTCGGAAAGAATAGTTTGGAGTGCATTTGCATCAAATTTGTTATAATCTCGAAACCAAAAACCGTCCGATTCTAAAATTTTAGGGAAATTCAAAGATGAAAAGATTAGATCGTGGTGAGAAACACCTGGTAAAGAGATTTGGCTGAATCGATGAATAGCATCAGGAGAATCGGTTAGAAGCAAATCCAGCTGGGAATTTCCGGTATTATGGAAAAAAGTAGGTTCTTTGTTAATGCAGCTAATATTTGAGCAAGACATGAAATCTTTGAAATTCTGAATTCTTCCAGTTTGTTTTAAAAGATCAATATTGAAGTCACCGATAAAAAACGTATAATTACAAGTTAAAGCGAACTGTTCAACATGAGCAAAAAGTAAATCGGAGCAGTCTTTTTCAGGAGGATTGTAATAAAGGCCGAACAAAAGTTTGCTATCATTCACAAGAAATTCTGTGAGGATAAATTCCGTGGAATTTGCTTCATTATTGCCGGATTTCACGAGAACTCTACACTTGAGGTTGTTCCTATAATAAATGCAAACACCACCACCACGCCTGTTACGATCGTTTCGTATCAAATTGTAACCCTCAATGGTGATAACATTATTACTCACGGCTTCACTAAGCCAAGTCTCGGTCATAAAAATGACGTCCAATTTGCTCTTGATGAAAAGATTTTTAAGTTCAATGAATTTTGAGAACTGACGTGCGCAAAGGCTTTGCACGTTCATGTGGCAAATATTTAGCAAATCGTCGCCTAAAACACTATTAATTACAGCTGTAGGTATATCATAGTTGGACGAGGTATTACTATTTGGATCATTATCCATTAGGAAGAAGAAATATTAAGAAATCAAAGTCTAAAAAGAGGTCACTAGAAGGAAACATGTTTGGAACGACAATCAACTCAATTGAAAACATGATAATCATTTGACTCGGCTACTAATTTCAGTTAATTAACTTGCGGAACGGAATTATTAAGAATAGGAGTACAATAAAAAAGAAGATGAACAAATGATACAATCTTTGTCATCTTTTCGACCAACCGTCAATGTTTGAAATACAGTACCTTGGCAAAGTTTGAAGGCGCTTTCGGGTACAACAGCGACGGAGCATCTCGGCATGCGTTAACTGCATCAAGGGAGTGGGCGATGCCATATATCAAACCAATATTCGATCAGCAAACGCAGCAACAACAACAGCAACCGGCATCCATCCGAGTTCCCACAGGCATCCACAGGCTTCGATGGTTGATCGTAAATAAACGGAGCTAGCAGGGTCTATTTGGTCAGAGGCTTAGGTAGATCTCAGCATTGCGGGCTTTGAAGTTGATCGTAGAACTCAGGAGCGGCGAGTGGTACTGCATTCGGCTCTGCGCTCTGGCTCTCCGAGCCATCTCCATGGCCTGCTCGATGACGAAGGGTTACGTACGATAACGAAGCTCGTATTATCGAGACCAGCACCAGCTGGTGGGGTGGATTACGGGCATATGACGATGTAGGTCCATTGATCATGAACGTCGAGTGGCGGAGAATAAGTGTGAGATGAGATTCGAGAGTTGTCTTCCAAGTAGGAACCTGGGTTTGATTCGATCGGCTTTCGATCTCCTTCGGCAGGGCAGCATATGACGGTTTCGGAAACGATGATGTTAATGGCTGTCTCTCTGGAACGGTATCGACGGGGTACGACTGAAGCAAACGACGGAGGGATTGAGCTGTGGTGATGATGATGATGATGATGATTAATCTCGGGTAGTGATGCGGTGATGTTAACGTGGTCTCTCAGGAAACGTGTCGATTCGGATCTCGATCTCTTTAAGCGGCATATGGCATATCTCGATGACAAAAACGATGATGATGTTGCGGTGCGACGTGTTCTTGGGTACCTCTCGATCTCAGCACAGTATGAGGGGTTCCAGGCGTATGATGATGACTACGTTGTGCGGCGATGATGAGCGGCGGCGATGAGTAATGACTTTCAGGAAGGACTAGGAGTCACGGGATAGCGAGGGATCGGAATCATAGGAATGGTGGAAGGAAGAATGAGAATACTAGGAAAGGTTTTTTTTTTATAATTTTTTTTTTGACTTTCAGGAGGGGAGTGGATTCACAGGATAGTAAGGATGGGAGTCAAAGGATGATGGGTAGGAAGAGAATATCTTAATTGGAAAGGGTTTTGTTACAGATTGAAGAAAGTTGGTCCTTGTTTTCGACGGATACCATTTCGGCTTGATGACCAACTTTTACACGAACGATACCTTCTCTGGTGTTCAGCTTCTCGATGAGGCCTAGTTTTTTAAGTTTAATTGCCTCCGTTCGGATTCCCCTAGCGTGTGGAGTGAGATGTTCGTTTACGTAGATGCGGTTATCAGAATCGAAGCCTACATGACGCAGCGAAAGGTTGCGTTGTACGATATATCGTCTGTAGAACTCAGACATCGAACTTTTCATTGCAAATTCGCACAGGATAGGTGGTGTTGTCCCGGGAACGATCGGAGCCCTAGCGAGGCGCTTGAGCTCTACTAACGGACAAACAGTGTAGCTTAAATGTTTGGTGATTTTATTGAAGATATCCATTAAATTTTCTTGATTTTCATAAGGGATTCCAGCAATGATGATTTCGCGACTTTTAGCATATCGCTCCAATGCTTCCGCTGTTGAAAAAGATTCGTCACGAATCTTATTGACCTCAGCATAGAGTGAGGTTATTTGTGTAAAACACTCCTTTTGGAAGGTGGATACCTCTTGTTCGACTGTTTCGATTCTTTTCACAAGTTCGGTGTGGTAGTTTTCTATCTTTTCTTCGAGTCGGGAATGGGAATCGTTTATTTTTGCCTCGATTCTTCTCCACAGCTCATCAAAGCTGCCGATGGTTTCAGATCCGGCCAAATTGATGTCTTCTCTGGAACGTTTCTTAGCTTGCGAGTCGGACTCAACAATGAGAGATGACGGTGTTGTTGAGCGAGTGGATTTCGACATATTGCCACTTTCTGAAGGGAGCGTCCCAAATGACAACAACAAGCGGCAATGTGATACGCGGTGATGTTACAAAAATACAATTTTTGTGATTCAGGGCTCGCGCACGCACAAAACTTTAATCGAATGAGCTTTAATGTTCACTAGCGATAACTTTACACGGGTAATTTTTTCCGAAATTGGTAGTTGTTGGGAATAATTAACTGAAAATAGCTAGAGCACTTTCAGGCTGCTTTTAACTATACATCCCTTCAGGAACGATTGGGGATTTTATAACAAATAGTTGCAACTATGCCGAGGACACAAATTTTCTATCTGTTATCTCATTGTGTTACAATGCGATCAAGTTACTAATAATCCACCTATATACCGTTCACGATATATCGATGAAATGTGAAAAAATCACACATTCATTTGCAAATAACTCAACACAGTCAACTCGTATCGCGTCACAATCTTCTACAAACTTGTTTGTCATTATTTGAACTACAATTCCTGAAATTCTTAGCTTTCTAGCATACTGGGAACATATTTTAGAAAACAAAGAGTGAAGGTATGTCGATTTTCCATACATTTTGCTGAAAATCTCCATGCAAATTTCAAGTCCTTTGCGCCAGCTCGTGCTTCTGCCAAATAACCTGAAACTTTCAGAAAGTAATTTTTTCACATAAAGGCACCAATCTAGGGGGTGCCGCGTTGAAAACAATGTTGTAAAAATCACCCCATACAAATTTGGGCCAGTCTAGTGAACATTCCCGATGAAGACATTCCCGATGAGAATTGGCCCTGAGAGTACATTCCCTGTGTGGACATTCCCGGTGAGGACATTCCTAGAGAGGATCTGCCCTGAGAACTTTCCCTTTGAGGACATTCCCTGTGTGGAAACTCCCTGTGAGGACATCCCCAGTGAGGATATTCTAGGTGAGGACATTTCTAGAAAGGATCTGCCTGAGAACTTTCCTTGTGAGGACATTTGCTTACAGAGAGCGTTAATTTGATGGTCAAACGACAGTTTACGACGTCGCCTGTCCCTTTCACGCAGCAGAACCTACAGATTTAATAAATAAATACAATCCTTTCTATTCACTCTTTCCTGAGGAATAAAATCCGCCCCTCTGCAGCGCCAGGTGATGTTTGGATGTGTTGATTGAACATTGTGGAATGATTATTTATGCATGGAATGAAAGTCAAGCGACTAACTACTAAAAAGATCCAAATTTCATTTTACATTTTTTTTTTTGCTCTCCGATCAAACGATTGTGCTATCCATGATAGTCAAAAACGTTGTGTTTTGGATGTCTCCGAAAAAGGTCAAATGCTGGTGAGCACTTACAAGACTGGTGAAGACATTTCCAGTAAGGCCATTCCTTGAGAAGATCTTGCTGATAACATATAATTCACTACCTCTATTCACTACACATATGTGCTTTTTAAGGACATACAACGTACTAGTGAACCTGCATATAAGAGAAGCGACATCTGATCCCCCTCAAAATAAACATTCTCAGCCCTGTTTTCTTCAAGTAAATCTAACAAAATTATATTAAATTTGATGCCCGATGGATCGCGATAAACGGTACGAATGACTTAAATTTTGTTAACAAACACACGAACAAGAACATGAACCATCAGAGCAGTGAAAAAAATTGATCCTAATCATAAATTCATATGATGAGCTTTAAAATTATTTGCTAGAACTACAACAGCAATCACAGTACTCCCATCGTGGTTGAGTTTTATATTAGAAAGCTAAAAGCTCCACAACAAAAGCTCGGATCGATTGGAATCGACTTTGTTCGGCCTGGATACGAGCTGAAAAAAAATTGGCACCCTTATCTAATATCTAAGTGCCTAAGTTTTTAAGTTCGAATAACAAATGGATCAAGGATTTCTGAGGCTACCAAATTGATAGTTTTTCGAAAAATGGGTCGATTTGCAGTTTCCTCGTGTTTTTGAGTTTCTCTTTGCTGTAGCTTTTGAGATCTGTTTGTCAAATAGTTTTCATTAGCACCGATTGTTAGTTTACTATATTTTGAAACATTTTGCACAAAAAGTAGGTAAAAATAATGAATGGCTATGGTTTTAAACCAATTTTAGTGGACCCCGTCTAAGGGCGAAGTTGGGCATTGGAGGGATAAGGTGTTTTTTATGATCTGATGCCAACGTATAAGATAAGGATTTTGGGTCCTGGATCTGAATTAGAATTCGAGACCCGCAAAAAGGGTCCAGAATTAGCATGACGTTTAGGATCAAAATCCGAAAATATACCAAAGATTCCATATAAGAAACTGGGATCAGTGTTCTACAGCAGGATCCAAGATTTGGGATCAGTTCTTAGTATCAGGATCTAAACCAAACACAATATACAATATACAACGCTTTACCTACTGAAATAAAGACCATCAACAACCGTTCCATGTTTAAAGTCAAAGTAGTACAGTTATTAAAAGAAAAATTGAATCGTTAAAAAAGTCGATCAACAACCAGTTTTTTTAAATCAAATTTTGTTTGTTTTTGTAGCATCGTAGTTTTCTTTTGTCGTATTTTTAACTATTAATAAGTAAACTTAAGTAAATGTAGCATAATATTTGATTAGTTAACATTATTAAAAAAAAGAAATGGATCTCTTTAAAGGAAATTTTCTTCCATTGAGATCCTTATCGTAATATTGTTTAATTATAGCATACATTTCCTCGCAGTAAATAATAAACTTTTGTGTTCTCAGCATGATTAAAATTTTGTTCGCGTTGAAATTTCTTTGTTTTGCTGCCAGACGTGCTGAGAACAGTAGCGTCCATTACCAGGGGGCTCAATTGAGCCTCTTGGTGTGGGGGAGTGTGGTGGGCCGCTACAAAAAAAAAAAAAAAAAAAAAAAAACCAGAGTTGATTATACAGGATCAGGATCAAAGTCCAAGATCAGCATTAGAGTCACTGCCCAGGACCAGCATTAGGATCAGGAGCTGGGATATAGAGTGAGGATCCTGGATTCATGGCTTACGGAATCAGGGTGATAAAATTCAGAGTCAGAATTAGGATCAGACCCATAAGAATCAGAGACAGAATCTAGAAACAAGAAACAGAATTGGGATCAGGATCTAGAATCAGTATCTAGGTAGGATCAGGTTCTAGGATCATCATCAAGCCTCAGGATCTAGAATTTGGATCTAGGATCAGGATTCATTATCAGGATCTAGGATCAGGATCTTGGATCGGGATCTAGGATCAGGTTCTAGGATCAGGGTCTAGGATCAGAATCTAGGGTCAGGATCTAGGATCAGGATCTAGGATCAGGATCTAGGACCAGTATCTAGGATTAGGATCTAGGATCAGGATTTAGGATCAGGTTCTAGAATCAGGATCTAGGATCACGATCTAGGATCAAGATCTAGGGGTCAGGATCTGAATCAGGAACTAGAATTGAATTCAGAATTCAAATAAGAATCGAGGCTATGATCAGGTTCTGGCCAGGATTAGTTTACTATCAAAGTTGGAATCATATTTCACATCAGGTTCCGGATAAAGATAAAGTTAAGAAACAGGAACTTTGTATTTCATATCTGAACTCTTCGTAAAAGTTCCTGCTTGAGTTTATGCTCAAAATCCTGAAATCCTGAAAAGAAATTGACAATGAAAATGCTTTACTCGAGTTAAAACTCATGGGTAACACATCACATATGGTTAAAAATGAAACGTAACAAAATCATTAAACTTCCTGCAAAAATAAAAAGAATCAAGATCCTAAAATACGTGTTCGGCTCCCTTAAACTAAAGGTATGAGCCGTTTCAAATAAACTAATTGTAAAAAAAACTCCTTAAACGAATATAAGCTCATAGTCAGGTAACTTTTCAAATTTTGTAGCAATTAAATTTAAAAAATCTCATATTCATAGCACGTCGAAACTTGAAAACTATGTGTGGAAATATCTTTCCCGACTAAAACTATTGGCAGCTGGTAAAAAGGCTGTCAGATTCGTGCCAACGTCGTTGCTTCAGAGGTCCTATTAAAATAGGGATAGAAAAACAGCGTTGAACAAAACCCGAAAAAATGGCGAAAACTTTTCACTACACACCGAACGAAACAGGGACGCCCGCGAATATTCAATAACTGGTATGTGACACTTTTCCATCGTTCCGAGGGATGCTAAAATATGCGTCATACCTATAACGACAGCTTTCCAAAAGTGCAGTTTTCTTTCTTTTATTTCAATTTTTTCTCGACCCACGCGAGACAGGAATGGGTCCTTGCTGCCAAACGCCAACCGAAATGTCAAACTTGGTTTGGTTCGATGGAAGTGCCATGTATGACCCGAAGGATCAGAAATTTTTCATCCCCCCTTACCCCAAAGTGTAACGAAAATCGTGGCCAAAGGTGCGCTTTCTGCGGCAGTCTAGCATACATAGGACCAGGAAAATCTCCCCCACTTCCGGTTTCCCAACCGAGACGTTTGGCTCTGTGCGGTGATGTAAGAGCGCTACATGTGTACTCCCCGGTAAGCCAACAGTGACAGTGTGTTAACTCCTGTTTGGCTTAGGCAAAGTATGGTTTTTGGTGGAAATCGGATGGAAGAAGGGGACAAAAACTGAATCCAGGACATTTCACATAACACGGTACTTTAAAGTCTCGGGAGAATTTTAAGCACCATTATCCGGGACCCCGTGAGCGAAAAAGTTATTCCATCCATTTTAACTTGCACCTTAAGCGATGTCTCGGAAGAAAAAAAGAAGAAGAGCACGTGGTATTTTTTTTTCGTGCCGAACTATTCACATATTTTCGCTACCCTGCCCTGTGTGTCATTGCCTTATGCGAGTAAAGTGGAATCCCCGTGAAACATTTCACCATCAAAGTAGGCGGAAAGGCGAAGGAATTTCAAAAGTGTGAGTGCGGCAAAAGCCATAACGACATGTATGGATTTTTTATGTTAGCATTTCGAAACATATAGGACGACATCAGACTGCCATTAGTTGCCCGAGCTTTTTGCCCTTTGGGCATTTCCAAACGGGGCGGCATGGCGGCATCTGGAGAGACTTTTTCTGGATAGGCACTCAGAAAATCACCAGTAACTTTTGCTGCCGATGATGGTGTCGAAGTTTGACGATGGGAAAAGATAGAGATGTGCTGAAATAATAACAGAATAAACTAACAGTTCGACCATTAAATTTTATAGGCCTAATGTATTCCTTGGATCGATTAAATTTGCGAATCAGAAATATACATACAGCTAGATTAACGATTCAGAAACTATTCT